>NC_058374.1:63472045-63775075 GCF_018350175.1 Felis catus | reverse complement strand
TGAAGCAAGAAACTTACACATAACTGTAGAGGGTCAAGAGAGAGACCAGCATGCTTGTAAGCTGAAGAGAAATTACTCAGTTGAGAAAGAAAAATTGGAGATTCAGAAAAAGATGACTAGGGTCACCTGGCTGGCTCAGTTGCTTAAGCGTCCAACTTCAGCTCAGGTTATGATCTCATGGTTGGTGAGTTCAAGCCCCACATCGGGCCCCACACTGACCTGACCATGCAGAGCCTGCTTGGGATTCTCTCTCTCTCTCTCCCTCTTTCTCTCTCTCTCTCTCTCTCTCTCTCTCTCTGTCTCTCTCTCTCTGTGTCCCTCCCCCATTTGTACACTCTCTCTCCCTCTCAAAAGGAATAAACTTAAAAAAATAAAAGAAAGAGATAGTTAATGCGCAGGTTGAAGAAAGCAAGAGAGAATTAGTCAAGGAGTTTCTTACAGGTGGCAGTAATAGTTTTGAGCTATGGCCAGTATATTGTATACTTTGGGATTAGAAGAAAGATGAAATGTCTGTGTATACATCGTTTAAGCAGAAGGCAGGCAATTGAGGGGAGGCCCTTGAGGATAAAACGAAAGGTTTGGAACAGTTTTTGAAGGGAATGGGAGAGAGGTGATAAAGGACATGACAAATCAACCACTAATCTACATAGATATGAGAAGTTACAAGATAGTATTCATCCAGGGTTTGGGGCTCTGTTGGACAGTAAAATGGAAAGGAGAGGATCATTATGAGGTGATACTATGTATTTTTTTAACCTCAGTTTTTAAAAAGTACTGATTTTAGTGATGGTTACATGTCTCTGAATATAATAAAAACCGCTGGAATTGTATGCTTTAAATAGGTGTATTGTGTGGTATTTAATTACATTACAATAAAGACATTACATATTTAAAGAATTGGTTGAAAAACAAGTATTGTTAGTCTTTTAAACAGTACATTTTTTCTATTTTGGAGATAAGTGATCACGTTCTTGTTGTTTGTTTTAACCTGCACCTTCTTGGGTACGGCTATTTTTCCAGTCGCTGGGTGAGTCGGAGCGCCACGGCGCAGCGCAGGAAAGACCGCCTTCGCCAACATTCCGAGCACATTGGATTGGACAACGACCTGAGGGAGGTATGTGGGCCGCCTTCCCAGGACGCCTCCATACAAGAGCCATGAACTAGGCTTACTCAGCTCAGCAGTTGTCATGGTGCAAGTTCTTCCGATTTCTTTACAGAATGGTTTTATTTTAAAATAGTAATCCTTTTGTACTGACTTTAAAAGAACACCTTTTGTAATTTTAATACACCTAAAATACGGCCCTAAAACAAGTCTCCCTGTGTACCACATCAAGTAAAGGCTAAGTTTAGGATACATTTTTGGTCAGTATGTCTCCTGTGGGGGGAAAAATTATACAAGAAACATATTTTAAGTTTCAAGCATAATTTAAACTTAGAATAAAGATGCATTTGCTTGTGCTTTATCCTTGGATTGTGGACACCATTTTTTAAAGTGTTTAGAAATTATTTTTGAATTAAGATCTTTATGCTTTATTTGTACTACTTAAAAATACAAGCATAGTTATACATTTGAATAATTGTAAGTAAGTTTTGGTTATTGTAATCAAAGAAAAATGCAATCGGAAGATCTATTAACTATTTTCTAAACTCAGATGTGTAAAATAAAGCAGAAAACATCATTCCAAATATCTATTGGTTTTTGGTTGAAATGTTCATACATTTATGATTTTAAACATTTTCTTAAAAATTGAAGCATAATCTGTCTAGTGCTTTTCTTTGTGCTATCATATTTTCTTCTTTCCCCTCCCTTTTGCTGTGACTTTATATCATATGCATGCACATTTTGCTGGTCTTTTTCTCCCTGTCCTTTTTTTTTTTTTTTTTTTTTTTTTTTTTCTCGCTTTTCTGTCATTGGCACTTCTCCATCCTCTTAGCCTTCCGGGGAACTTTTGGTCTGTCAGAACTCCATGGCATTCTGGGAGTGGGATCAGGGTCTACCTCCTCCTGCACGACTTCCTAAAAAATCCTTCTCTGAGTGCTGCCTGGTATGTTCTTTGCCTGAAAGTGCTTTGCAGATGTTCCTGAATCTTGTCTTTGGTGTCCTTGAATTATCCACATGTGTGTGTGCATATAGCTGTAGAGCCTCACATCACCTTGTGACGTGAATTGTCAGCCCCTCAATTTTTCTCCACTTCCTGTTATGTTTGATACCTTTTCTTGGTGGTGTGTGCTAATGCAAGTAATTCTGAACTCTTGGCAGGTAAAACTAATTATTCAGATTCCTTATTAGTGGTATTTTGAAGGTAAGGGGGGAGTTGTGGAGGGACCAGACGTAGCACTTGTGTTCTTTCAAAGGAGAAATATATTAAATGTTCAAACTCCCTTTAAGTATTTTGCAGAAATGCAGAAATAATTCATTTTTGAACAGTTTTTCTTTTCTGGCTGGGTTTTACTCCACAGTATTTTAATGAACTTCCTGATCTGTTTTTTGAGGGTTTTGTTGTTGTTGTTTTGGTTTGGTTTTTTATTGTTTTAGTTTGAAACGTGTTTCCTCTCTTCCTGGTTTGTATTTTATGTGGTAAGAAAAGCAGATCATCAGTATAGAATTCTAGTTCTAAGAGGAACCCTTGAGGTCACCTTGTCCAACATTACATGAAGTCCAAGAGACTTGCCCAAAGTTAAATGGACACACAAGGCAGAGCTGGGCCTATAGCCCAGGACTGCTGATAGCCAAACTGGTCCTCTTCCCAGTAACCCTGTTTACCAGGTTGCACTCAACAGCTCCTCACCTGAGGACACGAGGAACTTAGGACTCCTGGTTTGTTATTTTTGTCTTTGACAGAAATGAAGAAGAGCATAGTAGAAATCTCAGAAGAAATCTGGGGTCACTTCCTTTTAGTAGTAAAATGAACTTCTTATAAAGACATTCCTTGTGAAAGATTTCTCTTTCTTCTCCATTTTTCACCTTAAAGTACACCTTTTTCTCCCAACTGCCCCAAAGAAAATTACATTTTTATCATCACTTGTTTACTATAAAGGCAAGTGCTCTATTTCTTGCAATGTACATAGGCAGCCTCACTTCTTGTGAGGAAGGGCCTCCTGCCACCCCCTCTATCCTCTGTGTGCATGTCCGAGGAATGTTGCTCATTCCATGGCTTCACCAGAGATGCTCAGGAGAAGACTGGGCCCTATGGCATTCGCTGTTGGCTGATAATCATATTGCCGCATATGTGCTGTGTACTTGGTAAATATGACCAGTCAAAGGATAACCCCATTCTAGCTTGTTTTCATTTATAAAATAGAACATACACTTTAACAGGGCTTTATTCTTAATCCAGTTATTTACTTAATAACCTAATTGTTCATATATTTTTGAAAAAACAGAAATGCCAAGACCCGTTTCTAGTCTCTAGCCTGACAGTGTTCCTCACTCCTTCTAGCCAGTGTTTCTTCCTAAGCTAAGACTGAATCTTCCCTCTTCTGGAGGACTGAGTCACAGTAGTTCTCTCTGCATTTGCACAAGTCCTAAAGGTGGAAGAACAGACACAGGGGAGAAACAACCCCTTTAACATTTGCCAGTTAACATTTGTTTTTACCAGACTTTTATCTCTGATTTGTAATAATCCAGATAATATCTATACCACCTGAAATGTTAGGAAATGCACGTGTTATAATTCTCATATAGGATCTCTGCCTTGTATCTCAGGTGGGGTTTGCTGAAGCTTTTCATTTCCTGCGTTTATTTATTTGAAAACTAACCTTCAGGATGTTTTCATAGACCTTATTACCCTTAGCTTCCCTGGTGGTGATAGTTGTCTCTCATTTTCAATTTTCCCTCTTTCTTTGACCCTCTAAAAAAGATTTGAAGCCAAAAATATAGACACAAATATAATGGAAACTAAGTATTTGTGGCATTCATTTTTTAAAAATCTTTCCTTAAAATGATTGCACTAGAAAGGAAACATTTTCTGTTTATGCAGTAGCAGGTACACTGATCAGCCAAATCCCTAATCAGTGGGATTTTTTAGAAATTTGTACAAGATTTAGCAGATTATTTGTCTTCCAAAGGGAAATATTTTAAATGTACAAACTCCCTTTTATTTAAAGAATGCAAAGGATTTTACACATCTTCCCTTACAATATCAAATTCTTCCCTTAAGATAGTAAAGATAGATTTCACATATGTGCCTGTGGGAGGATGTGCTGGCTTACAATCTCTCTCTCCCCTCAACAAACTGCTAGTTTTACTATATCACTTAGAGTAGTTATTCTCTAAAAATGGTCCTTAGACACTTGGACTTTGCGGAGATTCTGCCCCGTGGTCCTGATGCAAACGTAAAGTATGTAGATGAGCTTTTGCAGGTGGCACAGAAAGAAGAGGGACAACCAGCGTCCTGTGGTAATCACCCATAGTGATTTTTTTTCTCCTGGACATTCACTAACTAAAGCTCAAGAGCAGTGGACTGGATTTCTGTGGTACTCTCTGAGCCATCACTTTCTCTGAAAGTAATATGTTTCCACTTTCTCTTGATTGTGGAACAAGGCAAGGAAGGGGGGAATGTAGCAAACAAGTTCAGTGAGTTCATGGTCTTTCTTGTGAGGTATGGGGGTATGTTTTATGCCCATTTTACAAGTAAGCAAATATGCCTGAGGTATAAAATTAGTTGCAACCAGGTTTTAGAGCTCCTGATTTCCCTGTTGTGACTTGATTAATAGCAAAGGGTTGGGTTGGAGAGCACTGCCCAAGAGGGTAGGAGTGTGTTCAGTCTCGATCTGTGGGGAGAGGAGGAAACCAGTGATCTGAGAATCACTGGTTTCTTGTAGAACCTTGGATTAGTAATCCAGAAACCCCAATTTTTTTCATCCCCATCATGCTCCTGACTAATCACAACCTCGGGTATTCCCAGCAAAAAGATTAAACTAGGTGAGATTAGATTCCATCGTATTTTGAATGTGTTTTAACCTGATGGGGTTTCTGTCACCCTCGTTTTCACAGGGGTTAACAATTGGGAAGTGAGGAGAGTACGAATGCCCTCTGCCTTTAGGTGGCACTAAAACTTGAATTGCTTTTGCATGAATACACTTAATGGCCTTCTTTGCATCTTGTTGTTTCTGCACTTATTTGTGTAATGTTAAGAAAGGAGAGTATCTGATGTTTACATATTTAAAAATACTCTTTAATTTTTAGAAATATATGCAAGAGGCGCGAAGTTTAGGAAAAAACCTGAGGCAACCCAAATTGTCAGACCTTTCTCCTGCAGTGATTGCACAGACCAACTGCAAATTTGTAGAAGGCTTATTAAAAGAATGTAGAATGAAGGTACGTATTACTCACTGATGGAAGACGGTGTGCTATCATGTTAATTCCATTTGTGAGGCTAAGATGAGCTGAATCAGCTCCCATCTGGGCCTGCAGCTTTCCTCGAAGAAAACTTTTCCTGGGGTATAAACCTCACGTACTCTTTACTGAGGTCGTGAATTTTCACGGGTTCTCTGTTGCCCATAGAATCAGTGACATGAGAGCCCTGCACAATTTCTCTCACCTCTTCAGCCATTGCTGTCTTTTTCTCCAACATGAACAGGATAGTAAGCCAGTCAGAAGTTGTATCAGGAATGTGGTCATCTTATGCGAAAGGCAACACGGTTTTTGTGTAGAACCTTGTCCATGCCCATCATGTATGTATACCCATGAGGAAGAAGACCTTAGCTATAGGTTAGGTTTGTATATATTAACACACTAGTCGTCTTCTCAGATAGCTGTGTTCATCAAAGGTGATAATACAAACTGACAAAATTCAGGACATCATTTTAGCCAGTAATTCCATTCTTTTATTTGACAGTCACTTCTGGGAGTACCTTCTGTGTATTCAGTATATACACTGGTTTCAGTATCAGCATACAGTGTTGAATCAGAGAGATGGTCTCGACCTTAAAGAACTAGATTCTCTCTCACTTTACATTTGATAAGTGCAGCTAAGACTGCTGTAAGTTGCTTACTTGAAACTAATTTCTATTTCCTTTTTATTTTCTGGTGCATACTCATGAGCAGAGACAAGATAAAAGAGGAAAAGAGGAAGGAAAAAGAGACCTGGTTCACTCACAGATTAGGGAGTTCTGAAAAAATTTAGAGCTGTTTGTGTTGTCGTTTTTGCCTAAGTGTAGTCAAAGCTAACTGCAGGTACCTTCAGTCTGCCAACGTGCAGGGGCAGTGGAGGCTTAGTTGCAGTGGCAGGATGGGTTTCACATTCTTCCCATTTCCTGGGTCTATTCAAGCTAGTATTCTGAAACCTGTCCATCATAAATGTTTACTTGAGGATACTTTCATATAGTATATTCTCCCACTGGTAACCCCGTATTTGTCTGACAAAATAATAAAACTATATGTGATATTACTGCAGTTATTTGGCCACAGAAATTAAGATACTTTTCCCAAAGTGATGAAAAATCTACAATTAGAAGTATAATGAAGGGATGGGGGACTGGCTCAGTAGGTGGAGTGTGCCACTCTTGATCTCGGGGTTGTGGATTCAAGCCCCACATGGGGTGTAGAGCTTACTAAAAAAATAATAATAACAATCTTTTAAAAAAAGGTGTAGGGGCGCCTGGGTGGCTCAGTTGGTTGAGCGGCCGACTTCAGCTCAGGTCACGATCTCGCAGTCCGTGAGTTCGAGCCCCGCGTTGGGCTCTGTGCTGACAGCTCGGAGCCTGGAGCCTGTTTCGGATTCTGTGTCTCCCTCTCTCTGACCCTCCCCCGTTCATGCTCTGTCTCTCTCTGTCTCAAAAATAAAGGTTAAAAAAAATTTTTTTTAATAAATAAATAAATAAATAAATAGATAGATAGATAGATAAATAAATAAATAAATAAATAAATAAATAAATAAATAAATAAATAAATAAATAAATAAATAAATAAAATTTTAAAAAGGTGTAATGAAAGGAACCCAGGTCTCTGATCTAGTAGTTGACTTGTTGGCTTTTTTACTTCACTACTGGGATAATACTTGTGACCACATGTGATGTTCTCAGACAAAACGCATGTTGGTGGAGAAGATGGGACATGAAGCAGTGGAACTGGGCCATGGAGAAGCAAACATAACCGGCTTGGAGGAGAACACCTTGATCGCCAGTCTCTGTGACCTGCTGGAAAGGATATGGAGCCACGGCTTGCAGATTAAGCAGGTAATAGTCTCAGGAGGTCCTGGTGATGTGGCTCGTTAGGAACCCTGTCAAGAAATGTCACAAAGAGAAAAAGATAAACATTAAAGGGTATGTTTCTTTGTCACAGGATAACGGGAAATGCACCATAGGCTTTTTAATTCCAGAAAAAGAAAATAAAACCCATGATTAAGAGGTGGTTTGGGGCTCTTTTCCTGGTAAACAGAAAAGGATAAAACAACACATTTACTGCAGAGGCCATATCCCCTGTTGAGTGTCTGCTTTCGTCACTGTCCAGGAAAAAAATCTGTTAGCCAGAATTAACCTTCTTTACCATTTTAAGGTATCTAGTTATTCAGGGTGCAAAAAATCAAATGGTTTCTTTGTTTTTGTCCCTCTTATCTCCTGTTCTGATTGTTTTCTGTTGTGAATATGTTCTTTCTTCCTCCCCTTTTCTCTTTCTCCTCTGGCTTTTTTTCTTCCATAGTTGGCATTCCATACACACAAACATATTTTGCATATGGATATACACAAATACACTCTGTGCTGCTAGAGCCTTTTAATTCTGTGGTTACTAGTGTGGCCAGTGTAGACAGTCCTAAACATACAATTAAATAACAACTGAGCTGAAGTTCAGAAGTCCATGCGTACTTCTGGCGGTCTCTTTAGCTGCCCTTCCCCAGGCTATTGCTAATCTTCTCAGTGAGGCAAAGGATGACCCTCCTTTCACAAGGAGTGAGTTGCTCAGAATATTACACAGCTGAGAATGGATGAGCTTGGATCTCCAAACATCAAAATGGCCATTTCAACATGAATGGTTTTGATAAGAAATTATTTTTTGATTAATTAGTTCTTATAAGATGAAAAATTTTTTGTGCCTTGTAATTTCAGGGGAAGTCAGCTTTGTGGTCACATTTAATTCAGTTTCAGGACAGAGAAGAGAAACAAGAGCATCTTGCAGAATCACCAGGTGAGAGTTCATTGGTTTGTTTCTGCGGAACTGGTGGCATTGGACCATGGGAAGAATCAGTAGGATACGGCTTTGTCTATACCTCCTCTCTCTCTCTCAGGCTGAAACTTACCCATCTTGCCAGTAGTGGGGTAAGGCAGAAGGAGCAATAGTCACTTGACCTTTCTGATCTTCATCCACAAGACAGGGAAAATAATGTTACGCTATATAAGACTATAATGTTGATTAAATGAGATAACATGTGAAAACCCCTAGTGAACTGTAAAGGATCATACAAGTATACCTTACTCTCACCACTGTTAGGCTGTAGTGTATCCTGGGTTTTTTTCCTTAAAGTTTTATACACCCATCATTAATAATCTTTCAGAAAAAAAACATGTATATGTATATATGCCTCAAAAGTCTTCAGGAGTCATATTTCTTCTTCAGTTTACAGCACGACATCACTTGTTAGAAGTGTTGTTATACTTTAGCTAGTTAGAGTTATATAGGGTTCATAGATACGTATTTTTCTTTATGTAAAATAACCATCTATTTCACAAAAAGTAGAAGTAATGGTGGAAATCTAGTAGAGATAAAATGTTTTATATTAAATCAGCTATTTGGGAACCTTTTCTAAAATTATAGATTCCCCAAGATGCCTGGGTGGCTCAGTCAGTTAAGCATCTGACTTCAGTTCAGGTCATGATCTTGCAGTTCATGGGTTCAAGCCCTGCGTGGGGCTCTCTGCTATTAGCACAGAGCCTGCTTCAGATCTCTGTCCCCCTGTCCCTTTGCCTCTCCCCTGCTCATGCTCTTTCTCTCTCTCTCTCTCTCTCTCTCTCTCTCAAAAATAAGCATAAAAATTTTTAAATAAAAAATAAAGTTACAGATTATTTTGCACATTCAGAAATGTTAAAAAAAATAGATTTGAAAAAATAAGCCAACCAGCAGCTTAAGAAGGCATTGCAAATATAATTGAAGCTTACCCTTCCATTCCCTTCATTGTAGTACTACCCTAAATGTGTTTATTGTTGGGGGGGTTTTTTGTTTTGTTTTGTTTTTTTTAATGTTATTTATTTTTGAGAGAGAGAGGGAAAGAGAGCATGTGCGTATACACACAACGGGGGAAGGACAGAGAGAGAGGGAGACACAGAACCCAAAGCAGGTTCCAGACTTTGAGCTGTCAGCACAGAGCCCAGTGTGGGGCTCGAACTCATTAACCATGAGACCATGATCTGAGCCGAAGTTGGATGCTTAACTGACTGAGCCACCCAGGCACCCCAGAAACCTAGTTTTTAAATGTGTTTAATCAGACAGCTAGGAATATGAATTGATACTATATGTTATCCTGGAGCTCCACTAAATAGAATGCCAAGGTTCTGATGTCCCAAGATGTAACTGTATTTGTAAAAATTGAGATCAAGTTTAAAAGCATTCTCTAGGGGCGCCTGGGTGGCGCAGTCGGTTAAGCGGCCGACTTCAGCCAGGTCACGATCTCGCGGTCCGTGAGTTCGAGCCCCGCGTCAGGCTCTGGGCTGATGGCTCAGAGCCTGGAGCCTGTTTCCGATTCTGTGTCTCCCTCTCTCTCTGCCCCTCCCCCATTCATGCTCTGTCTCTCTCTGTCCCAAAAATAAATAAACGTTGAAAAAAAAAATTAAAAAAAATAAATAAAGCGTTCTCTAGTGTCCATCTCCTTTGCCCTTTTCTCTCTTGAAAAAGTAAAAATGCAGGGCGGTTGGGTGGCTTAAGTCAGTTGAGCGTCCAACTTCAGCTCTGGTCACGATCTCACAGTTAGTGGGTTCAAGCCCTGTGTTGGGCACCGTGCTGACAGCTCAGAGCCTGGGGCCTGCTTCTGATTCTGTGTCTCCCTCTCTCTCTGCCCCTCCCCCTCTCATACTCTGTCTCTGTCTCTCAAAAATAAATACTAAAAAAAAATAAAAAGGGGGCACCTGGGTGGCTCAGTGAGTTAAGAGTCCGACTTCAGCTCAGGTCACGATCTTGCAGTTTGCGAGTTTGAGCCCCGCATCGGGCTCTGTGCTAACAGCTCGGAGTCTGCAGCCTGCTTCGAATTCTGTCTCCCTCTGTTTATGCCCTTCCCCCGCTTGTGCTCTGTCTCTCAAAAATGAATAAATGTAAAAAAAAAAAAAATTTTTTTTTTAATTAAAACAAAAATAATAAAAAGTAAAAATGCATATATGCCCTGAAACGATCTCTAACATTTACCTGTGTTCCTAGAAAATTTAGCTGTTCGGACCATAAAACCATAACCAAGGTAGCTTACTCTACTTAGAAAAAATAAATTCCTACGAAGAAATAAACCCTTTATAGGATGAAATGTTGGAGAACTGAGCAGAGAGATGGAAGCATTTGACTCTTTTGCCAGATGAGGCATGTGAGAATGTCCAGCTGTTAAAGCGAGCAGCTGCCTGGCAACACCAGCAGCTTCATGGCTTTGGCTGCTCAAATGATGGGTGGTTGAGGTGGAGACCAGAGACTCAGCTGTTTGCAGTGGCCTTTGTTAGTCAGTAGTGGGGCCAGCAAAACTCTCAAGTCAAGGCTAAAAAGTATCAAACGTGTCCAAGCCTCATGTAGTCACTATTTTTGCTGCAGTGTCAAGTGTTGATAAAGGGCTAGTCATAAGAGAATGAACAAAATCTAAATATTTTTACTGATCCTAAGTAGGACTAATGTAAGCCATGTAGCTTTTGAAATCAAACTTATTATCTGTTAGGAGGGGTAGATTTTATTATAAATATTGCTGTAACACTTCTGATGATTCAGCCCATGATGTTAGAATTTTAAAATATGACAGTGTGAAATATATATAAAAACATTAGTTAAAAAATAAAATACCTCTTTATTGAGAAGCAGTGTGTTCTAATTATACAGAAATTAGCAGTTTATTGACTTGCTTTTAAATCTAGGTGAGTTTTTTTTCCCCCAAAATTACTTTTTGTTTACCAACTGTGAAGCATCCTAATTAATGGCAATAAACAGGCTACATTTTCATATTAAGGAGTGATCCTCTGTGTACTTAGAGTTCAAACAGTAGGTTTGAACACCACTGTTACTAGCATTGAGCCAGGATGAGACTAAATGATCATTATTGTTCCTTCAGAAGCAACACTGAACAGGAGTCAGAGACATTTTAAGGGTTGCAGAAGAATGGAAAGTCTGTCTTAGCAAGAAGACCACAGCAGGGTAGATTGTCTTAATTTTTTAAAAAATAGACTTTATTTTTTATAGCAGTTTTAGGTTCATGGCAATATTGAGCACACAATACAAGATTTCCCATATACTCTCCACCCCCACATATGCACAGCCTCCCCCATTGTCAGCATCCCCTAACATAGTGGTACATTTCTTATAGTTGATGAACCTACATTGACAGATCATTACCCTAAGTCCATAGTTTAGGTTCACTCTTGGTTTTGTACATATTATGGGTTTAAACAAATGTAGAGTGACGTGGATCCACCATTATAGGATCATGTAGTGTCGCTTTATTTATCCTAATATTTTCTGTACTCCACTTATTTATTTATTCCTCTGTTTCCTTACCTAACTGCTGGCAACCACTGGCCTTTTTATTTTCTCCATAGTTTTGCCTTTTCCAGAATGCCATGTAGTTAAGTGTCATATAGTATATAGCCTTTTCAGATTGGCTTCTTTCACTTAGTAATGTGCATTTAAGTTTCTTTCACGTCTTTCAGACTGTCTTAATTTTGGCTTAGTTAAATTCTGCAGTGCCAAGTCACTGCACCTAGTAGTTTGAGGTCCTATTTCAGAGAAGGGATCTTAGGATGCAATCGATCCTAGAAAGACTGTTCTTGACATATTACTCAAAAGTTTCTACCTTTAAAAATATTGGCCAATTAAAATTAAAAAAAAAAAATGTTGGCCAGCTTAGGGGTGCCTGGGTGGCCCAGTCAGTTGAGTGTCCAACTCTTCATTTCGGCTCATATCATGATCCCGGAGTCATGGGATCAAGCCCTGCATTGCATTGGGCTCTGCACTGCGTGTGGAGCCTGCTTGAGATATTCTCTCTCTCTCTCTCTCTCTCTCTCTCTCTCTCCCCCCCCGCTTCTCTCTCTCTCTTAACCCCCCACCCGCTCTCCTCTCCTGTTCTTGTGCTCCTCCTCTCTCTCTCTCTAAAATTAAAAAAAAATTTTTTTTTAATGTTGGCCAGCTTAGACATAGATGGTATTCTTAAACTTTGCATCCTTAGACAAGATTCCACTGAACTTTCAGTGGATTTTTTTAATCAGTTGGCAAGTAGTAGAGTCGGATGCAGAAGAGGGTGAAAATACTGCTTTTAAATGGTCATTCTGGGTCTAGCCCAAGAATTTTGAGTCACTCTTCAATCATCTTATCTTCATCAAAAGTTCTCTATTAGGGGCACCTGGCTGGCTCAGTCAGTAGAGCGTGTCGCTCTTGATCTCAGGGTCATGAGTTCAAGCCCCAAGTTGGGCGTAGAGCTCACTTTAAAAAAAAAAAAAAAAGTTTTTAGGACACCTGGGTGGCTCAGTCAGTTAAGCATCCAACTTCAGCTCAGGTCATGATCCTGCAGTCTGTGTGTTCAAGCCCCGCAGTGGGCTCTGTGCTGACAGCTGGGAGCCTGGAGCCTGCTTCAGATTCTGTGTTTCCCTCTCTTTCTACCCCTCCTCTGCTCACACTCTGTCTCTCCCTCTCTCAAAAATAAATAAACATTAAAAAAATGTTTTTAAGTTCTCTATTAACTACTTACTTGCCTGTAGACTGTAGATGGTTCTGTAGAAATAATATATACAGTCTCTGCCCTCTACAAACTTGCTGCCTATGTAGCAGCTTTGATTCAGGCAGATATACGAAAGAAATTCCTATGGCTGAATGTTAAATCCACAGTGTTTATATTGAAGGAGAAAGTGGCCTATTATATTTGAATGTGGTGAATTAAGAAATAGTAATAGATGTATACATTTAAATAGTATATAAATTTCTCTTCTGGAGTAGACTTCACAGAAACCTTCTTAGAGTTTAGATCTCTAGGTAAAATGTGTGGCTTCGCTCATTAACTCCTGTCTGTTTTCTTTGCACAAGCTTCTTAACTCTTTCCTCTAAAGCCACTAATAAATTATTGTATTGGCTTCCTGGGGCTGCTGCAATAAAGTACCACAAACTGGCTAACAGTCTCACAGTTCTGGAGTCCAGAACAAACAGTCCCAAATCAACGTGTTAGCTGTGATGGTCCCTGCGTTATGAAGGGAAATCGATCCCATGCCCCTCTTCTAGCTTCTGGTCATCTCAGAAATCTCTTGGCCTTTAAATGGTATATTCCATGTGTCTTTACATCATCTTTTCTCTACTTGTGTCTATCTCTTTATCCAAATTTCCCTTTGATAAGGACACTGTTCACATTGGTTTAGGGCACATCCTAATAACCTCAAATTGATCAGCTACAGAGACCGTATTTCCAAATAAGGTCAAATTCACAGGTCCTAGGAGTTAGGACTTCTACATCTTCTTGGGGGCATAATTCAAAACATAACAGCTACTGTTGCTGACTTCCCATGTCATCCTCTGATTAGCAAGATTATTCACAAATCTCTTTCTCCAGCCCTAGTTCCTACACATCCATCTTTGATGGCCCAGTGGGATCTCAAACTCAGGACATCTTAAAACAAACTATCTCAGCACCTTTCCCTCCTGTCTCTATTTGGCTTTCTCCCTTCTCTCCGTATTATTTAATGGCATCAGCACTCTTCTCTCAATCAAGCTTAGCAGCTAGAAAGTCATCTGTACTGTAACAGAAAACCCAGTGGATGTGACATCAGAGTATTCTGCCCCTTTTGATGAATGCATACAGTTGAGCAGGTTTCTTGACCTCTTTGAGCCTCAGTTTCTTCATTTGCAAAATTAAGATGAATAAATCCAAAGGAAAGTAATAATTTGATGAGATAATATACATTAAATCATTTTATATTCATACTTAATATTTTTGATTCTTAAGTCTTCACTTTTTTTTTAACTTTTTCACTTTTATTAAAGGCTTTGACGAGAACTTCATAAAATGTCATGAAATTCTATTTGCTATACAGTAAACATCTACTTCTGAGTAGGAGACATATGTCATTATAGCAACCATTTTAATGTGTAAAAGAATTCTGAATTCTTACTATAAGTATTTGGCTAAAATAAGGAACATCTTTGCACTAAAACTGACAGTGTGGCTTCGGTAAAATATCAGAAATGTCTCCTGGAAAACGTGGGAATGTTTCCTTTTGCCAGATAAACTCTGAACAGTTACAGTTAAGGTGCGTAAATTAGACAAAGCTAGAAAGGAACATCATGTTTCTAGGAAAGAACAGCATGCAACATGGACTTCCTCCATGTCAAACTGACAACCACTTAATGACAATGACTTATTATACACAGGAAAAGTAGCATATGTTCTTCAGAAGGAAATGATATTGCAAGATAATTCTGATAAACCTTTTATTGAAGTCTTGAATAGCTTCAGAGAACATCACAGAATGGGTAGAGGCGATTTATAGGACATTAAAGGATTCCTTTATATTTTGATACCCTCCTTAAATATAAACACAAATCAAATATAAACACACTTGTAAAACTGTGATTCTCTTAATCAAACGGGTTTACTACCACACTCAGCTACTAGCAGCATTTGGATGCAAAGTTTAATCTGGACAAACCAAGGCGGAGACTCTCCAGTGGGCTCCTGCTGCTGCTGCTTCCAGATATCGCTGGTGGAACCCACTTAGGTTTTTTGTTTTCAGCTGAAGGACTGCTTATTTGTAGTGGTTTCGTAGTGGCCTCTGAAGAAACAGGGACCTTTTTTGGTGAAGGCTGAGGTTCTGATTTCACAGCAACTTGAGCAGCCTCCTGAAGTCTCTTCCAGAGTATTACATTTGGAGTTAGGTTTCTTCTTTTCAACTGGGGATTTGACCTTCACTTCTTTCTTTTTAATTTCTTTCACCTTATTTTTTCTCATGGTGAAGTATTCATCATTGTCTTCACTCTCACTAAAATCAGAGTCATCCTCAGACTCTTCACCAGTTGCAAAGTGTGGTTCAGAGTGATTAGCGCTGTCGCCATCACTGCCTTCCAGAAGAATCTTCCTCTGTTGTACCACAGTCTTTGATGCGGCTTCTCTTTTCCCTTGCACACCAGGAAAACCATCTTCCTCAGTAATCTTATCCAAATCTAAATAATCACTGGCTACACTGCAATTGGAGATATGAGGGTCCTTACTCATTGTTTTGGTTTCACTACTGTCACATTTTTCAATGCTTTTATCTCCAGCCTCTTTTGCATCAGTGGTGACTGTTGGAAGTTCCTTCACTGATAAAGCTAGTGCAACTTCTAAGTCTTGCTGGTATAGCTTGTCACCTAAAGCCATCCTATTTTTAGGGGTTTTCTCTTGCAGTGGGATATCTCCTTTCTGGAGATTCTTCAGTTTAGGTTTCCTTGTTTCTAGTTTTAACTCCTTTGGTGGTGTTCTGGGTTTCTCATTTAAAGGTGTAGTTGCAGAAATAAAGTCATCATCGCTGTCAGAGTCCTGAAACCATGAGTAATTGACCTTGACCAGATTCTTATGCCTCACACACCGTGGCCCCCTCCAAAACCGAAAATCTGCAGTTTTCAAGTTCTTGTTGGCAGCAGTGGATGAATCTTGTTCACTTTCTACATCAAGTCGTTAAGTTCTGTGTTTGCTGCCACTGCACGTTTCTCCTCTTTGTTCTCACTGGCTGCCACTCTTTATCCATAAGCTGGCCTTTGGAATAACTTGTAGCTCATCTCCCTTACTTCTCTTATACCATCACACTCTCACTGTGGTTAACTAACTAATAAAAAGCCCTCGGGAGCATAGAATTCTTTTCATAATCCTTCCCCCCTTTCCTAGGAGTTCTGCAGATTTCTAATTTGTCATTCAAGGCTCTGCCATCTGGCCCGAAATAGTCTCATCTTCCTCCTTGAGTATTTGTTGAGCCTGTATGTTGGGCCTCTGCTAGGCCCTTTGAGTATCCTAAGAAAAAGATATGACTGAGCCTTGAGGCATATAGTTTAACAGTAATAGAAATGTTAGATTATGCTAAGTTTATGTTACATGTTCAGTTTTATAGGTCCTGTTAGAGGGAACCACATCTAACAGTGTACCTTAGAGAGAATATTCAGGAAAGATTTCACAAAGAGGCAAAATTAAAGCTAAATTTTATTTTATTTATTGAGAACTTATTTTGTTCCAGGCAGTATTCTAAGTGCTAAAGTATTCTAAGGTAGATATTGTTACTGACCTGTTTGCAGATGACAAAACAAACCATAGAGAGGTAAAATTACTCACCCAAAGTCAGGGAGCTGTTAAGTTCTCTGTAGGGTTTGAGAAAGCCATGTTCTTAGCTGTTAAACTATAGTCCTCTCAACCTAAAATGCTAAATAGGCTGGGGACACCTGGCTGGCTCAGTCAGTTGAACATCCAACTCTTAATTTCAGCTCAGGTCCTGATCCCAGTGCCATGGGATCAAGCCCTACGTCAGGTTCTGTGCTAATCGTGTGCTGTTTGGGATTCTCTCTCTCTCTCTCTCTCTCTCTCTCTCTCTCTCCCTCTCCCTCTCCCTCTCCGTCTCCCTCTCCCTCTCCCTCTCCCTCTCCCCTTCCCTCCCACTGTCACCCTCCCTCCCTCTCTCTCTCCACCCCTCTCCCCTGCTTATGTGTGAGCTCTTTCTCTTTAAAAAAAATGCTAAATAGGCTATAAACATGGAGAAGGATACAGAAGTGTTAAAGGGCGAACTAAAGACTAACAGATTGCATGGAGACATGAAAAAATACATTGTATGTTTAAGAAACATTGATTAGCAAAGAGTAGAGGATATAGGGTTCCAAAATAGGATTCCTAGAAAAAAGCTTAGGCCTGTGAATGCTCTTATTGTGGATGCTGCTGCTTTTTTAAATGTCAGCCTCCTTTTTTATTAAGTCTCTCCCTCTTCTCTGCTTCCAGAGGCATGATTCTTTCTTGTTGTCATGTCTCCCTCTAGCCAAGTTGCTGATTATGGTTTCAGCTCCTTTCTCCTGCCTTGTGATCTTTTTTTTTTCTCTCTCTTTTCAACCTATTTCTTACCACTGGTGTGGCCTTCTTTCATGCTGTCTAATCATCTAGCACGTAGAGGCGTTCTCTAAGGTGTGCTTTCATTAACAACACACTTAAATCGTGATAGTCTCAGACAGGAAGACTAACATAGCACATTCCCTGCAAGTCTCTGGAACAGTTTCCTGGGTGTCTGTTACCTCCTAGGTATCCAGATAAAGTAGCATTTTCAGTGACCCGTTGAAAACTCCCTCCCGAAACTGCCATGACAAATGACCTGGTAATGGAAGGCCCTGAAAAGAACTGCCTTTAGGTTGTCCTGGCCACCGTCTCTTTATCCTGGCAGCCTCATCAGTGCTCATTCATACCTGCCAAGTATCAGCCTAGCCTCTTTTACTAGATGCCAAAACATGCAGATCCAAATACAACAAAATGTTCACTGCCAGCTTCAAATATATCTATGTGTTTCCGCATTGTACCCTAGTCCCCACAAACTAGAATGGATCTAAAAACTGGGGAAATGGACGTTTAATATACAGTAAAACCCACATCTTAAATTCTAATGTTATCCATGTATTTGCTAAGTGTGATGCTGCAATTTAGTTTTCGTTTACAGATAGTAAAATGGAAATAAAGGGCACAAAACTCCACAGCATCCCATTTAAAGTGAGATTGAGCACTCCTCCAGCTACATTAGCCAACAATTGCTTGCTTAGCTATTGCTATATAAGAGAATAATCTTTCCTTCTTTTATAAATGTTAACCATTCAAGCTCCAAAGAGAATGATTCATGGACATTAAACTTCTAACTGTCCATGACGATTACTCACTTTGCCTGATATACTGTAGTTTGGATTCTGAACTTTGAAGTAGAAACTTATCAGACTAGAGAGCCTAGACTCTTAGATTTTCCTTTTTTTGAAAAAGGAAAATGTTTATTTATTTATTTTTAGAGAGAGAGCGCAAGGTAGGAACAGAGAGGGAGAGAGAATCTCAGGCTCTGCGTTCATGAACTGTGAGATCATGACTGGAGCCAAAATCAAGAGTCAAGACACTCAATTGATTGAGCCACCCAGGCACCCCTAGATTTTCCTTTTTATTTTATTTTGTTTTAAGTTTGTTTATTTTGAGAGAGAGTGGGAGAGGGGCAGAGAGAGGGAGAGAGAGAATCCCAGTCTTCATGCTGTCAGTGCAAAGCCCAATGCAGGACTTAAACTCTTGAACTGTGAGATCATGACCTGAGCCGAAGTCAGACACTTAACCAACAGAGCTACCCAGGTGCCCCTGGATTTTCCTTACTAAGCACTCTTTCACAGCATAAGGAAATTATGTGATTGCAATTTATGAGCCCAGACGTGAATCACACTTAGTAGCTTAATTTATAGACATTGCTTTCTTGTAATTATCCTGAGCTATTAGAATGAATAACTTTAGCCAATGACTGGTCCTTATGACCAAAAGTTTATTTATTATTTGCTAAAGTAGGCTTTTATGATTCATTTTAAATTTCCAAATGCAGCTTCAGATTAATTAGAAAGAAAATAGCTGTTTTTCTGTATTAATAAAGTAGCAACATTCAGGGAAAAAATTTCTAGCTTTTCTGTTGTCTTTAAAATTTGTTCCTATCGGGGCGGCTGGGTGGCTCAGTTGGTTGAGCGTCTGACTTCGGCTCAGGTCATGATCTCATGGTCTGTGAGTTCGAGACCCGCGTTGGGCTCTGTGCTGACAGCTCGGAGCCTGGAGCCGGTTTCCCATTCTGTGTTTCCCTCTCTCTCTCTGCCCCTCCCCCACTCATGCTCGCACGCGCGCTCTCTGTCTCTCTCTCTCTCTCTCTCTCTCTCTCTCTCTCAAATATAAATAAACATTTAAAAAAAATTTGTTCTTATCGAAGTAATTTGAAAGTATTTATTTATAGGATGTGAACCATGTATATATTTTTTTGTCCTTGCTATTATTTTTCTAATACTTTGCTGGTATTTTTTTATATAGTTGCCCTTGGACCAGAAAGAAGAAAATCTGACTCAGGAGTTATGTTGCCAACACTCAGGGTCTCTCTTATCCAAGACATGAGGTATATGTGCTAATATTTGATGATAACTGTTAAATATTTGTGGCTTTCACTTATATTGCTCAAATAATTATGGCTATATGTATTTTTTGCTTATGTATTCTGAAGAAAACATTTTTTATAATCTTGCTTACTTTACTGGTTTTTTTCCTGACATTAAATCCAAAGGGAAAATACAACTGAGAAGAGTTTTAAAGTAGTGAAATTATTTTCCAGTTTATTCAGTTTTTTAAAACCTCCTTAAATACCTGCTGCCCACAGTCACAGACCAAAAATATCTGCACATAATGCCAGGTTACTTGGCAAAAAAACTGCTATTAGGTAGGTTTAATTTGAAGCAAATGCAAATCTGAGAATTATTAGTTGCAGTTACTGGTCTTAGAAATCATTAGAAAGCACAGGCTAAGCTCCTTCTTGTCATTTGTATATTAGTTCAAATGTTGCTTTGTCTAAAAAGCCTGCCCAGACCACCTGTTAGACCACCTGCTAGCCACCCAGTCACTCTCTTTCACACCCCTGTGTGTCTTCTCCGTAGCAGTGATTTGAGTTTGTTTGTTCTAACAACCTTCATGAGAGAGGTCAATCTGTCTGACATGTAAAACTTTTGAATTACTACTAAATGTTGATGGAGTTCAACATGTAATTGGTGCTCAATTAATACTTGTTAAATGAAGGATTTGCCTACTTTAAGCTCTGTGAGTGTACATGACAGTGTGTGTGTGTGTGTGTGTGTGTGTGTGTGTGTGTGCTTATCTAATATTTTCGCATATGCCTTTATATCTTTACCTGATTCTACTGGCCAAACTGCTATTGAACTATTTTGGTTCAAGTTTTGAAGCTTAGGAAGGTGGTGATTGCTGGAAATAATAAAGATTAGAGCAGAAATTAATGCTATAGAAACCAAAAAAATAGTAGAACAGATCAATGAAACCAGAAGTTGGTTCTTTGAAAGAAATAACCAAATTGATAAGCCACTAGCAAGTTTGATCAAAAAGACAAAGAAAAGGACCCAAATAAATAAAATCAAGAATGAAAGAGATCACAACCAACACAGCAGAAATAAAAACAATAAGAGAATATTATGAATAATTATATGCCAGTAAAATGGGCAATCTGGAAGAAATGGACAAATTCCTAGAAACATACACTACCAAAACTGAAACAGGAAGAAATAAAAAATTTGAACAGACCCATAACCAGTAAAGAAATCGAATTAGTAATCAAAAATCTCCCTAGGGGCGCCTGGGTGGCGCAGTCGGTTAAGCGTCCGACTTCAGCCAGGTCACGATCTCGCGGTCTGGGAGTTCGAGCCCCGCGTCAGGCTCTGGGCTGATGGCTCAGAGCCTGGAGCCTGTTTCTGATTCTGTGTCTCCCTCTCTCTCTGCCCCTCCCCCGTTCATGCTGTGTCTCTCTCTGTCCCAAAAATAAATAAATGTTGAAAAAAAAAAATTAAAAAAAAAAAAATCTCCCAAAAAACAAGAGTCCAGGGCCAGATGGCTTTCTAGGGGAATTCTACCAAACATTTAAGGAAGAGTTAATACCTATTCTCTTGAAGCTGTTGCAAAAAATAGAAATGGAAGGAAACTTCCAGACTCTTTCTATGAGGCTAGCATTACCTTGATTCCAAAACCAGAGACCCCACTAAAAAGAACTATCGACCAATTTCCCTGATGAACATGGATGCAAAAATCCTCAACAAGATATTAGCCAACCGGCTCCAACAATACATTAAAAAAGTTATTCACCACGACCAAGTGGGATTTACACCTGGGATGCAGGGCTGGTTCAATATCCGCAAAACAATTAATGTGATTCATCACATCAATAGAAGAAAGGACAAGAACCATATGATCCTCTCAATAGATGCAGAGAAAGCATTTGACAAAATACAGCATCCTTTCTTGATAAAAACCCTCAAGAAAGTAGGGATAGAAGGAGCATACCTCAAGTTCATAAAAGCCATATATGAACTACCCAACACTAATATCATCCTCAATGGGGAAAAACTGAGAGCTTTCCCCCTAAGGTCAGGAACAAGACAGGGATGTCCATTCTCACCACTGTTATTCAACATAGTATTGGAAGTCTTAGCCACTGCAATCAGACAACATAAAGAAAAGGCATCCAAATCAGCCAGGAGGAGGTCAAACTTTCACTCTTTGCAGATGACATGATACTCTATATGGAAAACCCAAAAAATTCCACAAAAGAACTGCTAGAATTGATTCATGAATTCAGCAAAGTTGCAGGATATAAAATCAATGCACAGAAATCGGTTGCATTCCTATACACCAACAATGAAACAACAGAAAGAGAAATCAAGGAACCGATCCCATTTACAATTGCACCAAAAACCATCAGATACCTAGGAATAAATCTAACCAAAGAGGTGAAAAATCTATACACTGAAAACTATAGAAAGCTTATGAAAGCCCTTGAAGAAGACACAAAAAAAAATGGAATAAGATTCCTTGCTCCTGGATAGGAAGAACAAATATTGTTAAAATGTCAATACTACCCAAAGCAATCGACATATTCAGTGCAATCCCTCTCAAAATAACACCAGCATTCTGCACAGAGCTAGAACAAACAATCCTAAAATTTGTATGGAACCAGAAAAGACCCTGAATAGCCAAAGCAATCTTGGAAAAGAAAACCAAAGCAGGAGGCATCACAATTGCGGACTTCAAGCTATACTACAAAGCTGTAATCATCAAGACAGTATGGTACTGGCACAAGAACAGACACTCATATCAGTGGAACAGAATAGAGAACCCGGAAATGGACCCACAAACGTATGGCCAACTAATCTTTGACAAAGCAGGAAAGAATATCCAGTGGAGTAAAGACAGTCTCTTCAGCAAGTGGTGCTGGGAAAACTGGACAGCGACCTGCAGAAGAATGAACCTGGACCACTTTCTTACACCATGCACAAAAATAACTCAAAATGGATGAAAGACCTCAATGTAAGACAGAAAGCCATCAAAATCCTCAAGGAGAAAGCAGGCAAAAACCTCTTTGATCTTGGCCGCAGCAACTTCTTACTCAACACATCTACGGAGGCAAGGGAAACAAAAGCAAAAATGAACTACTGGGACCTCATCAAAATAAAAAACTTCTGCACAGCAAAGGAAACCATCAGCAAAACTAAAAGGCAATGGGAGACGGAATGGGATAAGTATTTGCAAACGACATAGCAGATAAAGGGTCGGTATCCAAAATCTGTAAAGAACTTATCAAACTCAACACCCAGAAAACAAATAATCCAGTGAAGAAATGGGCAAAAGACATGAATAGACACTTCTTCAAAGAAGACATCCAGATGGCCAACTGACACAGGAAAAAATGCTCAACGTCACTTATCATCAGGGAAATACAAATCAAAACCACAATGAGATACCACCTTACACCTATCAGAATGGCTAACATTACAACTCAGGCAACAACAGATGTTGATGAGGATGTGGAGAAAGAGGATCTCTTTTGCATTGTTGGTGGGAATGCATGCTGGTACAGCCACTCTGGAAAACAGTATGGAGGTTCGTCAAAAAATTAAAAATAGTACTACCCTACAACTCAGCAATTGCACTACTAGGTATTTATCTGAGTGATACAGGTGTGCTGTTTCCAAAGGAACACATGCACCCCCCCATGTTTATAGCAGCACTATCAACAATAGACAAAGTATGGAAAGAGCCCAAATGTCCATGTATGGATGAATGTATAAAGAAGATGCGGTATATATGCACAATGGAGTATTACTCAGCAATCAAAAAGAATGAAATCTTGCCATTTGCAGCTACGTGGATGGAACTGGAGGGTATTAGGCTAAGTGAAATGAGTCAGAGAAAGATGAAAATCATATGACTTCACTCATATGAGGACTTTAAGAGACAAAACAGATGAACATAAGGGAAGGGAAACAAAAATAATACAAAAACAGGGAGGGGGACAAAACAGAAGAGACTCATAAATATGGAGAACAAACTGAGGGTTACTGAAGGCAGGATGGGCTAAATGGGTAAGGGGCACTAAGGAATCTACTCCTGAAATCATTGTTGCACTATATGTTAACTAATTTGGAGGTAAATTTCAAAAATAAATAAATAAAATTAAAAATAAATAAATAAAATAAAATTAATCTCAGGAACACATTAAAGATAACAAACAACTAGTGTTGTCATTGAGCAATATCTTACTGGAGATTGCAGACAATATAGTAAGTCCAAAAAATAAAAAGTGCATATATTTGAAAAAGTAAAAAAAGAAAAAGATGTGGTGTGTGTGTGTGTGTGTATATATATATATATATACACACACATATACACACATACATCCAATGTACATGTATATATATGTACATACATACAATGCAGTATTACTCAGCAATCAATAAGAATGAAATCTTGCCATTTGCAACTACATGGATGGAACTGGAGGGTATTATGCTAAATGAAATTAGTCAGAGAAAGACAAATATCATATGACTTCACTCATATGAGGACTCTGAGAGACAAAACAGATGAACATCAGGGAAGGGAAACAAAAATAATATAAAAACAGGAAGGGGGACAAAACAGAAGAGACTCTTTTTTTTTTATTAAATTTTTTTTTTAACATTTATTTATTTTTGAGACAGAGAGAGACAGAGCATGAACGGGGGAGGGGCAGAGAGAGGGAGACACAGAATCCGAAACAGGCTCCAGGCTCTGAGCCGTCAGCACAGAGCCCGACGCGGGGCTCGAACTCACGGACCGCGAGATCACGACCTGAGGGGAAGTCGGCCGCTTAACCGACTGAGCCACCCAGGTGCCCCCAGAAGAGACTCTTAAGTATGGAGAACAAACAGAGGGTTACTGGAGGGGTTGTGGGAGGGGGGATGGGCTAAATGGGTAAGGGACACTAAGGAATCTACTCCTGAAATCATTGTTGCACTATATGCTAATTTGGATGTAAATTTAAAAAATAAAATTAAAAACAATAAATTCTTCAGATGCCTGTAAAATAAATAAGAAAAAAAAAAGAAAGAAAGGTGGTGATTGCTGAGATACTTTTTACTAATCGGTTTAAATGTGAGAGTATACAAGAAATGTAAGTCCTATTGCTTAGCTTCTTTTTACAGATGTAAAAGCTCAGGCCCAGGTGGTCAAGTCTAAGACCATATTACCAATTAACAGCAGAAGTGGAACTAGAACTAAGGTATCCTGACCATAGGTCAGGTCTCTGTCTAACTAGATGCAAGTTCTCAGCCTTTGCCACATCACCAGGAAAATATCTACTGTGACTAGACACAAATAAGTTGGCAGTAGTGTAAGGGTGTATATCAGTTTAAATATAATTTAGTATAACTCTGACTAAATCTATATTTGTTCATGGTACTCAGCTGAAAAACTGATGTCCTGTGACTGAACACACAACAAGTTAAAATTTGACTTTTAATTTTTAGTCTTTGTCTTACAAAAAGTCTAAAAAAGACCCCCGAGTATCCTAAAGTGATGTTTTGACAAAATGATAGATGCTTTTAATAAAACTTGATTGGTTGGCAGGGTGCCTGGCTGGTTCAGTTGGTTGAGCATTAGATTCTTGATCTCGGGGTCCTGAGTTTGAGCCCCATCATGGGCTTAGAGTTTACTTTAAAAAGAAAAAAAATTGGGGGCACCTGGGTGGCTCAGTTGGTTGGGCATCTGACTTCAGCTCAGGTCATGATCTCGCAGTTCGTGAGTTCGAGCCCCACATCAGGCTCTGTGCTGATGGCATGGAGCCTGCTTGGGATTCTGTCTTTCCTTTCTGCCCCTAACCCTGCTTGTGTGCGCTCTCTCTCTTACTCACTCTCTCTCAAAACAAATAACTGAAAAAAATAAAATCTTTATTAAAAATAAATAGATAAGTGTTGAGGTAATAATAAAGAAGAATGAAACCTTGCCATTTGCAGCAAGGATGGAGCTAGAGGGTATAATGCTAAGTGAAATGAGTCAGTCAGAAAAAGACAAATACCATATGATTTCTCTCATATGGAGAATTTAAGAAATAAAACCAATGAACAAAGCCGGGGGGGGAGACAAACCAGAAAAATACAGACTCAACTATAGAGAAGAAACTGATGGTCACCAGAGGGGAGGTGGGTGGGAAGATGGGTGAAACAGGTGAAGGGGATTAAGAGTACACTTATGAAGAGCACTGAGTATAGAATTGTTGAATCACTATATTGTACACTGAAATTAATATAACACTGTGTGTTTTACTGGAATTAAATTTTTTTAATCACAAGAAAGACTATATGTATGAATATATACACACACACACACACCCATTAAGTACATTCACATTATTGTGCAGCCATCACCACTATCCATCTCCAGAATTCTGTTGTCATCCCAAACTGAAACTCTGTACCCATTGAACAATAAATGATTCCCCATTCTTGGTTCTCCCCAAGTTCCTGGTAACCACGTTTTCATTTTCTTTTCTTTCTTTCTTTTTTTTTTTTTTAAATGTCTGTTTATTATTGAGAGAGAGAGACATACAGAATCCGAAGTAGGCTCCTGGCTCCGAGCTGTCAGCACAGAGCCCCGTGTGGGGCTCAAATTCATGAACCGCGAGATTATGGCCTGAGCCAAAGTGGGACGCTCAAATGACTGACTGAGCCATCTAGGCAGCCCACTCCTATTTCATTTTCTGTCTCTGTGAATTTGACTATTCTAGGTACCTCATTTAAGTCAAATTATGCTTTTTGCATCTGGTTTGTTTCACTTCATATATTTTTTGAAATGTTCATTATGAGGGCACCTGGGTGGCTCAGTCAGTTCAGCATCTGACTCTTGATTTTGGCTCAAGTCATGATCTCACAGTTCATGGGTTCAGTCCCCACATTGGGGTGTGTGCTGACAGCATGCAACCTGCTTGGGATTCTCTCTCTCCTCTCTGCCCCTCTCCCTTTTATGCATGCACACACATGCGTGCACTCACTCTCTCTCTCAAAAATGAATATTTTAAAAGTGTTTTATTAATATATTTTTGGGGGGGTGAAGGGCAGAGAGACAGAGGATCTGAAGCAGGCTTTGTGCCAATAGAGAGCCTGGTGCAGGGCTCAAACTCATGATCATGACCTGAGCTGAAGTCAGACACTTAGCTGACTGAGCCACCCAGGTACCCTTAAACATTCTTTTTAATGTTCATTATCAAAATGTTTAAATCTATGTTACAACCTGTATCAGAATTTCCTTCTTTTTTAAAGATTAATATTCCATCTTCTATATATATATACCACATTTTTTTTAACAGTAAACATTGGATTGTTTCCACCTTTTGGCTATTGTGAATACTATAAATGTTGGATATTCATTTATCTGTTCAGGTCCTGCTTTTAGTTCTTTTGGGTATATACCCAGAAGTAGAATTGCTTGGTCACATGGTAATTCTGTGTTTAATTTTTTAAAGAACCACCATTCATTCTGTTTTCCACAGTGGCTGTACCATTTTACGTTCCTACCAGAAATACACCAGGGTGCCAGGTTTTCTGCCTGTGAAACGAGAGCATTATTTCCCCAACCGGATGACTTGATGCTCTTTCACCAATACGGGTATTCTCTGCCTGGAAGCTAGATAAAAATCAGAAGACTGCTTGCTCTCTTCAAAAGAAGAGATGTGGAAGCCTAATCATCCAGCTCCGTGCTACTGATCCTCATGCTCACGGGACTGATAGCATCTCAGGAAGCCCCTGAGAAAACACTGCCCATGGCTGTCTCTCCCTCTTCTCTGCTTCCATTCTGCCTCCTTTAAATGACGTTTTATACACTGTTGTTCTTTTTCATGATATATTTACTTTAGAGTTTAACTCTTAGTGGACAGGATTATTTCCCTGTTTCCAGGTTCTTGGCAAGTGCTTCATTTTAGTCCCTAATCATTACCTAGATAGCTGACATAGATGTTTTTCCTTCAGGAAAAACACCCAAGTAATATTCTAAACTTTGATTTCTTTCAGTCTAGACAATTAAAGAAAAAACGTATTTTCCAAGATTAGTGTACCTCTCTGAGTCTGTGTTCTCTATTGGGCACATGTCTTTATTGGTACCTCCTGTCTTTCCAGGTTTATCTCTTGAGGCAAAGACATTGACACTTTGAGTCCTGCTACTTGTCAAGAGTCTTGGCACCAAATTGCTTAGTAGCTGGCATGAGTCCAGGATAGACTCATCTGAAGGCTATCCAGTTTGTCTTGGTATCTTAGACAGTTCTGCAAGACCATCGTGAATGCCAAGTATCGCCACACTGTCAGTTGTAGAATGATTTTTAGTTCCATAGAGAAAGGCTGGGGATAGTAAAGAAGTGTATAGATTATCTACATAGAAAAGAGAAGTATTATTATGATGTTACCAGTATTAAAGATTTCTTTCCAGAGTAACCATGTACACGTCATCTAGCTATTCAAATACTTTTATTCTTGATGACAAGGTAATTAATGTTGAGGAGCACCATAGAACATTACATGACCAAGGAGACTGTAAGTTCTGTAATCCAAGTCTGGGTATTCTGACTATGTAAACAAATGAACCGGCTGTCTGAGTGAATCCTAGAAAAATTCTGTTTATATGAAAAGATGGGAATAAATTATCTGAGGGCAAATTAGCTATTTCCTTTATCATTTTTTACTAATAATATGTGCATAGGTCCCTGTGAGCCTCTTGCTTTATTCTACACTAAAATTTTTTTAAATTTTTTTTTTCAACGTTTTTTATTTATTTTTGGGACAGAGACAGCATGAACGGGGGAGGGGCAGAGAGAGAGGGAGACACAGAATCGGAAACAGGCTCCAGGCTCCGAGCCATCAGCCCAGAGCCTGACGCGGGGCTCGAACTCACGGACCGCAAGATCGTGACCTGGCTGAAGTCGGACGCTTAACCGACTGCGCCACCCAGCGCCCCTATTCTACACTAAAATTAAGTGGTTATTGATTTCATTACCCTAGGAAGGAATATTTTGAGTAATTTTTTATGTCTGTACGGAATGTGAGCTTAAATTAAAATTGGCCAATCCTTAATTTATCTAAAAAATAATGCTGGGTTTAAAAATAACAATTAAATAAAACTGGGTTTTGTTAATGATACGGTGGAAGTAAACACTGGTTTTAGACTCAGGAAATGTGGATTAAAATGTAGCTGTTACCACTCTTAGAAATCATTTGGTTTTAGAGAACAGAAGCCCATTCAAACTAGCTTCAGTAAAAAGGAATGGATTTATTGGAGATATATAAAAGTGTTTTCCAGAATCCAAGAATAGGAACTGTGACTGCTAAATCTTGTCACAAGTTACTGTCACTGTCTCACTGGAAGCAAATCATCTCTGTTTCTCCCTTCACATCTGCTTATCTTCCCCTCCCTGTCCCTCCTTTGCCTTGCCTTTTTTTTTTTTTCTGTTTTATTGTGTACAGGCCCAAGCCCTGGCTTTAACATCCTTTCTTATTTTTAGCATTCAACAAAAACTAACCTGGTTTTCCAGTATACAAATTCCTAGTTTCTGAGAGAAAATCCAGTGAACTCAGTTTAGATCAGGGATGTTCCTCTTACTCAGTCCATTTTAGTGAAGGATTAGGATCATAGTGGTAAGTGGAGTTGTGTCTTCTGGGTCTATGGAAGGGGAGCTTCTCCAAGAATGTGAGTGTGAGAAAGAAGTAATTGATAAAAAATGGGTGACATGTCTAGAATAATACTTATAATCTCTGTGACCTTGACTGGATCACTTAGTCTCAATTAGTCTCCATTTTCTCACCCTTAAAGTGAAATAATGATGATCTCCCTCTGACTAGTTTTTGTGACAGTCAGATAAGACAAGGTACACAGAAACTTTTCTAAATTAGAAAGCTTTGTAGTAGAGTTAGGAATAAATCAAGTAAGTAAGTTATTTAAACCATACCATATGTGCTTTTCTGTGAATTAACAGGATCTATTTTGGAAGTAATACTTGTATAATATTATGCTGAATTCCATTATAGTCATCTATAATAAGTTATTCCAGGTAAAAGTAGATCCAAATGGCATATAACTACACAGCAAATTTTTAATAGATTTGGATTAGTTTAATAACAAAATGCATATAAATTGTTTAAAGCATAGAGTTAGATATAGATTCACAAAGCAGAGTTTTTGAGCTCCTACTATGTGCTAGGCCCTATGGGGTACAAAGAAGGCTGCAAGGCTGCTAAGGAATCGTGGGGCTCCTTTTCCCAGGAGCTTTTGTAAGCTGAGAAACATGTACACCAAGAGAAAATGATAAAAGTAATAATAAGCAGTACATGGTAAATGCAAGTTAGACTATAGTGTTTCATAAATTAAAGAGGTCATTGAAGGCTGTGATGGTCATGGAAAGCAATCTAGAAGGAGCTAGGATCTCAAACATGAATAGAATCAAATAGGGAAGCAGGTAATGGAATGCAAAGTCTTATGAGTCGGTTGTCTGGAATGGAACTTTTCTGAATAAGAGGATATATTGAGACTGAGGGGTAGTAAGTATAGTCTGCACAGTTCAGACTATATCCTGTGAGTTTTTGAAGGTTCTGGAACAAAGGAATTATATTATGGATGCAGTATTTTAGACAGCTGTTTCCCTGGTGCCAGTGAATAAGATGGGCTTGCAAAGAAGAGTCTGGTGGCCTTGTCTCCCAACCCCCATGCCTCCTCCCAAGAAAAAAACTAGCACAAATTCTTTAATGATGGGAATGCTGATTGCCACCTAAGATAGATTGCATGTTATATATTCCAATCCTTCTCATTTTCCTTAAACATAGATTGTTTTCCAAATTACAATTATTTTCATTTTGTCATTCTTAACCTACCAAATCTCCAGATTCTTGTTTAAGGCCAACATAAAGCTTATTTTAGTAAATTTTACTGTTTTAGCATAGAAAATACTAAGGAAAAGATGAGACCACATAAGTGCTTATCAGATCTAATGTGGATTCATTTTCAGTGACTACACTTTGAATCAACTTTCCTCACTTATGTGAGCTCTGAGTTGACACTGCACTCAACGGGGGTGCCTTGAAAATACTTTAGAACTTTAAGTGGTAAATGCCTGAGCGTTTTCCCTTTGTTGCTTTTGGTCAGCTGTGTCATCATTTGGGAAATGTCAGGGTGGAGGAACAGCCAGTGCTGCTTCATTAGGCCCCTACTGGGTTGTCAGGTGTCCCACCACTGCCACTACCATCAGTAAGAACCAGGGTCTAAGAGGGGACTTGCCTAATGACAGCTTTCTCCATTCATGACCATGTATACTGGTATTAGCCCTTTAAAAATAAAATAAGTGTGTCATACATTCTGAAAAAACTTCTTAGAGACGAGGTGAGGTTGGCTAAGCCCTACAAAGATGGCAACAGAATTTTCTTTTAACTCTTCGTTTTGACTTCTTTTTAAGCCACCTCTTCAGTGTGTCTGTGTAATGTGATTATAATGCTTTATATCTTATCAAGAGTCTTTGATCGTATATCAGCACTCCGGCTTGAGGGCCTAAATCTTCAGATCCAGGGATTAAGAGAGAGGAAGGGAAGGAGAGAGGGAGAGGGGAAAGATGAAAAAAAGAGGGGGTGCCTGGCTAGGTTGGTCGGTGGAACATGTGACTCTTGATTTCTGTGTTGTGAGTTTGAGCCCCATGTTGGGTGTAAAAATTACTTTAAAATGAAATCTTTAAAAAAGAGAGGGAGAGAAAGAATATGTGTGTTTTATAGGGAGAATATTCCTTATTTTGAATTATTAGAATCATTAGAGAAAGGGGTGCATTGAAATATTTATTATAGGTAAGATGAGTCATTCTGGACATTAAAAAAAATCAAGGGAAAGGATGGTGGGGTCACAATCACAAAAACTTTAATTTAGTGACTCACTGTAGTGGTTTTACAATTACCCTGCCCCTTAGGCCTGCCCTTCCTGCCCAAACTTCTTCCCCTTTAGGAGAAAAACCATTTAGGAAAATAAACTCACGTCCCTCTGGGTATAGCATTGACTTCTATACATACATGTGACATTCAGTTGGAATTTGACCATACAATTTTCAAAGTCTTTTACAAATTTTGAATTTATAAGTGCAGTACAGCTTGTCCTCAAGGGCTATGGAAAGTAAGATTTAGTATTTTCCATACATTTCCAGAAATTACTTGGACCTTGAACTAATTCAGTGGATTAAAGTTGTGACATATTTATTTTTTTTTTTAATTTTTTTTTCAACGTTTTTTTATTTATTTTTGGGACAGAGAGAGACAGAGCATGAACGGGGGAGGGGCAGAGAGAGAGGGAGACACAGAATCGGAAACAGCCTCCAGGCTCCGAGCCATCAGCCCAGAGCCTGACGCGGGGCTCGAACTCACGGACCGCGAGATCGTGACCTGGCTGAAGTCGGACGCTTAACCGACTGCGCCACCCAGGCGCCCCAGTTGTGACAGATATTTAAACTAGAGACCAATTATTTTGAATAAAAACTTAAATATTCAGCCTTTTTTATTACTTTTATTTTCCTGAGGGTCAGGAATAACCAACTGCCAGCTTATATAGGGGTCCATGAGGCTGAAACAAGAACATAATAAAATCTGAATAAATGAGTGTTAAATGCTTTATCTGAGGGTGATGTCTGTGCATGCTTGTGTTGTAATGGTGATCCTGATGTCATAATGAATTCATGATTCAGACAGAACCTTTGAAGGATTTAATCAATATAAAGTGCGTATTGCCATTGCTTCTGCTAAGTTTGAAAGAAATATTCTGTGAAAAATGCTGTAATTCTTTAGTTCTCTTCTGGCTCAAGGTTATCCTTAAGATCTACATCTTTGCTGTTGCTACTGTTCTTTAGGCATATTCAAAACATGAGTGAGATCAAGACTGACGTCGGACGAGCTCGGGCATGGATAAGACTGTCTCTAGAAAAGAAGCTCTTGTCCCAGCATCTCAAGCAGTTGCTCTCCAACCAGCTACTCACCAAGTAAGTGATAGCCTCTTAGACATTTCTGCTTCTGTGACCTGTGTGTCTGCAAAGCAGATTGCATTAGCTGACAAACTGGCTTTTTCAGCATGAATTGTTGATTTCTGTGCACCTGCATTCTTTCTTTCTAACAGGCATGTGTTTTGGACATCCATGGTTTGATTTTACCTGAGAGGGCACACCAGACGTCACAGCCAAAGGCTAGATTGCTCTGTTCTCAATCAGAAAACTAACTAATCCACACAGGCTGACAGTAACATCCAAAAGACAGGTTGAATCTATGTAAACCATTTATATCATATTATAAAGATCACAACAAAACCTGAAGTAGTGGGAAAAAAAAGTCCACATTAATGGGTTTCTTCTGAGAGTCATGCCAGTGCTTACATTCAATAGTTTAGAGCCAGGAAAACCAATTGAGTACATGTTAGTTAATTGTTAACTGTTTTTTGTTTTTTTTTTCAACGTTTATTTATTTTTTTGGGGACAGAGAGAGACAGAGCATGAACGGGGGAGGGGCAGAGAGAGAGGGAGACACAGAATCGGAAACAGGCTCCAGGCTCCGAGCCATCAGCCCAGAGCCTGACGCGGGGCTCGAACTCCCGGACCGCGAGATCGTGACCTGGCTGAAGTCGGACGCTTAACCGACTGCGCCACCCAGGCGCCCCAATTGTTAACTGTTTTGATAGGTTTCCCTTTACTGCATCAAGATACCTTCTTAGATGAAATACATCATCCATATAAGATACACGTTAGAGTTAATTTGAAGGCTGAGGACGTAGTTCTCTAGAGCAAAGGTATGCAAAAAATTCAACAAAGATCTCAAACTTGACAGTGTGTTGGAATCTTATGGTAACAATTCATTCTGTAGTTTTGCATTTGTACACATCAGCATCGGACTACTTACCATGAGTTTTAATGTCCAAAGAATAGATTTAATAAAGAATGAAAAGTGAATTATAGCCTGTGAACCTGATCTTGTACTCTAAAACTGGTTACTCCCCTTACCCATCCCCTCCCATTATAAATCATTCATGGCCACTGTTGCCAAAGTACAAAGAAGAAAATTATAATGATCACTTAAAATCCTACTACATAAAGGTTGGGCACCTGGGGGTGCCTGCCTGACTTAACAGGTATAGCATGTGATTCTAGATCTCAGGGTCATGAGTTCAAGCCACATATGTGGCAGATGGCATAGAGTTTAAGTTTACTTTACATACATACATACATACATATACATTATACATGTATAACATGTAGCTTCTAACATGTTATACATGTATAATGTATGTGTATTATATGTATATGTAATGTATATGTATTATACATTATATATGTACGTATGTATGTATATATGTATGTTGCGTGCCTGGCTGACTCAGTTGGTAGAGCGTGTCACTCTTGATCTCAGCTCAGGTTATGATCTCACCATTCCTGAGATCAAGCCCCGTGTAGGGCTCCATGCTAACAGCACAGAGGCTGCTTGGGATTCTCTCTCTGCCCCTCTCCCTCCCTCTTTCTCTTTCTCTCTCTTTCAAAATAAATAAATAAACATTTTCTACAGTTTAAATAAAAAAAATAAAATTTTAAAAAATTTTAAAAAAGAGTAAATTCCTACTGCATAAAGGTAAATCTCCAGTATTTCACATGTTTTCTTCTGTACTTCTATGCATGTTCTCTTACTTAAGATTATACTATATGTATTTAATATACCAAAAAAAAAGAAAAAAAAATGAAAGACTAAAGAAATGAAGAAGACAAATGACCAGATACTGTGGATGTAAATAAAGACTTACCTTCAAATTCTCATTCAGTCAATATCATTCAAAGAGTAAATATTTGAGCATCAGGCTCTATCCTAGGTGCCAGGGACAGTTTTGAACCAAATATTGTTCTTGCCTTCATGAAGCTTATATTTATCATGTGAGGGAGACACATAATAACATCACATAAATGGTGATCATTATGATGAAAAGTCAAATAGGGCAAGGGGATTAAGAAGGGTTTTGAGGGCCACCTAGGTGGCTCGGTTGGTTAAGTGTCTAACTCTTGATCTCAGGGTCGTGCATTCAGGTCCTTTGTTGAGCTCCACACTGGGTTTGGAGCCTACTTAAAAAATAAAAATAAAAATAAAAAAAAAAGATCATACTATATGTACAATTCAGTATCCTCCTATTTTTGCTTAGCATTTTATAAACATTTCACTATATTGTAAGAGCATAAGCTCTGAAGACTGAATGCCTTTGTTCAAATACTGCCTTTACTGTTCACTATTCTAATGACTTTGGACAAGACACTTAACTTTTTTGTGTCTCTGTTTTCCCCGTCTATAAAGTGAGAGTGCTGGTAGACTTACCTCATTGGGGTAGTCATGAGGATTAAATGTATTAATAACTATAAAACACTTGGAAAAGTGCTTAAATGTAAGTGCTTAATAAAAATTATTTACTATTTTTAGTAGTAGTTGTGTTGTTAAAACTCTTCCTAAACTTTATTTTTTTTAAGACTTTTTTTTTTTAATTTTTAACTTTTTTTAAATTTATTTTTGAGACAGTGAGAGACAGAGCATGAACAGGGGAGGGTCAGAGAGGGAGACACAGAATCCGAAACAGGCTCCAGGCTCTGAGCTGTCAGCACAGAGCCCGATGCGGGGCTCGAACTCACAGACTGCTAGATCATGACCTGAGCCAAAGTCGGCCGCTTAACCGACTGAGCCACCCAGGCGCCCCTCCTAAACTTTATTTTTAATGCTCACATAGCATCCCAATGTATGCATATGCCATAATATATCTTTCCTTTTACAAATAACTTTTTTTTTAAGTTTACTTATTTCTTTAGAGAGAGAGAGAGCACGTGCACATGCACACACATGCCAGTGGGGGAATGACAGAAAAAGAGAGGGAGAGAGAATCGCAAGCAGGGTCCTTGGTATCAGTGTGCAGCCGGACAAAGGGCTTGACCTCATGAACCGTGAGATCATGGACTGAGCCACCCAAGTGCCCCTACAAAATAACATTTTAGTGGTCATTCATGAGTAAATCTTTGCCTATATTTCACATTATATTCTTAGGACAGAGTTCTAAAAGTAAAATTAATGTGTCAGAGGGTATGACTGGTTTAAAACAATTACCAACAAACTACTTGCCTGAAATTTTCAGCCCCATCAGCTGTAAGAATGGCTATTCATTGCACCCACACACACACACTCCAACCTGGTCAGTACCGGTTAGCACTTTTTAAATCTTTATTAGTTTGATAGACAAAAATGGATTCATGGAGGTTTTTTCCTTTAATTGCTAGTTAAGTTACAAATGTGTCATTAACCATTTGTATGTGCATTTTTGTAAATTGTCTCTTCTTTCCAGGTGAAAGTTTCTACCTATACTGATTAAGTGAAGGTGTTTATTTTTAATGCAAGACATAATGAAAACCATGAAAACTATACTATTATTTTGTGCTTGTCTTACCCGTTCCTAGGAAGCTTTATAAGCGTTACGCTTTTCTACGGTGTGAAGAAGAAAGAGAGCAGTTTCTTTACCATCTTCTTTCCCTCAATGCTGTTGACTACTTCTGCTTCACCAGTGTGTTCACCACTATCAGTAAGTCTGGAGAACTAGGTATTATTATTAGGTGAAGAGTTGCTCAGGTGGCAAATGGAATAAGAGTTTATACTTCGAAAAGTGAGATATATGGTAGTTCAGTGAGGTAGACACTGTGGATGAGGTGGGCCCCAGACCTCTGTGTTGGAATGAAGGTTGTGCCCCAGCTTCCAGGGGTGCTGTGGGAGGGTGGCCCTCAGCTGCCAACCCCCATGGGGAGTCCTCACCAGAACAAACTACCTTACCCCCAAGATGATCCCTCCTCGCTGGTCAGCCAACATCCTAGGATGACCATAGGGCTGCCCTGGAAATTACCATGGATCAGCTGAGGACTTCACTGTGACTGCATCACAGCTTAACTTCTCTCTCAGCCCATCCTGCTTTCTTCCTCGGGTGGTGATCCCAGGAGGAACATCCTGCATGCAGATTTCTGACAGTCTGCTTCCCAGGAAGCCCAGTCTGCAGTAGGAAATGGGATGGATGTTAAAAAGGAATGTTTTATTAGGGATGTCTGACTGGCTTAGTCAGTGGAGCATGCAACTTTTGATCTCAGAGTGATGAGTTCAAGCCCCATGTAGGATCTAGAGCTTTCTTAAAAAATAATAATAATAATAATAATAATGTTTTATTAAACAAATGGTCCAGTATCTTACATAAAACACATAAAATTTTTAAAAACCAGCATACTGAAATAAACGTATAGAACTGTGAGCATCATTAAACTTTGATGATTCAGAAAGACTTCAGGACCTTACTGGATGATGTAGGTATATAGAGGGAGGACATGCTGACTGGAGATGTGTTTCTGATAGAAATTCGAATTATAGCATTTATTCTGTTCACCATTACTAATTCTTTAAAAAAATATATATATTTTAGAGAGAGCACAGTGGGGGTAGAAAGGCAGAGGGAGAGAATCTCCATGCTAAGTGTGGAGCCCAGTGTGGGGCTCAGTCTTACAACCCTGGGATCATGACCTAAGCCGAAATCAAGAGTGGTGCGCTCAACCAACTCAGCCACCCAGGCATGCTACCACTGTTTCTAATTCTTATGTGCAGTGGCCCCCCTTCCCCACTTGGAGAATTTTTACTTTGTGTCAGTTAGGAATTGTGTTTAGCTGCAAGAATCAGAAACTTGGAAAACAGTGCTTTAAGCAAATTGGTAGTTTTATATTTCTTACATAATGAGAAGTTTCAGGATAGTCCACAGTATGTTCACAGACCCAGGGTCTTTGTCCCTCTCTTCCTAGACTGTGCTCAGTGGGTGCTAGCCATCTCATGGTCATAAGATGGCTGTTCTCAGTCCACCTTCTAACAGGAAGAAGGAAGAGTGCCAAGGAGAAAAGGGTAGAATCTGTGCTAGGAAAACAATTTTCCCCCCAAATCCCAATAATTATAACATTTCACTAGCCAAAAACTTACAGGTTTTGGCTTTCTAGTGTCTGACAGAGGCAGACAAGAAAAAATGGAGTTGAAATGGGTATTGAGCCAACCAGTAATAGCTGTCAACTGTCTGTTAGTATCTAAACTTTCAATCAGTTTAGTAAGTTACTGCTAGTATAAGAAGCTAACAAGGTATATACAGTTTTAAAAGAGAAGAAATAGCAGAGGTAGTTAGGACTCCTAAGATCCTACTTGTATCTATATATTTCATGTAAGTAACTCTTTGAATTTGAGGAATTAAGATCTTCATGAAAGGAATATTTTTAAGTTTGGGACTCCTGGGTGGCTCAGTCAGTTAAGCGTCCTACTCTTGGTTTTGGTTCAGGTTATGATCTCACAGTTCATGGGATCCAGCCCTACATCAGGCTCTACACTGACAGCACGGAGCCTGCTTGGGTTTCTTTCTCTCTCTCTCTCTCTCTCTCTCTCTCTCTCTCTCTCTCTCTCTCTCTGCCCTTCCCCTGCTAGTGCGCATGTGCACGTGCTCCCTTGCATGCTTGCTCTCTCAAAATAAACACTTTTAAAAAAGAAATATTTTAAGTTTAATAGTATTACTCCTTTGATACTTTATGTAGTGGCTGTTGTGAGTCCGTGGTCTCTGCAGCCACAGAACTGCTGGTCCTAAGTACCCCCCCCCCTTTTTTTTTTTTTTTTTTTTTTTTTTTTTTTGTAGCTTTTCTAATCCTCTCAGTGAAAGGAATGAGAGAAGCCTCTGGCACCTAAAATAAAGTCTTGCACTAACCTCTTCTGCTTTCAGTTTCAAAACTCATTTGATTCTGATGATTACTAAACCATGAAAGTGTGGCCTTTCCTCTGACATTTTCCTTTCCTTCAGCTAAAGTAAAAAGACAGAAAGGGAGGTTTTATTTGCCCAACCTAAAGAAAGTCTTCTATATAAAATTAGGGAAATGAACCGTTTATCCCATTCATTTTCCTCATCTAAGAGTGCATTGAACCGTGAGCTCATTCTCTGAGGCTGTATCTGGGCACCTTGTACAATAAATGTGTGTCATCGGGTGTGTAGATCATTCAAGGAGGGAGGGGTTCTAATACCCCCTCTTATGACTAAATGAGTAGAAATCCCAAGGATGCCAACAAAAATTGTACCTTGCTTAAAAACAAACAAAAACAAACAACTATGGCTCTGAGGGATAAAAATGTGTTAGTGTGTTTGAGCCATCCCCCTTTTTTAAAAGAATGGAGGGAGTGCGTAATGTCTATTTTGAATTGTCCTACCTTGTTTGAGCAAAAGGCAGTGATAGGACAGTGACATCTAGTGGTGTCCCTTTTGAAGAACCTTCAGAAGGAAGAGGTTTCACACAGATCTCTTTCCACTTCTTGGTTCTTTCCCCCAGGGCTCCTTGCACGGGAGTCACCTTAATAGCTTTCCAAATTGTGATTTATAGACTTTTATGTCCAGAATGGCATTGTTTATTACTCTTGGCTTTGCATATTGTGCTGTAAAATTGGAATGGGAACATTCTGAAGCATTGTCCAAGAAGATTAGCAACAAAGGGATACAAAGAGACATTCACCCCCTTTTGCATATGAAACCAAATCAGCAACCATGCTCATGTGTACTTGATTTTGGAACAAAATTGAAACATTAAAGCAGGGATGCCTGGCTGGCTCAGCCAGTGAGGTACGTGATTCTTGATCTCGGGGTTGTGAGTTTGAGCCCCCTGTTGGGTATGGAGACTACTTAAAAATAAAATCTTTCAAAAGACAAAGGAAATAAATAAAATATTAAAGCAGTAAAAATTCTGTATAGCAGTCAGTTCTGGTGCTAATGCCTGAGATTGTTTTTTATAAATGTAAAGATTATGGGGGCACCTGGGTGCCTCAGTCGATTAAGCATCTGACTTCGGCTCAGGTCATGATCTTAACATTTGTGGGTTCAAGCCCTGCATCGGCTCACTGCTGTCAGCGCACAGACTGCTTCAGATCCTCTGTCTCCCTCTCTCTCTGCCCCTGCCCTGCTTGTATTCTCTCTCTCACTCAAAAATAAATAAGCATTTAAAGGAAAAAGGAAAGAAAAGCAAGGTTATATATACATCACCACGGTAATACTCTGCATGCCATGCATACCTGGTGACATATATACCATGGAAGCCATCACAAGTGTTGGACTTGTGGTTTATAAACTGGACCTCCTATTTCTAGACTGGAAGAGATGATCTCTTTTTAAGTACTTCTTGATCATAAAGAACAAACTATCTGTGAAAGCCAACAGAGTCCTTAATAAATATTTGTTATAGCATCAGGAGATTTTTTTTGTAATGTTTATTTATTTTTGAGAGAGAGAATGTGCCAGTTGGGGAGAGGCACAGAGGATCTGAAGTGGGCTCTGTACTGAGAGCAGAGAGCCCAATGCAGGGCTCGAACTCATGAACTGTGAGATCATGACCTGAGCTGAAGTCAGATGCTTAACCAACTGAGCCACCTAGGTGCCCCAGTATCATGAGAATTTTATTGTAATTTTTAATTAATTTCAGCATGATTTCTTTCAGTGATTCCCTATAGGTCAGTGATCATCCCCATCAAAAAGCTGAGCAATGCAATCATCACATCGAATCCTTGGATCTGTGTATCAGGGGAGCTAGGAGACACGGGAGTAATGCAGATTCCAAAAAATCTCCTTGAAATGACTTTTGAGGTAAGTTCAGCTAATACCTTTCTTAGCAGAAAATGTCTTACATAGTTCTACACAAGGATTCCAGTTTTGCTTTTTTATTTTTCCTCAAATCAAATAATATAAAGGAGTACTCAAGCATGCAGGATCATTTTTGTGAGTATAAACCTAAAGTTTTAAACACAATAATTTGTTTTGTATTTTTACTGCGATTAATTTTAATTATTAGGCTGTATTTTTCTACTTTCAGTGAAATACTTTTGGACTTTGCAAGGTCCTATTCCATGATTCCCAGTGCCTAGCACAGAACCGGGCAAGTAGGGAGCATTCAAGTCCATGCTTTTCCTCTCTTCCTGACTGTCAAGTGCTCCCTGCCTGAACCTGGACAAAAGGACAGGAGAGCTGACATACATCCATGCTTCTGGCTTGTATACCATATGGTGGCATTTATAGATTGATTCTATAAAAATACCTCTCAATATTGTAGTCCATTTTCAGGTCTCACCTGGTGAAGTATTCCCTTATCTCTGAGCCCACTGCAGGTTGATCCTGGCATGCAGGAAGAAGACAAATATGTGCTCTTGTTTCAGGAGGGAAGTAGCACTAACTGTCCTCTTCTATTCTTTATATTCCTTATGGAATAGCAGTTTCCACTCCATCATAACACCCCCAAGAACCTGTTTTGGCCCTGTTTATCTAATGGACTCACAGCCAGCCACCTGTATATAAAAGATTAAAACCCTTGTCTTTTCTTTGACTAGCAGGTGTGGAACATAAACTCTATATTAAAGTCCCATCATTATTGTTTCCAGACACTGTCTCATATCTGTCTCCTTTTCCATCTATCCTGCCACAACTAATTCAGGATGCCATCCTCCCTCACCTGGATTGCTATGATGCCTTCTCTCTCACCTTGATACAAACAAGTGAAGGGCTTTAAGAACTCCATAGTTCTGCTGTTCCTAACCATACATAATCAGTTGGGGGGTCTGTGATATTTTATCAGAGTTTAAAAGTCAGATTTTAATTGACATTTATTTTTACTGTCCTCTTATCATTGCTTTCTTTTTTTTTTTTTTTTAATGTTTTATTTATTCTTGAGAGAAAGAGAGACAGAGCATGAATGAGGGAGGGGCACAGCGAGAGAAGGAGACACAGAAGCCGAAGCAGACTCCAGGCTCTGAGCTGTCAGCACAGAGCCCGACGTGGGGCTCGAACTCAGGAGCCATGAGATCATGACCTGAGCCAAAGTCTCAACCAACTGAGCCACCCAGGCGCCCCTCATTGCTTTCTTTTGTACTTGTCCACCAAGGGCCAGGAAGGACATTAATAACTATACTTTTTTTATGATAGCTTCAAAGACTTCTAGCAGATGAGGTTTGAAGTCAGTTCTGCCTTAGTATTTGTTAGAAACAGAAAAATAGCCATGTCAGTGATTTTTTTATATCTATAGTTGTTTTCCTGACCACACTGTAACTGAATCTAAATATCATCCTTTTGCCACTTCTTTTTTTTTTTTTTTTAACTTTTATTTGTTTTTGAGAGACAGAGAGAGATAGAGCATGAATGGGGGAGGAGCAGACAGAGAGGGAGACACAGAACTTGAAACAGGCTCCAGGCTCTGAGCTGTCAGCTCAGAGCCTGATGCAGGGCTCGAACCCATGAACTGTGAGATCATGACCTGAGCCGAAGTCAGACACTCAAACGACTGAGCCACCCAGGCGCCCCTACTTTTGCCACTTCTTGAAATTCTTCTCATCCTAAAGGCACAAGTTCTGAGTTCCCCAGCTAGAAATAATTTTTCCTTTTCCAGTGTTTTTCTAGTACTTGCTTACATCTCTAGTTTAGCACCTTGTACAGTCCCCTCATTTGATAGTTAATGTCCATATGTCTCCTCTCTCAATAGATCGGATACCTTAGATGTGAATATATTTCTCTAGTGCAAAGCAGAGCCCATTATGCAGGATGGGTCCTCTGTAATTATTAAATTAGATGGGACCAAAGTGCCATCACTGAAGCTAAGAGATAGCAGCGGTAAGATCAGGCACTGAATAACCTGTGGTCCTGTTCCTACAGTGCCAGAACTTGGGGAAGCTGACCACTGTTCAGATTGGTCACGATAACTCAGGACTGTTAGCCAAATGGCTAGTGGATTGTGTCATGGTCAGAAATGAGATCACAGGACATACTTACAGGTAAGTAAATGTCCTTGGGAGATCAGAACTCTTTGAGATTCTTTAGACAAGAAGAGGTTTAAGAATTGTTTTCTTTCTAAAGCTTTCTCCCTGCCTTCTGAATTTTAGTTTAGTTTTTTGGGTTGTTTGGTTTTGCTTTTGTTTATGGAATACAAAATTGCCCCCCAAAAAAACTTGTAAAAAAATTGATTATGTTTGCTGTTAATGCTTAGTCCACAAGTGTTGGCAAAGAGTGATCTCTAATTAAAAAAAAAAAAAAAGAAGGTTGAAGTAATTCATTTAGTAAAAAGGAAAGGATCTTTTCGACTCTGCTAGTTACAGCTGGCAGTCCTCTTTGGAAGTACTCTCCTCTTTTCTCCTATAACTGAACTCCCAAATCAACTTCTAGTTTGAAAATACTCTTCTCAGAAGATCTAAGCACAGGATTTTAATATAGACTAGGTATGCGAAAATATTGAATCATTTTAATTTGGTTTAGTGCAATAACAATTTGTGGCTGTATAAGAGAGAATGTCTTTATTTTTCAGAGATTCATACTGAAGTGTTTTTAGGAATGAAATGTCCTTATATGCACAATGTACTTTAAAATACTTCAACAAAAAAATAGAGGCACCTGGGTGGCTCAGTCAGTTAAGCATCTGACTTCCACTCAGGTCATGATCTCACATAGAGCCCCGAATCGGGCTCTGCGCTGAAGCTCAGAGGCTGGAGCTTACTTGGGATTCTGTCTCCCTCTCTCTCTATGCCTCTCCCCCACTCACACTGTCTCAAAATAAATAAACATTTTTAAATACTTCAACAAAAAATAAAAAGAAGCATATGGCCAATCATTAAGTCTAGGTGATAAGAATATGGGTATCTCTTATACTATTCTCTCTACCTTTCTGTGTGTTTGAAATCTTAAAACATAAATTTAAAAAACAACCCATAGGCACTAAAATGATGGGTTTCACCCATGATGTCATTTAAAGAATTCTGATTAAACTAGTAAAGTACTGGTGATTGAGAAGTTGTTTTTCTGACCTACAAGGTTCCCATGTGGACGATGGTTAGGGAAAGGCATTGATGACGGAAGCCTGGAGAGAATCCTTATTGGGGAATTAATGACCTCAGTGGCTGATGAGGATCTGGTAAAGCAGTGTCGGACTCCACCCCAGCAGAAATCCCCCACCTCAGCTCGGAGACTGAGCATCACTTCACTGACAGGAAAAACCACCAGTAAGTACTGTCCTTGTTAAATTTTCAGTGTGCCTCAGGTGTTGCAGGCATCATCTGGGGCCATTTTGCAGGAAACTGTTGCATTAATGAATTGTGGTAAGATTAAAAAGAAGAAAGCTGAAGAAAATTAATTTGGGCGAATGGAACTTAAAAGACAGGAGGGGAGAGAAAAGGGAAAAAATAAGGGAAGAATTAATAAATAATTAAAGGCCTGAAGAATTTAGGTTTAAAAACTGCATGCTCTGTTCTAATTAAGCTATAGAAATATGAATAAATAATATTTTTACTGAAACTTAAAGGAGGAGGGGCATCTGGCTGGCTCAGTCAGTAGAGTATATGACTCTTGATCTTGGAGTTCAAGCCCTATATTGGGGGTAGATTGTACTTTGGGAAAAAAAAGGTAGCTGGGGCACCTGGGTAGCTCATTTGGTTAAGCATCTGACTCTTGATCTCATCTCAGGTCTTGATCTCATGGTTGTGAGTTCAGGCTCCAAGATGGGCTCAAAGCTGAGCATGAAGCCTACTTAAAAAAAAAAAAAACCCTAAGTGAGGAATAAAGATAGCTTATATTACAGTATTCCCAGAGAGCCATATCTAGCTATCCAGAGCCCGTTGTTTTAAGAGAAAAATATAAAAATTCCTCTCCTTACCCCCATCATCCTACAGAAATGATAAAATATGTAAAGGAATGATTTCTATGGACAGGATGCTGTGCTTATATGCCATTTTTAATAGTACCATAAACTTCTAATTTATGCTAATGTGGGCTTTACTAGGCTGAATAATGTCTCCCAAGGGTATTAGATCCTAATCCAGAATCAGTAACGTTACTTTTTTTGAAAAAATCTTTTCAATTATTAAGTTAAGGATCTTGGGATGGAAAGATTATTCTGGATTATCTGAATGGGCCCTAAGTACAGTCACATATATTCTTATAAGAGGGAGGCAGACAGAAATTAGAAACACACAAGAGAAGACAGTATCGGCAGAGATTGGAGTGATAACAGCCACAAGCCACAGAATGACAGCAGCTACCAGAAGCTTGAAGACGTGAGCATACTCTTCCATAGAGCCTCCAGAGGGAGTGTGGCCCTGCCCTGATTTCTGCCTGGTGATAATTTCTGACTTCTGGACCTCCAGAACTATGACAGAATAGATTTCTGTTGTTTTAAGTCACCAAGTTTGCGATAATCTATTATAGGAGCCACAAAAAACTAATACAGAGGCAGTATGATTTAATGAAAAATTACGGAAGTTTATCAGTGAAGTGGTTTTATTTTAGCCATAGACAATAAAACCATAAGTAGAATAACAAGGGTACCTGAGAGGTCCTTAGTTTACTTAACAAAGAAGTTTCCCTAGATGTTTTTAGTCCCTATCCATTTATTAGCACATAGTGATATATTAATATTAGAATGATATAGTCTAAAAATCCCCCTTATTCTTTCTCAAATTATTCCCCTGATTCATAATTCCTTGTTGCCTTCAGAAGTAAAATTCACACCACACACACTGGAAAAACAAAAATTACAAAGACTGATAATACCAAATATTGGTGAGGATGGAGAGCAGTGGAATGCTTGGACATTGCTAGTGAGAATGCAAAAGAAAAACAGTTTGGCAGTTTCTTATAAAGACATACATACAGTTAGCATACACTTGACACAGAATCCCACTCCTGAATATTTACTGGAGAGAAATGAATACATGTATCTACACTAAGACTTGTATTCAGATGTCCCTGGGAGCTTTATTCATAATAGCCAAGATGGAAACAACACCAAAATCCACCATCTGGGGAGTGGATAAGCAGAATGTGCTACATGTATTCAGCGGGGTACTAGTTGGCAATATATAAAAACGAGCAAACTGTTGATACATCTAACAACATGGGTAAAACTCAGAAGCATTATACTAAGTAAGTGAAAGAGAACAGACACAAAAGGCTAGATCCTATACGGTTCCATTTATATTAAGTTCTAGAAAAGGCAGTATAATAATGATAGAAAGCAGAACTGCAGTTGCTAGGAGATAAGAGCTGGGGAAGGGGATTGATGGAAAAGGACACAGGGGAACCTTTGGGGCTGATGGAACTTTTCTACGTTATGATTGTGGTGGTTGCGTGACTATACATCTGTCAAAGCTCATCAAATTGGACACTTAAAATTGGCAAATTTATTGTATGTAATCTTAAATTGACTTAAAAGACTGATCTTAAAAGATTTCAGTTCAGCCTATCCTAATTATTACAATGTCTAAAACAGTCCCAGTTTTATGGTGTATTACTGTTTTGAGAGGTCTTATCCTCTACTTTTGGTCATATTTTCTTTTCCTTACTCAATAAGTAGAAAATTTTAAATAACCTGAAATTCAGAGATGGGAAACTGGCATTTTCTCACCGTGTGTGCAAGGTGATATTTAGAGAACTAAAAGTTTTAAATCAATTTTAAAATATTACTGAATAGGAGCACCTGGCTGGTTCAGTCATTGTATCATGCAGTTCTGGATCTTGGAGTTGTAAGTTCCAGCCCCATGTTGGGTGTAGAGATAAAATCTTTATGGGCCCCAGCATGGCTCAGTTGGTTAAGCATTCCTCTCTTGATTTCAGCTGAGATCATGATCTCATGGTTCGTGAGATTGAGCCCCGAGTTAGGCTCTGTGCTGATAGTACAGAGCCTGCTTGGGATTCTCTATCCCTCCCTCTCAAAAAGAAATAAACATTTAAAAAAATAAAATGGGGCACCTGGGTGGCTCAGTTGATCAAGTGTCCCAACTTCAGTTCAGGTCATGATCTCATGGTTGGTGGGTTCAAGCCCTGCATCGGGCTCTGCACTGACAGTGGAACATGCTTGGGATTCCCTTTCTCCCTCCCTCTCAGCCCCTCCCTTGCTTGTGAGCTCTCTCTCTTTCTCTCTGTCTCTCAAATAAATAAACTTAAAAATAATAAAATAAAATAAAGTCTTTAAAAATAAAATACTATTGATTAGTACAGGGCTATTTTATAATGAATGAAAGTTTTCAAAATAGCGGCACCTGGGTGGATCGGTCAGTTAAGCATCCGACTCTTGATTTCAGCTAAAGTCACCATTCATTTCAGAGATCACTGTTAATGAGTTTAAGCCCTGCACTGGGCTCTGCACTGATAGTGCAGAATCCAAGCCTACTTGGGATTCTCTCTCCCTCCTTCTCTCTCTCTGCCCCTCCCCTGCTCATTCTCTTTCTCAAAATAAATAAATAATAAATAAAAATAAAATAAATAATAAATATGTAAAAATAATAAAAAGTATATATGTAATTTATTTTTTAAAAACTTTTCAGAATAGATCTTCATTTTTTTTTTTAAGTTTATTTTTATTTATTTTGAGAAAGAGAGAGTAGGTGGAGGAGGGGCAGAGAGAGGGAAAGAGAATCCCAAGCAGGCTCTGCACCATCAGCACAGAGTCCAGTGCGGGGCTTGAACTCACAGATGTGAGATCATGATGTGAGCTGAAGTCGAGTCAGACACTTAACTAACTGAGCCACCCAGGGCACCCCTAGATTTTTATGTTTAAAAGAGAAAATACTCAGGGTGCCTTGCTGGCTTAGTAAAGTATGTGACTTTTTTTTTTTTTAATGTTTTATTTATTTTTGAGAGAGAGTGTGTGAGCGGGAGAGGGCCAGAGAGAGAGGGAGACACAGAATCTGAAGCAGACTCTGGGCTCTGAGTTGTCAGCACAGAGCCCGATGTGGGACTCAAACCCATGAACAGTGAGATCATGACCTGAACCGAAGTCCAATGCTTAACTTACTGAGCCACCTAGCCACCCCAAGCATGTGACTCTTGATCTCCAGGTTGTGAGTTCAAGCCCCATGTTGGGCATAGAAGTTACTTAAAAATAAAAACAAAATTTTTTTCTTAAAAAGAGAAAATATTCAGAGAAAGGAAAAAAATTAGTAGCAACTGAAGAGGCCACAGTATCAGTCCTTCATTTTAACAATTTCTATGCATTGGTATAGAAAAACTTACCTAAGGGGGCACCTGGGTGGCTCAGTCAGTTAAGCGTCCAACTTTGGCTCAGGTTATGATCTTGCCGTTTGTGAGTTTGAGCCTTGCATCAGGCTTCCTGCTGTCAGTGCAGACTTCAGATCCTCTGTCTCCCTTTCTCTCTGCCCCTTTCCACTCTCTGTCTCTCAAAAATAAATAAATGAACTTAAAAAAGAAAAGAAAAAAACTTACTTGAGTTTTACCTGAAGAATGTTTTATGCAAGAAATCCTCCAGCAGTATGAATTCAAGATTCCTTTTTTTTTTTTATAAGGTTTACTTATTTATTTTGAGAGAGAAAGAGAGTGCAAGCGGTGGAGGGACAGAGAGAGAGAGAGAGAGATACATAATGCAAAGCAGGCTCCAGGCTCTACTCTGTCAGCACAGAGCCTGATGTGGGGCCCAAACTCATGAACCAAGAGATCATGACCTGAGCTGAAGTCAGCTGCTTAACTGACTGAGCCACCCAGGAACCCTGAATTCAAAGATTCTTAAACAATAGAATGTGTAGTTTGTCCTTTATGGTGTGATATGTAAACGTAAGAGTTAATCACCACAAGAAAGTACCAAATACTTAAACTTTTCGTTACCTACTTCTGTCCCTAGATAAAATGTGTTTAACATCTCTTTTTAACCATTCTTGGGTTTTGGGAGGCAAAGGCGGTTTAGATCCCATTCAGGCAGCCCACCAAGGTCTCCCTTAAAAACAAGACCTGAGCAAGTGCAGGCCAGGAGAATGAAGCAGTACCCAGGTAGACTAAATAGCCAGAAAGGGAAGCTGTTCTGGGCTTTGGGTGCCTCAGTGTACCTGGCATCTTTCCTTTACTTTAAACACAGTAGCAAAAACACAGATTTCAGGTTAGCCATTCAGAGCTTCACAAACCTTGGTCTGTGCCCACTAAGGAACTCAAGAGTTAAGTAGGATAAGGGAGTACCTGGAATGATGCCATGGGTCTTTCCACCTCACTCCTCAGATCCAGGAGCTTGCTAGCACTTTGTGACAAGTACCATGCCAGGTTATTTACACCTGCAATATCTCACTCACTTTTCCCAGTGACCCATGAGGTATATGTTTTCCCTATTTTAAATTGAGGAAATTCAAACTCAGAAGTTAGACATTTAACCAAGGTTATAGATTGCAATGGTAAGGTTGGAATTGGAATCTAGGAATCACAATTCCTTTGTGCCAAGATGCCTCCCCTTGGCCAGACTGACCTGAGACAAGTTTCATGGAGGGCCTGACAAGCCATCCTCTGTGGTGAAGCATTTCCTGCATGGGTGGACACAGTTGATATCCCATAGTACTTTGGTGTATTTCCCTTGCATGAGAATTCAGCCGCTGTTCATTATTTTTTCAGAACCCAATGCTGGACAGATCCAAGAAGGAATTGGGGAAGCTGTAAACAATATTGTGAAGCATTTTCATAAACCTGAAAAAGAGGTATGATCATCTGTCAAACTTAATGTATAGGATTTTAGGGGCACCTGAGTGGCTCAGTCATTGAAGTGTTGCATTTGACTCCTGATCTCAACTCCTGTTTGATCTCTGGGTCATGAGTTTAAGCATTGCATTGGGCTCCACAGTGGGCATGAAGTCTACTTCTACTTAAAAAAAAATTATATATATATATATATGATTTTAAAGCCACTTTTATACATGATACATACAGTAGAGGGTATGTTTTTATTTGTAAGCTTTCTAGTAGCTACAAGAACATACTTCATAGCTACCTTCAACACCCTTTTCTCTAGTGTTTTTCTTTTTTTCTTTCTTTGTTTGTTTATGAATGAATGAATGAATGAATGAATGAATGAGAGGGCGGGGAGGGACAGAAGATCCGAAGCAGGCTCCACACTGACAGCAGAGAGCCTGATGTGGGGCTCGAACTCATGAGCCAAGAGATCATGACCTGAGCCGAAGTCGGACATCCAATTGAGCCACTCACATGCTCCTTCTCTAGTATATTTCTTAAATGTATGTGCAGCAGATTATTCTTTGGCACTGTGTGTTTTGTTCCACAGAGAGGAAGCCTCACGGTGTTGCTGTGTGGAGAAAATGGCCTGGTTGTGGCACTTGAACAAGTCTTCCACCATGGCTTCAAATCTGCCCGCATCTTTCACAAGAATGTCTTCATCTGGGACTTCATAGGTAAATTAAAACAGGTGTATGTTACTATAAAGGCACTGAAATGTTTCTTAGAAAACTAGAAGACCCAGGAATTTAAGCAAATAAGGATTAGTGACAAGGGAGTATGTTTTTATTTTTTTTTTCAACGTTTACTTTTTTGGGGACAGAGAGAGACATAGCATGAACGGGAGAGGGGCAGAGAGAGAGGGAGACACAGAATCGGAAACAGGCTCCAGGCTCTGAGCCATCAGCCCAAAGCCTGATGCGGGGCTCGAACTCACGGACCGCGAGATTGTGACCTGGCTGAAGTCGGACGCTTAACCGACTGCGCCACCCAGGCGCCCCGGGAGTATGTTTTTAAAAAAATATATCAAATAAGCACTCTCTTTGCTTTTCATTCAGTTGACAAATATTATAGTGTCCGTAATATTCCAGACACTCACTGTTCGAGATGCTCCAGATACACATTGAGGCGGTAGAGTATGCAGCTCCCGAGCTCGGGGTTATGAGTTCAGGCCTAGATTGAGTGTGGAGCCTACTTTGAAAAAAAAAGATACACGTTGAGATATAAGTAAACAAAACAAAAATTCCTTTGGTTGGCAAACTTACATTCTGGTGGGGACAGGAACACAGATAAAACACAAAAACATAACAAGTATGCAGTTCAGCTGGTATGTTAGAAAGTGATGGTTGATCTGGGAAAAAAAATAGTAAGGTGAAAGGAAATGGAGTGAAGAGTGCTTTTTTAAGTGGGGTGATTATACGCTTTGTGGACCAGGTGATATTTGAGCAAAGACTTTAAGGAAGTGAGGAATTGAGCCATATGAATATCTGGGAGAGAGCACTCCAGGCCGAGAGAACTGCCAGGGCAGAGGCCCCAAGCTTGGAGTGTGCTTGGCCATTGCATGGAGTAGCAAGTGTAGTGCGAGTGGGGCAGAGTGAGGGAGACAGAGTAAGAGGATACTGGGGGAGAGGGCTGTGTACTGCCAGAGCCAGGAGCTTCAGGGCCTTCTAGACCTTTGCAAGGAGTTGGGTCTTTATCATGATGGAAATAGGAAGCCATCGGAAGGCTTTGAGCTAAGGAATAAATGACATAAAATAACCTCTGTTTTGTTTTAAAAGGATTACTCTAGCTTTATGTTATCCAGTATGATAACCACTACCATAGCTACGTGTGGCTATTTAAATTTATTTAATTTAAATTAGATTTAAAATTCACTTCGTTAGTCACACCTGCCTTACCTAGTAGCTACCAAATGGAACCTTGCAGATACAGAACATTTCATCCATCACAGAAAGTTCTGTTGCAGTGTACCGCTCTAGCTTGCTAAATAAGCTTTGTAATGCGGTTCTTCTAGAATTCCCAGTTTTCTTAAAGGGGTGATTAATCATTTTGTGTCTTGTAAATATAGTCTAGATGAAGTGGTTGGTTTTATCCAACTTAGAGTTTTTAGACAAAGAAAAGGTTAACAGAGCTAGGCCGGCCTCCAGGAGTGATTTTTTTTTTTTTCTTTTGGAATGCCCAGAATCTTACTACTCCTGTTTCTAATATATGTATACATATCTCTTCCTCAGATTTCTTGAGTCAGTTCCATTTCAAGGATTTCATTGCAAAATGTCAGCCAGCCACTGTATAACTAGAACAGAGGGCACATCTCGATGGCTACCATGTATTTGCTAGCTACTCCTAGAAGGTTCCAGTCTTGACCAGGGGGTCCATCTGTTTTTCTTTTTTGCCAGTTTCCATTGCTTGAAGGTATTCTAAAGAGAGTAAACTTTGCACCCTTCTGGAATGCAGTCTAGATTAGAAAATAAACTCCCGGAGCATATCGTTCCACCAGGAAACATGGACCTCTAGAATTCATCGTGAAATCAGTGATAAAGTAATGATTTGGTTTCCAGACTGGCTCTAATGCAAAGCACCATTAGTGTTTCCAGAATAAACTAAGTGATTAATCTTTCTGTGTATGAAGTATTAATGTGTATTGTGATATGATTCTGACTTCCTTCCCCAGAGAAAGCGGTTGCTTATTTTGAAACCACTGACCAGATTCTAGACAATGAAGACGATGTCCTTATTCAGAAATCATCCTGCAAAACCTTCTGCCACTATGTAAATGCTATTAATACTGCACCCAGGAACATTGGAAAGGACGGCAAATTCCAGATTTTAGTTTGCCTTGGAACACGGTATAAAGCCAGTTCTTGACTTTCCCTATCTTTGTTATGTTTTGAACAAAAGTCCAGGAGGGGCTGCCTCAGATCATGCCCCTTCCAAAGCTCTCCCATGGGCTCCTTTCATTGCAATTTTTATTATGAAACTATGTTTATTGGGTACTTGCTGTGTATTGACACCATGCTAAGTACTCATTTAATCCTCCTATCACTTCCCCACCACAATACATGAAGTAGCACTGTACAGATGTATAAGGTACAGCCGAGTTAACAAAGCTTCCCAAGGTCACACAGCTAGAAAGAAGCAGAGCCAAGATTCATACCCAGTCTCACTTGAGTGCCCAAGCTCTCAACCATTACACTACACTGGCTCCAAAGGTGGGTAGATAGGTAATGGGTAGTTTGGTAAGGAATTTGACACACATACGTATATTTACTGTGTAGGGTTTGTGTTGTGTATCTATAGCACCATGTTGTTGGTTTTTTTCTTTTTTTTTTTTTTTTTTTAATTTTTTCACCATGTTGTTTTAAATTTAATAACATTGTAGAATTCATATGATATAAATAATTCTTAAGTATATAAAGTCTTCTCTTTGACAGTTCCCTACCCCTTTATTTTTTGAAAATGACGCATAGGAGCTTTACAATCCATTAATTTTTAAACAGCTGTCAGAATTATAAGAAATGAAACATGTAGGCCTTTAGAACAAGATTTTTTTTAAGTTATCTGTGTAATGTGTGTTTTTTTTTTTTCTACAGACCTAGAGCCCCACCAGGAGATTGGCAGGCCTAGTTATGACTGCTTTTATCATGAAAGGCAAATCGAGGGGCTCCTGGCTACTAGCTCAGTCAGAAGAGCATGTGACTCTTGATCTCGGGGTCATGAGTTTGAGCCTGAGGTTGGGTGTAGAGATTACTACAAAAAAAATAATAAACTTTAAAAAAGCAAAAGGCATATTGAGAGATGCTCGATAAGGATGTCTTAGATATTTAGTGGCAGGTAACTAATGTCAGAGGTTAATCAGGACACACTGAAGGTTGAGATGTCCTCCTGAAAGAACTGGTTTATAAAACTAAGTTCTATATTTCTTCTTAATAAAAGGGCCCAGTTTCAGCTATGTTTTTAAAATTCCTTTTAAACATGATCCTTATCTCCTTTTATCTCTTGTTCTGATTTATTAGACCAATGCAACCCCTCTTTTGGTTTGTAAAATCCACTTAATGTTTTTCTTTCCTTTTGTTCCTTGTTACGTTGTATAAGTTTTTTTTTTTTTTTAATGCTAATCCTGACTATTTAATGCAGTCTTTCTTCCCAAAGGGTCAGGTACTTTGGCATGCCTTGCCACAGATGTCTGAGTAACACCCCTGTAAAAAAGAGATACAAAATGACTTTCTGCCTCTATTTTTTTTAAGTGTTAAATCAGAATAGAGAATCTCTTTAATGTGGGTAAGTCCTTATGGCCAATTTGCCCAAACTTATTTTCAGTCTCTTGGGTTTTCCCATTAACACTGTATCATTACTGTATCTTTTTAACCAGCAAATTTCCAAAATCTTGAATTTGGTTTCTCCTCTGCTGACCTGAGAACTTGGCTGGATTTTGCTCCATCCAGTCCTACACCTTCCCATTGAAAGTTCTAACTTGTGTTGTTCTGCAGCAAGGTGGGCAGGGCTCAGGACTTCTTTCTCTTTGACTCTGTAGGGATCGCCTGCTCCCACAGTGGATCCCACTCTTAGCCGAATGTCCTGCCATAACCCGAATGTATGAGGAGAGTGCCCTCCTGCGAGACCGCATGACTGTCAACTCTCTCATCCGCATTCTGCAGACCATTCAGGACTTCACCATAGTCTTGGAAGGATCACTCATCAAAGGAGTGGATGTGTAACCCAACTGGCTAGAAGCTCTCAGTCCAGACCCCTTGCTCCTGAACCTTCCCCAACTATGGGGACTGATTTGGACTTGTCTGATAAGGTAGTGAGTCACTGCAGGGGGCAACACACCATATTCCCCAATTTGAACAATCCTCACACTACAGACAAGGCAAAATGCTGTATTGTAGTTCATTTGAACCTGGAATTTAGTATAAAATAGAGTATTTTCATGTGTTAGATGTGTGTAAATATGCTATCTTCTTTAAGAAATTATATTACTCTAATAAGATACTTTTCTTAGATTGAATATTCCTGTGACTTAACATAAGTAGCTTAACCACATTGGGAGTTGGGAGGGAAAGAGTGGTGCTAGCCAGGAAGAAGCCAGTAAACACGTAATTACAGTGCAACCCAGTCGGGCTTATTTTTTCCCTCCAGGTATCACAAAGGAACCCAGAATGCATTGTTATGTCGTAGCCATCCATCCTGGTGTGTCTGATCCTTTGTATTGTGAATGTAAACAGCTTTACCTACTGTATGTGATAGTCCTCACTTCTATATTTTAAGTTACAATTGGTTTCATACATTTGAATTGAGTCACTTCTCCAGTCTTTTGGAAAATCTTTTTCCGTCGGCACAAGATAAAGATACAGTTCAAATATTTTAAATACTGGACCCCAGGAGCTTGGCTGAACTGGAAAGAGAACACACAAAGCCCTGAGAAGTATGTTAAATTGTAGGATTATCACTTCTTTACACTTTGGAAAGATTAGCCTAGACTAACTTCATTCTTGGCATTTTTATTCTTGTTATGTGAGGTACTTTGAAGAGATGTGAATTTCAAAGTGTTGGTCTTACAGTTATAAGAACTGCAAATGGAAGTTTGATTCTGCACTTATAATTTGGCCATCTACGCCCTGCAGCAGTTCTTACCTCAAGGATAATCTCAAACCCTGTCTTTGTTAGGTTCCAGTCACCTCCCCCCCTTCCTGTGCCCATCCCCCTCTCAGGAAATGGAAGGAATGTCTAAGAAGGAGGAGGGCTTGGTGTAGCTTGGAATGTTTTTGTGAAAGTATTTGTTGACCATGATAATGCAAATAACAGAGGGAAAGAGAAAGAATGAACCCTTTCTGGGTGTTTCAGGGCAAGTTTTATGTTCCTTTTCTAAGAAGGGGTAATAAATGTAAAGCAACTGGCCCAGAGAAGGTAAAAGCCAGTACAGCATAGACTGACAAAATGGGAGCAGAACCAGAGGCGACAGTTTTGAAAGACCAAACATTGTGAGTAACTTTCCAGTTGGGTATTTTATAAGGAAGTTAAATAAACGTGGTATTAGCTAGTTACCTTAAGACTTCGTTTATGGTAGGTCCTGTAACCAATTAGGCATTTGCACATTGTTAGCAGTGAAATTGCCCCAGCACTGTGCCGGGTTTTATTCCCAGTTGTGGCTGAGAAGCAAAGCCATGGCCTCTCAGGACCCCCGTATGATCTTGAGGGTCCTGGGCTTTAGCCACCAGTATTGTTTCTCTTCTTTCCTGAAGGAAGAAACTAATGAACAAGTGCCTCACTCCCTTATCAAGCACTGTATTCAGCCAGGCGACCAAGGCACATCCCCTTTTAATATCTAACTTAGTATTTGAGGAGGAACGGGGGAGTTGAAGGCCACATTTAGAGACCCACGAAGGGTTTAAGAACAGGTTTTTGGGTGACTTGGGTAGACTGGAGATTTGTTCGCCTGAGTCTAAAGTGTGTCTGCGTAACAACGCAGCTCTTCCAGGATCATGGAAGGTCTATTATGGGAGACGTCCAGAACCCATTTCACACAGGTTCTTGTGTTGCCGTGATCAGAAACCACTGAATGATCAGGGCAGGGTTTTATTCTTACTACCTTCCTCATAAGACCATGCTTCTGGCACACTCTGGGCAGCCGAAGGATGACTTAGGTGAGCAGGCTAGCATTGAGTGACCATTTTACAGATGGGAACACTTGAGGATCGGAGAGGTTAAATACTTACCCCACAGCTGGTCAGTGACAACAGAGTCTAGAACTCATGTTTTTTATTACACCAAGACTGCGTGACACTGAGCTCCGAGGCATTCATATTAAGTCTTTTTACCCCTGGATCTTTATTCATACACCCAAGCAAGTAGGATATAAATATTACTATCCATTTATAATAAGCATTTATAAGGATTAACATTCTTTTTAACAAATGGTTCTGAAGTGGTTGAGAATTACATGTTATAAAAACTGGGAGCAAAATTGGATTTGGGGCCTGTGAATAAAACCATTACGTTAAAAGTAATACCCAAAAATAAATTATACGTAAAGTTTTATCCCACTCTGTGTGATAGGACCATAACAATGGGAATGACCACTTTGACAAGAAATAGTCACACCAGAACTGACACATCTTCCAGAGTGCTGGGCCCTTTGAATTGGTCACATCAGGAGCCCATATACTTATTCCAGTGCTACAGCCAGGCCTCCAAACATGTGGGGACCTCCTTCTGAGCCATCTGAATGGCCTACAGCCCATTCTTTTGAGTATTGCCAGTGATGGTAAATCTTGACCTTTCAGAAGAAATTTAATATTCGGAAACAACAAAAAGTCCTTACGATCCAAATTGATTAATAAAAAGGATGCTTAAGCAGAGTTTGAGGCCGCAAGGAAATTATTCCAAAGAAATAAGACTTCTCTCTTATGTGGCTTATAACTGTCCCTAAGCCAATACCAGAATATTTTGAGCAGGACAGTAGCAGAACCTTTAGAATGAATGTACATAACCGACTTTTGGAAGGACCGTACCTATTTAGAGGTATCCTTTTTGCTATATTAATTTTTTAAATCAGTATATTGCTTTATATAATTACACCTCAAAGTTAAAGTAAAAATCAACTTTGTAATTTTTTTTTCCTCAGAATAAATTAAAAGTAATGCCTGGAACCATAATTAGTATTTTCACATAATAATAGCTTAAGAGGAAATTATTTTAAAACTAAATTGCCAAAAATATTACCTCTTGAAACATCTAATTTCCAAGTGTTTTCCAAATGTCCTGAAACTCCTAATGTCAGCCTTTCTGACAGCGGCATTACACTTGTTGGTATTACGTGTGAGGCCCTACAAGCGGTGCCCTGGTTGGGGCTCACCAATGCCGTAAAAACGACTGAGGCTCAGCGTGGAGTAGCATAAAGTGCCATTCCAGTTGGGGTAAAATCGGCCTTATAGAGAACAAAAGCAAGGCTTCCCAAGGCGCCCTCTCCCTCCCCTTTCCCACTGGGAGCAAGAATCTGATATAAGAAACCTAAACCTTGCAAGAGTCTGCAGTTGCCCCCTAAAATTTATTTTAAATGTTGCAGACATTTTTGAATCTTTGTGACCCTGTGACATTTACTTTAACACGCCTTTTTAAAAAATCATTTTAATGAGCTTCTGTCACACTACATGAATGATGAATGATACAGGGGAAATACTGAATTGCTTGTATCTCCTTTTTTTGGAATAAAGCACTGTTGTATGTAAATGTAAGTGAAAGAGAGGTAGAAACTATACGTAACAGTTTGTGTGTAGTATATGTTGATGCCTCTAAGATATTTTGAAACAGGAGGCAACAGATGTGGACCTCAGATCCCCAGGGAAATATTTATTTGACAGCATTGAAAGTGTAGCTCTTTATCGAAATATCTTCTTTCTGCTAAGAATTATGATTTTTCAGTAGATTTTCACTTTGAGTATTGTATTTTCTCTGTGAGGTTTACAGACGCTATCCTTTTCAACATGTTGAAGGGACAATCTGAACCTTAGCTATTTATATTTCAGTATTAACATACCTTCATTGAGAATGGAGTCGTGGCCTCCTCTCTACTTTTATAAAATGAATCCTGTTTCCAAGTCATCAGTTTCTTTTGAAGTCCCTGTGTCTTTCCTAAGCATTTGTTACATTACCATTTAGCTTTAAAAAGAGACAGAAACGAATAATAAACTTCTAGGTCCTTTATTCCTATTAAAATACATTTACAAATCTCTTGGATTTCCAACCTGTTTTGAAGAGGGTACTGATGATCAGAGGAATCCAAGAAGAAATGCATTGTCCCAGATCTTCCTGGAGCTGATCATCCTCTCAAGGACAGAATAAAGATTAGCTCCAGAAATGTATCACATTGAGCGGTTGACACCAGAGGGACAAAAATATGTATCAAAAAATTTCTCCTCATCTAAAGAAATCCAGGGCATCCTTGGGTTATGTGGGAGGGAATCATGCTTGATCCAATTTCCTGAATGAATTTGTGTGTGGCTCCAGTCTGTTCCAAACCTTGTTCACAGTAGAGAGGTATGGTAAGGAGTTCCTGTTGTCAATCAGCTGAGGGTGTTAAACATAGAAAAATCCTTCTATGTTATTACACTTGAGCCGTGTGTAAATGTACCCTGTGTATCTGTTTTTAAAAAATGAACATTTCTGCATTTAAATTATATTGTGTTTCTTTGTATTGTTAACAATGCATCAGAACTGGATTTTTTTTTTCTCATCTGAACATAATATAAAATTTAAAGAGTATTGTGATATCAAGCACTTTAACATACATATCAGAGAAACTGACGTGGGTTTTTCAGGTTTTGGAGTACATTTAAATATGACTTTTCATGCTTTGTTCTTTACAAATAAAACTGTGGGGTTGATACTTTGTTTTGCTTTGTTATTACAGAATCTTAATACTGAGTGGTAAGTGATTTCAGAAAGTAGAGAGATAAACCAAAACCATTAAGTAAGTAGTAAAAATACTCCTGCTGGGCAACTGGTTATCCAGAAGAGGTTTAAAAAACAGTTTTTTTTAAGGTTCAAGAAAACCCTACAGAAAAATCCATTCTTGGCGTAAAAGCCTAAACGAAAAAGGAGAAATAAGATTTTTAGAGGAAAATACAGAATGCATTTATGAACTTAGGAAAGGGAAGTATTCTTAAGACACTCAAAAATAACAGAAGGCAAGGTTTCATTGACTACCCATTGTAAGCATTACTTAAGTCATTGCTTTAAGATACGGGCATACAGCATTTTATTTATTTTTTAAATTTATTTTTTTGCATATAGCATTTTTAAAAATTTTAATGTTTATTTTTGAGAGTGAGAGACAGAATGATTGGGGGAGGGGCAGAGAGAGGGAGACACAGAATCTGAAGCAGGCTCCAGGCTCCAAGCCATCAGCACAGAGCCCGATGCGGGGCTCAAACTCATGAACCTTGAGATCATGACCTGTGCTGAAGTTGGACACTTAACTGACTGAGCCACACAGGCGCCCTGCATATAGCATTTTAAACATACATACACATCAAATTCCTGCTGTTACGGGATTTATATTCTCTTTTTTTTTTTGGAATTTGTTTTCTAATGAAGGAGTTAAATAGTGAACAGGAGAAGTAATACACATTATACTTAGATAACAATAACAAGCAAAGAAGAGAGACAAAGTATGATTGGGCCACTTGGAGAAGGACTGCAATTATAAATGGGTTAGCTAGAGAAGGCCTCACTGCAAATGGAGATGCCCTTAACTGGGATTAGAAAAAGTGTAGGAGAAAACAAGGCTGCAGGATCAACATCAAGAGCTTACTTTTGGGGTGCCTATGCAGCTCAGACGGTGAAGTGTCTGACTTCGGCTCAGGTCACGATCTCATGGTTCATGAGTTTAAGCCCAGCATCAGGCTCTCTGCTGTCAGTGCAGAGCCTGCTTCAGATCCTCTGTCCTCTCTCTCTGCCCCTTCCTTCCCTGTTACTGCACTCTCTCAAAAATAAATAAACACTGAAAAAAAAAATTACTTTTGAACCTAACTTTGGAATGCCTATTAGACATCCAAGTAGAGAAGCTTAGTAGGCACTTGCATGAATAGATTAGGAGTTCAGGGGAAAACAAGGATATATTTGTCAGGATCCAATCAAGAGACAGAAACCATAAGCTATTTGAAGAGGGATGGATTTTTTTTTCTTTTTTTTTTTTTTTTTAGTAAAATCCATGCCCAACATGGGGCTTGAACTCATGACCCCCAAGATCAAGAGATGAATGCTGTACCAACTGAGCCAGCCCGTCACCCCTGGGGGGGTTGAATGTAAAAAACTATGTATGAGAGTTCTCTAGAGAAAAAGAACCAAGAAGTCATGTGTTTGTGTGTGTGTGTGTATATGTGTGTATGTGTGTGTGTTTATATACACACACACATATACATACATATATATGTTTGTGTGTGTGTGTGTATACACACACACACACACACACACACATACACACACACAGATTTATTTTAAGGAATTGGCTAATGCAATTTTAGAGACTTGATAAATCCAAAATCTACAGGGTAGGCTGGTAGGCTGGACAGCCAGAGAAGCGTTGTAGTTCAAGTCCAAAGGCAATCTGCTGACAGACTTCCTTCTTGCTCAGAGAAGGTCACTCTGTGTTCTGTTCAGGCCTTCAACTGATTTGATGAAGCCTACCCACATTATGGAGGGTAATCTGCATTACTTGAAGGCCACCAATGTAAATATTAATCTTGTCCAAAGCACATTTTCACAGACATATTCAGAATGTTTGATTAAATATGTTTGATTAACCATCATAAACTATAATAAGAAATTAGAATAATAGAGGATTTATTTACTAAGCAACAAAAAAGAACACTTAATACAAGAATAGCAAAAATAAATAAACAATAGCATCTATAGGAAGCAGCCACTAACCGTAGGCTTAAAATGCCCTTTCCCTCAGGCTGAGAGCCAGATTTTGTTAGAAAGGGTAACACCAAGGTCCACTAGATGTCAAAGAAGTTTACTCAGTTGATGCACCAGTAGCACTTGGGAATCTGCCCTTAGGTACCAAGGAAGCATCCATGGGGAAATGCCATATCCCAGAAGCTGCTGGGAAGCTACTGAAGGTGGTGCCAGGGAAACCATCCATGGACAGGTGCTATACCAGTAAAACTCAGTGCAGAGCACCCAAGGGAATGCCACACGAGGTGAGCTGCTGAGTACGAGGTGAGCCAGGAGCTTCCCACTGCAGAAGCTTGCAGAGGGGAGCACAGCAGAAACAGGAAGCGGAACTCCCTCCTCCAGTGCATTTCCAGTGCCATTTTTTTTTTTAATGTTCATTTGAGAAAGAGTGAGTGAACAGGGGAGGGGCAGAGAGAGAGGGAGACACACAATCTAAAGTGGACTCCAGGCTCTGGGCTGTCAGCACAGAGCCCAACACGGGTCGAGCTCACAAATCGCGAGATCATGACCTGCACTAGAGTCTGACACTGAACCGACTGAGTCACCCAGGCGCCCTCTCTCCAGTGCATTCTACTGACAAAGGTTAACATTGTGCCAGCTGGCAAAGGAAAAATGTTTACAGAAGGGTCTAGCTTCATTGTCACAGAACGGGCAATAAAGGGTAGATTTGGAGCTGAGAGGCAATAAACTTATAACTGCCCCAGGTCCTTATATTCAGTTGTGGAGGAAACAAAGGAGGGGAGTAGGAAAATGCAGGAGGAAAAGAGACAATAGAGCAATGTCTCCAAACTTTATGGTGCAATGATTTAGAGCAGAAATTGTCTGCCATGTCCATTTGAACTTGGTCCACATGTATCTGTATGATTTACATCACTACCCTTTAAAATATTGACTTTAATTTAAAATATATATGTGTATGTGTGTATATATATATTAAAAATATATAATACGTATTTTTATATATATATTATATATATAATATATATACATATGAAACTTCAGTTATAAAGGGTAGGAGGCTTTTGCAGTTTAAAGGAAAGAAGACCACAGGGGTAGCAATGAAGGTGATGGAAAGTGTTGGGTACTTGGTGTATTTTGAAACTAAAGGCAGAGAATTTCCTGATGGATTGTGGGGGATGAGCGAAAGAAAAGTCTAGAATAACTCTAAGCATTTTGGCCTGAACAACTGGAAGGATGAAGCTAGAAATTCTGTTAAGTAAGGATGTGGGGAGAACAGGCTTTGGAGAAAGATCAGAAGTTCAAGTTTGGACATGTTAAATTTCAAAAATTGATTAGATATCCATGGAAATGATGAACAGGAAATTGAATGTCTGAGTCTGGATTGTGTGAGCAATTGGGCTTCAGATACAAATTTGGGAGTTGCCAACATACATAGATGGAATTTAATGTCTTAAAACTGGATGAGAATATAAAGGGAGTTATTAAATCATCTCCCAAAACATTCACTTTAATTCCATGATAGGCATATGGCATGATTTATCATGTGACATTTAGGTTTACCTCCCAAGTTTTCACTATTCTGTAAAATGCTATGATATAAAACATGTACATAGCTCCCAGTGTTTCACTATTCTGAATACCATAATGAACAAAATTCCTTGCTTTGTGAGAAACTACCATTTTTGTAGGTCAAAGGCAAATGTTAAAACTGTATATGATTCAACCTAATATTTGTGATGATAATTCTTTTGGTTCTTTATCTTGACATGTTATAATTTGATTAAAATAGATACTGTAACCTAGATGGAGCAATTAATCTCTGGGCTGCAAAGCCTAAAAATAAATCACTCTAGTTAGAGCTAGCATGTGGGGCCAGATGTTTCCTAAAACTCCCATAACATAATCCTGAGGTCTGTCATTTACCTACCCATACCTTGTGTTCTTAAACGACCTCAAAACTTCTGGATTTCTCACTGACATCCTATTCAAAAACAGCAGAGCTTCCAAATACATGAAATAAAAACTAATGGAATCAATGAGAAAGAGACAAAGTCTCAAGTATAGTAGGAAAAGCACTTTTCTCAATTATTAAAAGTGCATACAGATAGAAATCAGTAGAGACATAGAGGACTTGGATAATACCATCAACCAACTTGACCAAATTGATATTTATAGAATATTTTCACGAATGGCAAGATACAAATTCTTTCCAACAACACAAAGAACATTTACCAAGATTGACAATCTTTGGGGCCACAAAATAAGTATCAATAAATTTAAAAAGATACAAGTCATGTAAAGTATGTTCTCTAGCCACACGGTCAAAAAATGAATCAAAGTGAAAGCAAAAAGAGCATCTAAAGCAGCTCTTAAAGACAAATTGCTAGCAGTGAACACCTACCCTACAAAAAGGTTTTCTATGCTACATATGTAACATGTTACTAAGTTCCATCTAACATATATTAGTTTAGAAACAAAAAAAAAATAAAAACTAACAAAAGAGAAAATAAAGATTAGAGCAAAATCAATAAAACAGAAAAAGAGGGGCGCCTGGGTGGCACAGTCGGTTAAGCGTCCGACTTCAGCCAGGTCACGATCTCGCGGTCCGTGAGTTCGAGCCCCGCATCGGGCTCTGGACTGATGGCTCAGAGCCTGGAGCCTGTTTCCGATTCTGTGTCTCCCTCTCTCTCTGCCCCTCCCCCGTTCATGCTCTGTCTCTCTCTGTCCCAAAAATAAATAAACGTTGAAAAAAAAAAAAAAAACAGAAAAAGAAAAATCAATGAAACCAGAATTTTTTTTTTTTTTTTTTTTTTGAGAGAGAGAGGACGCAAGTGAGTGAGGGGTAGAGAGAGAATCTCAGGAGGGGTAGAGGGAGGCAGAGGGGTCGGGGGCAGAGAGAGAAGCAGGGCTCATCCAAAGCAGGGCATGACCTGAGCCAAAGTCAGATGCTTAACCACTGAGTTACCCCGGCACCCCAGAAGGTAATTCTTTGAGAAATCAATAAAATTGTTAAACCTACAGCCAGATTGTTTAGAGAAAAAAGAAGAAAGATACAAATGGCCAATATCAAGAATGACAGAGTTGACATAAAAATAGATTCTACACATACTGAAAGGATAATAAGGAAGGACAATGGATAAAGATGTGGCATGTATATACAATGGAATACTACTTAGCCATCAAAAAGAATGAAATCTTGCCATTTGCAGCAACATCAATGTAGCTACAGTGAATTATGCTTAGCGAAATAAGTCAGAGAAAGTAAAATACCATATGATTTCACTCATATGGAATTTAAGAAACAAAACAGATGAACATATGGGAAAAGGAAAAAAAAGGGAAGGAAACCATAGAGAACAAACTGAGGGTTGATGGGGGGGGGCGGGATGGGCTAGATGGGTGATGGGTATTGAGGAGCGTGCTTGTTATGAGCACTGGGTTTTATATGTAAGTGATGAATCACTGAATTCTATTCCTGAAACCAGTATTGCATTACATGTTAACTAGAATTTAAATAAAAAATTTGGAAAAAAAAACCTATTAAATTAATAACAGAAAGAAAGAAAGAAAGAAAGAAAGAAAGAAAGAAAGAAAGAAAGAAAGAAAGAAAGAAAGAGAAAGAAAAGGGGAATAATATGAACAACTTTTTAAAAAAGTTTTATTTTGAAAAAAAAAGTTCAGAAGGTTGCAGGACACAAAGTTAAATGTACAAAAATCGGTTGTACTTCTATATGCAATAGCATTATAAATCTGAAATACTTAGGAATAAATTTGACCAAAAAATGTGCAGGATCTGCTCACTGAAAACTACTTAGGGAAATTAAAGAAGCCCTAAATAGATACAGGAGTGCTGATGCATAGGGCACATGTACCCCAATGTTTATAGCAGCACTTTCAACAATGGCTAAATTATGGAAAGAGCCTAAATGTCCCTCAACTGCTGAATGGATAAAGAAGATGTGGAGTACATATACAATGGAATACCACTTGGCAATGAGAAAGAATGAAATCTGGCCATTTGCAGCGACATGGATGGAACTGGAGGGTATTATGCTAAGTGAAATAAGTCAGGCAGAGAAAGACAAATATCATGTTTTCACCCATATGTGGATCCTGAGAAACTTAACAGAAGACCATGGGGGGGGGGGGGGGAAGTTACAGAGAGGGAAGGAGGTAAACTATAAGAGGCTCTTAAGGACTGTGAACAAACTAAGGGTTGGTGGAAGGGTGGGGGAGAGGGGAAAGTGGCTGATGGGCATTAAGGAGGGTACCTGTTGGGATGAGCACTGGGTGTTGCATAGAAACCAATTTGACAATAAATTATATTTAATAAAAAATAAAAATAAAATAAAGAGGCCCTAAATACATGGAGAGATATGGTGTGTTCATAGAATAGTCAATATTATTTAGAAGTCAATTTAGGGGCGCCTGGGTGGCTCAGTCGGTTAAGCGGCCGACTTCAGCTCAGGTCATGATCTCGCGGTCCGTGAGTTCGAGCCCCGCGTCGGGCTCTGTGCTGACAGCTCGGAGCCTGGAGCCTGTTTCGGATTCTGTGTCTCCCTCTCTCTGACCCTCCCCTGTTCATGCTCTGTCTCTCCCTGTCTCAGAAATAAATTTAAAAAAAAAAGTTTAAAAAAATTTAAAAAAAGTCAATAATCCCCAAATTGACCTATCGAGTCAAAGCAATCCCATCCTAAATCCTAATACTCTTTTTTGTAGAAATTAACAAACCAATTCTAAAATTTATAATGAAAACAAAGGACCTAGAAGAGTCTAAATAACTTTGAGAAAAAGAGACAAACTTGGAAGACTTCTACTAACCTATTTCAACACTTATAATAAAGCTACAGTAATTTAGTGTGAGAAAAATTGAGGTAAATCTAGACAAATAGATCAACTGAACAGAATAGAAATGGTGGTAATAGACCCAGACATATATGGTCAATGCTTCAAAGAAGTTTCAAGAGCAATTAAGTGGCAAAAAGAATAGCCTTTGCAGTGACTGTTCACATGCAAAAGAAATGAAGTTTCAATCCACCCCTTATACCATACATAAAAATTAACTCAAAATGCATCATAGATACAAATGTAAATCCTAAAATTGTTAAACTTAAAAAGAAAACAAAGGTAAATGGCTTTGGATGAGGCAAAGATTTCTTAGACATACCAACAAAAGATACGGTCCATAAAAGAAAAAGCTGATAAACTGGACTTAATAAAAATTAAGAATGCATGTTTTTTTTTTCTAGTTTGAGATATTTATTGATCAGTATAAACTCCAACACAGTACATCAACATGATTTTGAGTGTTTACAGGGGAAATGGTTCCTGGTTAAGTAGAAAATTATACGAATGACTTCCAGAAAACCTTCATTCTAAGCAGCTTTATAGTCAAACATTTCATTTAGAAGTCTGAGTCCTCTTTCTTCAGTTTGCTATAATCTATAATTACCGAGTAATTATAGATTACTCATTGATCATTGCATTGATCATTAGGACACACTTTATTCTGGATTCTGAGTTACTCTCTTCATCCCAATGGATATCTGGATTGAACAATGCCAGACACAAGACATACACTGCTGCTCCAGTACCTCCAGCTCCAATAAATATGAAGAGAGAAATCAAGCTTGAAGGCTTCTTGGCCTAACCAGGATCCAGGGGAGCAGATCTTGTGGCAAAGGCCTCTGGTCTGAAAGGAGAGGACACTAAAGCCAGGCCCTAACTAAGTAGTCTCTGCCCAAAGGTACACTCTTTGAAAGCTACTATTTGGAGAATGGAAAGTTAAGCCACAGACTGGGAGAAAATATTAGCAAATCACAAATCTGATAAAGAATCTGTACTCAGAGTGAGTGTGTGTGTGTGTGTGTGTGTGTGTGCGTGTGTGCATGCATATATACATACTTATATGTATGTATATATACATACATACACCTTCAAAATGTAATAAGATAAACAGCCCAACAACAAAAAGGAGCAAATAACTTGAATGGCCACTTTCACAAAGAAGATATATGGATATCAAAGAGCCCACAAAAAGATGCTCACCACCATTAGTTATCTCAGAAATGCAAATTAAGGGACTCCTGGGTAGCTCAGGTGGCTAAGCATCTGACTCTTGATCTTATCTCAGGTCTTGATCTTAGGGTAATGAGTTCAAGCCCCACATTGGGCTCCATGCATGAAGCCAAGAAGGAAGGAAGGAAGGAAGGAAGGAAGGAAGGAAGGAAGGAAGGAAGGAAGGAAGGAAGGAAGGGAGGGAGGGAGGGAGGGAGGGAGGGAGGGAGGGAGGGAAGATTAAAACTAAAATGAGATCCTACTACACACCTCGAAGAATGGCTAAATTTGAAAGGACTGATTAGGGGCCCCTGGGTGGCGCAGTGGGTTAAGCGACCGACTTCAGCCAGGTCACGATCCCATGGTCCGTGAGTTCGAGCCCCGCGTCGGGCTCTGGGCTGATGGCTCAGAGCCTGGAGCCTGCTTCCGATTCTGTGTCTCCCTCTCTCTCTGCCCCTCCCCCGTTCATGCTTTGTCTCTCTCTGTCCCAAAAATAAATAAAAAACGTTGAAAAAAAATTTTTTAAAAAAGAAAGGACTGATTACAGCAAATGTTGGTGAAGATATACAAAGCAACTAGAAATCTCATATATGGCTACTAAGAATATAAAATGGGACCACCACTTTGGAAAACAGCTTAGCAGTTTCTTAAGTCTGACATACACCTATCATATGATCAAGCCATTCTATTCCTAGGTAATTAATTACCAAAGAGAAGTAAAAGCATGTATCTACACAAATACTTGTACATGAATGTTCATCATAGTTTTATTTGTAATAGTCAAAAACTGGTATCAACCCAGCTGTTACCAACAGATGAGTGGATAAACAATTTGTGGTATATCCACACAACGGAATACTACTAGTAATAAAAAGAAATAAACTATTGATACACGCAACAACATGGATGAATCTCAAAATAATTATTCTGAGTTAAAAAGGGCAAAAATGAATACATACTATAGGATTACACTTGCATAAGATTAAACAAAAAATGTAAAGAATCTGCAGTGACAGAAGACAAATGGGTTGTTGCTTGGAGACAGGGTCCACTGAGTAGATGGGATGATAAAGAGGCACAAGGAAACTTTGGAAGGACATATTCATCATCTGGATTGTGTGATAGTTTCACAGGCATATACATGTGTCAAAACTTACCAAAATTGCACACTTTCAGTATGTGAAATTTGTTGACTGTCAATGATAGCTCAATAAAGTTTTTAAAAATCTATTTGAAAAGTTGAGAATACGTACATGGAAACTAAAACGGAAAAAAAAAAAAAAACAGGCGGGGGGAGCCCAATAACAATGTGCCCATCATTCCCTTCTACCTCATTGAATGGGCTTCTTAGTACATCACTTGGTTACCCACAAGCACTTTGGACATCTTAAGACGTTGTACACTCTGTGCCAAACATTGGAAGCAGGTCGGGTAAATCTGGACAAACCCAACAAGTGCCTAGAAGAAACACACATGACTGCAGTCACATGACACACTCCTTCAAAGAAGGCCAACTGGCATTTTAGCTTCTAGGTTTCCACAAGGCATATTATTACGATTCTTTTAAGGCCTCTCCTCAAATCCTTGCCTGGCCGTGTCCATCAAACCTAAAGTATCTTATCACAATCCCCAACCACCACTGAAAAACCCTCCTTAGACCAGTCTTCCAACCCCAGTAAAAATCCAGACTTTGCCCTTTTGCCCTCTGATACGCTGCTAAGGCTACTCAAAGTAATCCTCTTCCTCACTGTGCAAGCAATAAATGGATTGTTTTACTGACAATTCAGGAAGCCAGGATTCAACCTTATTGATCATTCATATTTTCTCTTCTGAATTATTATAGTAATCTTTGCCTGTTTCTTCATTTTGAACATATATTTTGGTTTTGATTTGCAGTTTGAAAACTTTAAATCTTTTCTTTGCACTACTTGATGTAAATATTTTCTCGCTTTCCTCGTATTTATTTTTGTTTAAAGTCATTATAAAAACAAAAACAAAAAACAACTTTTGGTGCTGTACAGCCTGGGTTCAAATCTCTCCTGCTACTAGCTGAGGACCCTTATGTATCGGGTAACTCTCTGTGAACCCAGATTCCTCATCTGCCTCCCATGGAAATTAAGCTCCATGAAAGAAGGCATTTTCCACTGTTTTGTTAACTGTTGTATCTTCCCCTCTAGGCACAGTGCCTGATACATATAATAAATGCTGGAAAAATATTTGCTAAACGAATGAATCTATAAAGCCCGAACAATCTTATTTACCTCATGCGGTTGTTGTTAAGAATCTATTAATCCTCATGAATTTTAGTCTAGAACAGTGCCTGGCACACACTAGGAGCGCAAGAAATGTCAGCTTCCTCTCCCATCACCCAAATCCTGCCTCTCAGAGAAGTTTTACCTGAAAGTCTTCCCTCCCACCCCCATCTCCCCACAGTTAAGTCTTTCCCTTTCCTGCTCCCACTCCTCCCACAGGATTCGCACCATTGTTCTCCTTCAGTGTGGCTCACGTGTGACCAGAAGTTCTTCACCTTTGGGCAGCTGTGAGCCCCTCTGAGAATCCAAGGAAAGTTATGAACACTCTCCCCAGAAAAACGCACCTATGCACACACAACACAGACTTTTCCGTACAATTTCAGGGAGCTCACAGAATCCTGCCACTAAACTGCCATTTTAGATTCCTTAATTAAGTGGATATTAACGTCAAAGACTCCTTATTGCTTCCGAGCAGCAAACCTCAACAGGTCACAGGAAATTCCCAGCGCTGATCTTTAGTGCAAGGGTCAGAGTCCAAACCCGGCGTCCCGACCGGAGCTCCTCTGAGATGCAAATTGCCCTCCGCCCTTCGGGCCCAGGGCGCCTATTGTTCTTCCCCGCCGCATTTCAGAGCCGACCCCTCACCCTGGCGGGGGGAAGGGCGCTGCGGGGGAGAAAGGGAGTTTCTAAATGGAAGCGGAGGGCTCTGGTAGGTTCTAAGATCACTTGTAAACTGTGGCAACCCTGCTCGTGACTTAGTTCTCTCAGGCTCCCAGTCGGTAAGCAACAAGCCTTAACTGCCATTACGACCCCTGTTCCTTGTCTTCTGTAACTGGACCCAGGGATAAAACGGGAGGCTGTCCCACTGCCCTTTCAGGAAGAAAGACTGTCCTGTCCTGTTACGAGGTGAAGCGCTCAGGCCCAGGGGCTAGCCACGTGACTTCGTATAAATCTTGTAACCGTCCGAAGCCTGTTTTGCCTTAGGAAGTATGGGAGTAGCAGCACAGACCTCATACTTGCCCTGCGCGAGGGAGAGGTGACCAAATCGCCTACACAATGTGTTGCACCTAGAAGCGCCCGTGATTGTTAGCGGTTAGGTGTTAATATTAAGGAGCAACTCAGGCCAAGGACGCCGCGGGGCTGGCGTCGCTGCGGGGGGTGGAAAGCTGAGCGCGAGGGAGCTCTGAGCTTGCGGCCCCCACCCCACGCCCCGAAGCCCGGCTGTGTGCGGACGCCTTCACCCTCCAGTCTAGGTGGTCCATGGCTTCTTTGTGTTCTAGAGCTCTCCATGACAAACGCAGACACCCTGGAGGGCTCCACCGCCTTCCCTCCCTCCAGCGCGGGTTAGGACTCCCCCACCCACGAATGGCTCCGTCCCCAGGCCAAAAATCAGTAGACCCAGACAACCTGAAGGGTTGGTTCGGCCTTTTCTTTCATTCTTCTGATTAGAAACAGTCCCAGAGGCGACGCGATTTGCCCGAAGTCTGCAACTTCCTGGAACTGGAAACCAATCGGAAGACTTCCGCGTCGCGGCTCTTTCCGCCGTGATCAGGTTACCCAGCGCCTCGGGACCTGCTTTTGAAAAGGAGAGGTCGACCTGGGAGAGCCGCTGAACGAGATACTCTTCGGAATCGGTAACTGCTTATGGCAGGCGGTGAGAGAGTGGGGGTGATACAGTGTGGAACCTGCGTCCCCCCAAAACATAATGTCAACACTTTCAAATTGCTTTCCGAGATCCCGAATTTTAGGGGGTGCATCTTCCAGGGGGGGCCTGGGAGCTTACCTGTTTTGTTTACCCGCCCAAGTGCCTAATGCAGAGTAGTTACCTAATAAATATTTGCCGAGCGGATGACTGCACAGCCGAATGAGCCCCGTTCCATCATAGGGATGTAGGAGGATTTGCGGAGCCAAGCCCCACCTGGGAGGCACCTAAGTCCTTGCCAGTTTTTCTCAATTATGGCTCTGCAACGAATATCCTCTGTGCATAAATCCTTGACTGCATCTCTTGATTATTTCCTCAGGATATTTTCCTCGAAGTGGGATTACTGGGTTGAAGGGTATGCACATATGTAAGGCTCTTGATTCAGAGTCCCTCCAGCCGCGCCAGAATGAGTGAGTCAGCTTCCCAGCAAGCCGGCCAAAACTCGGTATCATCGGCCTTCATTTTTATTTCTCTCTGTCTCTCTTTTTTCTTTGCCATCTTGATAAGATAAAAATGATATCCCATTTTATTTGCATTTCTTTGTGGACTAATTAGGTGGAGATTGGACTAACTTTAAAGAAATATTCTTAAGGAGCACCGAGAAATCCTGTGTGGAAAAGGAGACCGTGACACCAGGCACATTCTGCCCAGTGAGGTGAAACCAAAGGGCTCCAATGGTCTGGTGTGATTTGACCAGAAGATGTAAACACATTTGAGCCTTGCTCCAGAGGCTTCCCCTGAGCAAGGGAGGGGAAGCTGTGACTTACTAGCTTCCCTATGTTTGTTATTTTTTTGTTATTTTCATTTCCTGATGAGGAGTAAATGTTTCATAAAGCAAATGAAAACCCTGTGTAATTATCTTTAAGGACAGCAAGAAAAAGTAGAAGTGGGAAAACTAGTTCACTTTAACGTCATGGGAAAGGGGGAGGGGGGAGGGGTGAAGTTTGAAGCCTGTTTCCAGGCGGTGGGAGGGAAGTCCCTGAAGATGGGGCTGGCAGTGGGGCGGGGAGGGAGTGAGCCAGAGGCTTCCCAGGGCTCTGGAGACTTCCTTCTGGAAAGGCTGCTATGTGTTTGTAGCGCTTATGAGGCCTGTGGTCCCCGGGGACCTGGAAGGGGCGTTTAATGGACTTTTGAGGATCAAAGTCAGATTGCCAGGGACAAAGGAAGGTTGTGAGGAAATGGAGGCCACTGCATCTCCGGCCGTGCTCCGGGAATGGGGAGAAGGGACCTGTGGCATTTTCCCCGGACAACGGGAGATGGTGGTCCCTAGAGCTTTTGTGGGCTGTGAAACGGTGGGCGCTTCTCCCCCAGTCAGAGCGGCTCCCCAGCTCTTAGGATATCCGCTAGGTTCTTTTACAAACCACACCCGAGAGGATAACTGATTTGCCAATGTTTACAGGCAGTTTTATTTACTAATCTAGCTCTCATTTACTGTCAACTAAATTTATAGTCCTAATTACAGTCCTCAGCATTTTCCTGATAATAAACATACAGGATGCGTTTTATGTTTGTTTGTTTTTTTTAACTGTGGCGGGGGGGGGTTATTTTCTTGATTACTTTAAATTTCCTTTTAAAGTCTTAAATTTAACCATCAGCTTCTCACAACAATCTATGGACTTTTCTGCCACTTTAATTCTTCTAAAAGGGCTCAAGCCAAATGCGAACCAGGGGTTCTTAGAGGTTTCAGTGAATGATTTCAAAGCCTTGTCACACTTCAAAATCACTTGGCGGCTTTCAAAAAATTAGTTTTCCCTCCCTCTTGGGAGACTGATTTTTGTAGGGCTGGGACATACTCAGAAACTAGTATTTTTGAAAAACCTCCTCAGTGATTCTTAAGTTGCTGCTATAAAAGCCAGTTCTGGGAAACTGTTGTCTAAATGCTAAATCTATTTTGTCTGTCTTGTTTGTTTGTTTGTTTTTATTTAAAGAAACTCATGCTTGTGGAGCAAGCAGGGAAGGGGTTGGGGGTGGGGGTAGAGAATCTCAAGCAGTCTCCACGCTGTCAGAGCAGGGCTCTCACCCATGAATTATGGAACCGTGACCTGAGCCAAAACCAAGAGTCGGACGTTTAACCAACTAAACCACCCAGGCACCCCTATTTTGTTTGTCTTTTAGTGAAATTTGGAAATGGCAGCTTTAACTTCCAAAATGTTAAATAATGCTTTGCATTTCCGGAAAATACTCTTTTTTTTTTTCACCTCCATCGCCACCCACCCAGGGCTTGAACTTCCTGAACCCTTCAGTCCTTCCTTACCTAACACTTGATGCCGGATGATGCCATTGTTTTCACCAATCCGTGTCCCCCTCTGGTTTTCCTAGATTCCTGCTTTCTCCCTGTGGCAGCATGTTTTGGGCTTTCTTTCGTGAGTGACAGTTGGCCTTTCTTCCTGTGCTTTCTTAAGCCCTGCTGCTCTTCAAGGTGTCCTGGATACTTGAGGTAACGGACCAGGCGCCATAGAATCCGCTCCCACAACTGGCATAAGGTGCTGTGACTCTCAGATCTTCACCTCTCACTGTTTCTCTGGGAAGTCTCCAGGTCCCCACATTTCAACTACCTACCAAGCATTTACTCTTAGATATCCCACAAAGCACCTCAGACTCAGTGTTTCTCAAATATCACATCCCTAGCTATGTTTGTTTCTGTGAGGTTTTTTGTTTGTTTTGGGTTTTGTTTTGTTTTGTTTTGTTTTGTTTTGTTTTTTTTAGTAATTTCACCCAACATGGTGCTCGAACTCACAACCCTAAGATCAAGAGTCACACACTCTTCCTACTGTGCCAGACAGGTGCCCCTGTTCTTTGTGTTTTTTATCTCAATGAAGGGCTCTACCACATTAGTCAAGCTAGAAACATGGGGGTAACCCCATTCATTCATTTAAAACCACTATTCTAGGCACTGGGGATAACAGAAACTACAAAAAGTCGTGCCCTCCAAAAACTTGTATTCCAGAAGGGGAAAACAGAGTAAGCAATCAGTCCCCAAATCTAACAGATTCCAACTTATTATTTTTTTTAAAGGTGAGCCACCTTTTTTTTTTTTTTTAATATTTATTTTTGAGAAAGAGCAAGTGGGGCAGGGGCAGAGAGAGAGGGGGACAGAGGATCAGAAGCAGGTTCTATGCTGACAACAGAAAGCCCGATGTGGGGCTCGAACTCACAAGCCACAAGATCATGAATGGAGCTGAAGTCAGACACTCAACCGACTAAGCCAGGCAGGCACCCCCAGATTCCAACTTCTAATATCTCTAGACTCTGTCTCTCCAGTCACCACCTTAGTTCAAACCCTTGATGGCCTCCCTCTTTCTCTTACTCCCTCCAGTCCTTTCTCCCCACAGCAGTGGGGAGCTGAATCTTAAATTGTAGCCTCTAGCTTTAAGCTTTCCATCCCTCCAGGAGAGAGTCTTTCTTTGCAAATCTGGGTTAAAGGGTTTTATAGCCTCTAGGCCCTGCTGGCCTTTCCATCACTCATCTCCACCCAGGTGAGCCACACTCTCCTCAGGCCACACTGAATTATAGCTGCAGGCTTCCCATACCTGCCATTCCACGCCTTCCCTCCTGCTTAGCTGACTCCTTGTCTGCTTTGCAGGTCTTAGCTCAGGTACTATGACAGGCAGCTTCTGAGGTGGCCTCCACTGATCCCTGGCTCCTCATATCCAGCCCTTGGGATTCTGAAGAGAGGAATGTGGCAGAAGCTGCCTTGTTGTGAACTGCTCTGTGATGAAGGCCATGTGACAAGGAGCAGAGGGAAGCCTCCGGCCAAAAACCTGTGAGGAACTGAATCCTTCCAGCAATGATGTGAGTGAGCTTGGCACAGGGGTCCCCCCCCCCAGCTGGGCCTTCAGATGAGATGGCCGCCCCAGCAGTCAGCATTAACCGCAACCTCATGGAAGAACTTCAGCCATGAGAGGCAGCCAGTTAAGTCATGCCTGGATTCCTGACCCAAAGAAAAAAAAAAAAAAACCTGTAAGATAATAAATGTTTGTTGTCTTAAGCAGCTATGTTTTTGTTAATTTGTTACACGGAAATAGATAACAAATAGACTTCTGGACCCCTGCCTCTCCTCCACACCCAATTCAGTGCCCTTCTGAGTTATAGGGCCAGTGGTATCTCCACCTGTCATCCCCAGTACTTAGCCCTTAGTATTATAATTAGGGATCTATGCATGTCTGCACCCCTAGATTATGGGCTCTACCAGGAAAAGGAAGAGAGGGAAGAAAGTCACTATTTTCCCTCTCAAGACTCTGAATCCCTGCTCTGCTTTGGCCACGTTTTTGTACAGCCACAGTGTCCACGGTGATAGCCCCAAAGTGCAGCTGTAACCCCAGGAAGACCCTCTGGCCCGCTGGAGCCAAGCCTCCCTGCCCTCTCCTCCCAGAGACACTTGTGTGCACGCGCACACACTCACATTTCGGGCCCACTGCCCTCTACTCGAGAGTGGGTGGAGTCACTCCTTGCCCCTTACACATACACCCTCAGGCTACACTTTTGTGGGTTTTCTGAATGAAAGGTGGGAGGGAGAGCCACCTTCTGCTTTGAATTGCCCAGTTCCTCCACCTCTATTTGCAGCCAACTGAACTGTTCTAGGAGGACATGGGTGTGAGTCCCCTGGGGGAAAAAAAGAAAAAATGCAAGTACTTCTGGCTGCTTTCATTTTCTGGTGTCTCAACCCACAGGCCACTCGCTATCTGACTCAACCCTGAGATCTGAATGAGGTGCTACCTCTGGGTTCCCAGAGTGCTGTGTGGCACCTCCCTTGGGGCAGATAACAGCGCTGTCCTCTGGGCTCCTGTGCACTCTCCTGTCCTTTGTTAGACAAAGGACAGTGCCCTTGGCCTCCTGGTGGCCCTTCTGTTACCCTGTGTCAGCTCTACATACAAGGTCGGCAACTGCCCCAGACCCCCCAGGCACACTTCCTACCACCCTCAATCCCCCATCCCCTCAACCAATCCACCAACGTGTCTGTTGTGTCCAAGCTGGATGGATAAAATTTTTTAAAGACACGCCTGGGTACGAACACACCTCTTTCTAGTTAAGAAGTTTCTAATAACATTGCACCTCTGGCGTGTGCTTCTGTCCTGTTCGCCTTCCTCCGGCACTCAGGGGCAGATTTCCTCTTGGCCTTCCTTCTGTGACTGCTTTCTGCTCAGCTGCTCATGTCGCTAACAAGGTTATACCCATCAACTGTGCTCTAGACGTGTCATAATATGATAACAGGAAGGACCCGGACTTGGGGGTGACAGATCTGCCACTTACTGTATTTGATCCTGGCTGGGTACGCAAACTAGGCCTCGTCCTCTGATTGGGTCTACTAATAAGCTGTTTCCCTCTATTGTTCTGAGATTAAATTAAATAAGCTGTGCGAAGCATGTAGTAGGAGTAGTAAGTGTTCAATAATGGCTTCGTGTGTGTGTGTGTGTGTGTGTGTGTGTGTGTGTGTAAGTTTATTTTGAGACAGCACAAGCAATAAAGGGGAAGAGAGAAAGGGAGAGAGAGAGAGACAGAGACAGACAGAGAGACAGAGAGAATCCTAAGCAGGCTCCACACTATCAGTGTAGAGCTGATGCAGGGCTCAAACTCATGAACCGTGAAATCACGACCTGAGCCGAAGTCCAGAGCCAGACGCTCAACCGACTGAGCCACCCAGGCGGCCCAAGTCCTTGTACATTTCAAAAAAAAGACCTCAACAATCTTTGTAATTTTTCCTTGAAAATGCAGAAAGCTAAAGATTGTTAATGTCTAGTTGAAAAAGTGCTACATTCGTTTTATTTGTCTTTTTGGCAGGAGATAGAGTAGGAGAAAGTTGAGGGCGATGTTAGGGGACCGCTGGCTTCCTGGTTTTTGATCGGACTCTGCTGCTGTTGTGGAGAAATGCTGTGGAAACCAGCTGCTCAAATGCCCGAGGAATGGATGTGCCTGAACCTGCCACTGACTCCCAGGTGGTAAGGTGTTTGTCATGCTTGTGTTCCAGTCTCTGTGCCTCTGCTCTGGCTGTCACCGTGGAGAGCAAAGTGCCCCCATCATGAGTTCCCTTCCTGACATTATCTCATCAGGTTGATATGTGAATTAAAGGAGATAATGAATATAAAGAAAATAATCCAGTGTCCAGAATAGAGGTCAGCAAACTTCATTCAGCCCCTAGGACAAATCCAGCCCTGCCACCTGGTTATTTCTTTTATTTTTTTAATTGAAGTATAGTTCACATACAGTGTTATATTAGTTTCAGGTGTACAATACAGTGATTCAACATTTCTATACATTTCTCAGTGCTCACATCATGATAAGTATATTCTTTTTAAGTTTATGTATTTTGAGAGAGAGAGAGCACATGTGCGAGCAGGGAAGAGGCAGAGGCAGAGGGAGGGGGAGAGAGAGAATCCAAAGCAAGCTCCATGCTATGGAGCCCAACACGGGGCTCGATCCCACAAACGCTGAGATCATGACTTGAGCTGAAATCAAGAGCCAGACCCCTAACCAGCAAAGCCTCCCAGGTACCCCATAGTAAGTGTACTCTTGATCCCTTTGTCTACTTCAGCCCTGCTCCTGCCTGCCTCCCCCTGCCACCTGTTTTTGTATGACCCATGAGCTAAGAAATGTTTTCACATTTTTAAATAGTTCAAAAAATTTTGAAAGAATAAAATTTTGTGACACCTGAAAATTATATGAAATTCAAATGTAAGTGTTCAAAAAAAAAAGTTTTATTGGAACACTGTCAAGCTCATTCATTCATTCATTGTCCACGGAGGCTTTTGTGCTTTTCTGGGATGAGTAGTCGCAACAGGGTATGAACTGCAAAGCTTAAAATATTTGCTATCTGACCCTTTACAGAACAAATTTGCCAAGGGGCGCCTGGGTGGCTCAGTCGGTTAAGCGTTTGACTTCAACTCAGGTCATGATCTTGGGGTTCGTGAGAGTGGTGTTAACTCAGAGCCTGGAGCTTGCTTCCAATTCTGTGTCTCCCTCCCTCTCTGCCCCACCCCCACTTGCACTCCGTCCTCTGTCTCTCAAAACTGAATAAACGTTAAAAAAAAAATAAACAAGTTTGCCAAAAGCTCCAGTTGAGGTCCAGCAGTGATCATAAGAGTTATATGAAGCAAGACTTTTATTAATCAGTTAACCTAGCAGTCTCCACCTTTGGCCACAGTGAAGAACCTTCCTTAGGTGCCCCATTACACTTCCTAAATGGTTCTCCTTTACAACCACAGCTTATCCTGTCACAAAGCAAGTATGAAGTTTATATTTCCAAACGCAAGCCTGGTCTCATATGTTCAGGTTTATGTTTATCTTATTTAATTTCCACAGCAGTCCTATGACAGTGGTATTATGACCCGAGTTTTGCAGATGAGGACCCTAAAGCCCATAAAATTTAGGTAATTTGCCAAAAAATTATATAGCTTGGGAAATGGCAGTAATAAGTTTTCTGAAGCAGTTTCAGTAAGTATTCTCACCACGCACGCTGCCTCTCTCTGCCTCTCTGGCTTTGTTTATTCTATTCTGTATGACCCTTGGTCACTTCCTGTTTGGGGTGTGCACCCCAATCCCACACGGAAATCAAACATCAGTCCCCTGTCTACCAAGATGAATAGCTAATTCTCTGGTCGACTCTAATTCGCTGAAGGGTAAAAGCTAACCTCAGCTACTCCTTCCACTCCTAGGTAACATTTTAATCCCAGCGTATTTCAACACTATCCTTCTGGAACCTACACCGCTGGCTTTTGCCGGGGGTCTCTCTGCTGGCGGACACTCTCTGTGGGAAGAGAACACAATGGCGGTTGATGGGAATTTCTATTTGGACAAGTGTGACTCTATTAAAATCACACTATGCAGACTCTCACCTTTTCACAGGGCACTTGTGTAATCACATATGTGTTCATTTTGACAAAACGAAAAATGTTCTTCCTTTGTACTTTTCCATTTGGGTGCCTCATGCTGGCTAGTAATGCCAACGTGTAGCAAAGGAAAAGCCCCGAGATACTGTTAAATTCAACGGTACAGTATTTATTTACACCAAGCTTAGTAGTAAACCTTGGTGCTATTTCTTTTTCTTCATCTTTCTTATAGAATCTAGACTTATTTTGTCTCTATTTTCATAGTCCTTTTTAGACTGTTACTTCAAATCAGTCTTTTCCCTTCTGGATACATTTAATTTCTCCTGCATGGAGCCCATCCCCATGTGGCCACTCAGAAGCCAGGGCAGGCCAAGGGGAGAAGAGCACTGAGTTCGTTTGTAGCATTGGCTTTGAAGCAACGACTTCCAGTGACTATGCTTTCAGGAAGTGTGCACTATACTTCTGGGGGCCCAGTGCCAGTTGAAGAGCTTAAAGGCCCAGTTGAAGGTGTCTTGCTAAGTAAGTTTCTGCTTTCCTGGAAAAGCAAGTTTTAAATAGTAAATGATTTTAAAGAAGCTCGTTAGGAAAGGCATATTTTACCTCCTTTTTCTGTCATCATTATAATAGAGGATTCAATCAAGTTTAATTTATTCAGCCAGGTGCCTATGGACGCTGCCTCGTTTGTTTGGCTTTGTTTTCACAAAATCCCTTGTCAACTGTGTTCCCAGCGTCAGTGAGCTAATCCTTCCCCTCTGTCAGATCCATGGTAGACAAAGGCCACTAACACAAAGTCTCCACAATGAGAACGGCAGAGGATCTATTAATCTGTCAGTTGCCTGTGAATTATGGCCAAGATATTTGCCCAACATATGGCACAAGGTTATCACGTTGTAAAAGCCACTCATTTGAAGCCAAACATCCATGCATGCACACAGACGCTCATAACTAGTGGATAAAAACATTATGCCCAAGGACAAGTCTTCTTGGGGATTGGAAGCTACCACTAAATAACAGTAGAGTTAATCTATTGGGGGTGTTTTATTTTCTATAGTATAAAAATAAATTTGAGATGAAATAAAATCACAGCAGCTTTCAGGGATAATGTAGATAAACAGCCGCATTTAGTTCTAATCCACAGTTAGGACTGAGGGGCATGGTCCTCTGACAGGAAAGAGTTCTATAACCAGAGTCCATCTCATCCGCGAGGACACTTCAATGGGAAGAAACAATGGGATATCATGGAGGTGGGTGCCACCTGACCTTCAGTCAGGGCCAGGAAGTTTAGTTCTCACCTTCGCAGATGCAGAATCTTAATCAGTAGCCCAAACAGGACTCAGATACTAACTCACTAACAAAGCTCAAAGATAGGAATATATAAAAGAGAATGCCACATTATTCACTTCCAATGAAAAATACAACTGCCCAACTTTACAGGTATTGAGTCAGCCTAATCAAAGAATTCCCCCCCTGCCAGTAAAAGAGACCCATAGCAGAACATTCCTGTGTGAGCCAAAGCTTACGGTGGGCATGCGCCTTGGGGGACGGTGGTTGCTGGGTAGAGGAGAGAAGTGGCCACAGTGGAGCTGATACAATGGGAGTAGCGTTAACCACTTTCAGAGTCCCGGAATACGTTTTTTTGGGGTTTTTTTTGTTTTTTTTAATTTTTTTCTTTAACGTTTATTTACTTCTGAGAGAGAGAGAGACATAGCGTGAGCGGGGAAGGGTCAGAGAGAGAGAGGGAGACGCAGAATCCGAAGCAGGCTCCGGGCTCCGAGCTGTCAGCCCAGAGCCTGACGCGGGGCTCCAACTCACAAGCTGTGAGATCATGACCCGAGCCGAAGTCGGACGCTCAACCAACTGAGCCACCCAGGCGCCCCCCAGAATTGGTTTTGAACTCCCACGGGGAGTCAGGTATAGTCCGAAGCTGGTCAAAAGGTATAGGGAGGTTTTATGAGAAACTCTATGTGATTCTGACAAAAGGCCATTCAGAGTTAGAAAAGAGGCCCTGTGTTCGCTTCCTGGGGCTATGTAACAAAGTACCACAAACTGGGTGGCTTAAGAAAACACAAATTTATTTTCTCACAATTCTGGAGGCTAGAAATTCAAAATCAGGGCATTGGCAGGGGTGGTTCCTTTTGAGACACGGTGGAACGATCTGTTCCACGCCTCTCTCCTTGCTGCTGGTGACAGGTGGCAATCCTTGGCGTCCCTTGGCTTATAGATGCATCACTCCAATCTCTGTGCCTCCTTCTTCACACAGTGTTCTCCCTGACCACACTCTAGTCAGGCTCCCAGCTTTCTTCTCAACAGGGCCTCAACTTCCGAGTTCCATGTCCTTCTGTGGGTCACCCCATTTTAGCCAGAATTTTCACCCTCAGCATCTGGTTGGGTCTGTCATCCTCCGTCACCCCCCCAGGTGATGTCTGCCTCCACTGGGCCGCCTGCAGCAAGAATCCTGTTAGGTTAGCCTAGCAAAAAATTCCCTCCTTACCTCTGATGTTTTTTCCTAGTAATTGTCCATCCACTGACCCCCACCCTGCTCCCTGGCTATAAATTCCCACTTTGCCTTGTGTTCCGGGTCAAGATTAACCTTTCTCCTGCCAAAACCCCATTGCAGTGGTCTCTACACCTATTGCCATAATACCCCGGAATGAAATCTCCCTTCCTATTATTGTTTAACAAGTATCATGACTAACATTTTCTTATAAGGACACCAGTTATATTAGATTACTGGCTCACACTACTCCAGTGTGACCCCATCTTAACTAATTATATCTGCAATGCCCTTATTTCCAAATAAGATCACGTTTTAATGGGTGCCTGGGTGACTCAATCACTGAAGCATTGGACTCTCTCTCTCTCTTTTTTTGAGAGACTCTTTTTCGTTTGTTTATTTATTTATTTTGAGAGAAACAGAGCGCAAGTTGGGCAGGGGCAGAGAGAGAGGGAGAGAGACAATCCCAAGTAGACTCTGCACTCAGTACAGAGCCCGATGCAGGGCTCAAACCCATGAAGCTGTCAGATCATGACCTGAGCTGTAAGCAAGAGTTGGACGCTTAACTGACTGAGCCATCCAGGTGCCCCAGCATTGGACTCTTGATCTCAGCTCAGGTCTTGATCTCAGGGTCATGAGTTCACACCCTGTGTTGGGCTGTGTGCTGGGTGTAAAGCCTACTTTAAAAAATGCATTTTGAGGGGCGCCTGGGTGGCGCAGTCGGTTAAGTGTCCGACTTCAGCCAGGTCACAATCTCGCAGTCCGTGAGTTCGAGCCCCGCATCAGGCTCTGGGCTGATGGCTCAGAGCCTGGAGCCTGTTTCCGATTCTGTGTCTCCCTCTCTCTCTGCCCCTCCCCTGTTCATGCTCTGTCTCTCTCTGTCCCAAAAATAAATAAACGTTGAAAAAAAAATTTAAAAAAAAATGCATTTTGAGGTGCTGGGGGATTAGGACCTCAACATATCTTTTTTTTTTTTTTAAATACACTCCATGCCCAATGTGGGTTTTGAACTCAACAACCCTGAGATCAAGAGTCACATGCTCTACTGACTGAGGCAGCCAGTAGAGCTGCGCACTAGCACTCCCTCAACATGTCTTTTTCAATTCAACCCATAGCCATTCAACCCATAACAGGAAGCCTCACTGCTGTACACATAAAACATAGTGTAATAGACATTCTAATGTCACCTCATACACTTTTTCCCCCTCTTCTGGTAGTATTCCTTGCTCGTTTCCTCCCGTGGGAGAGTATTATCGCCCAGCCCTTTACACCTGTGACTCCATACCCCCGGCTGCACAGGACTGAGATGTCACTCAAGCAGGGCAAGTAATGTCCTCCCTCAGATTTTTCTACGTAGAGCTAATAGAGGGAAAGCCCTTACTCTCTGGGATGTGGGGTTTGTGCATGAAACCCCAGACCTGCTGCAGCTATGTCCCCAAATACACGGAGAGAACTTGTCTGCAGGAGGTGAAAATGAAGCCAAGAGGAAGAAAAGAGCTGAGACGAGGGACAGAGAGCCAAGGCCAGATAGCTTAGAGGTTCTTGCTTCTAGCTTTTCCCAGCGCTCAGCCCCAGCTCTTCCAGGGTCACGACACTAATCATGCCCGCTTTGTGTTCGGACAAGTTGGAGTTGGTTCTGTGACTTGGAAGGAAAGGAGTCCTAGGAGATTCATGCAGCATAGTGAAGATAAAAGAGACAGAGCATTAAGGGAACCTTGAGGGCTTTACCTTGTGGGAACCCCCTGAGAGCCCCCAAGGAGGATGACATCCTCCCAGAGGAGCAGTGGGGCTGGGTGGAGAAGAGAAGTGGACTCTGAAAAATACTTGGTGACACTTTGGGGGGCTGAGGCATGTATCTCTATAGAGGAGCCACTCAATCAGGAATTTTGGTGTTAAAGCTCAGCTGGACTTTGTTATGCCCCTGGGGACCTGAAGAGATTTCCATTAGAAATGAGAGGACTATTGGGGCGCCTGGGTGGCGCAGTCGGTTAAGCGTCTGATTTCAGCCAGGTCACGATCTCGCGGTCCGTGAGTTCGAGCCCCGCGTCAGGCTCTGGGCTGATGGCTCAGAGCCTGGAGCCTGTTTCCGATTCTGTGTCTCCCTCTCTCTCTGCCCCTCCCCCGTTCATGCTCTGTCTCTCTCTGTCCCAAAAATAAATAAACGTTGAAATAAAAAAATTAAAAAAAAAAAAAAAAAGAAATGAGAGGACTATCAAAAGACTAGTTGACATGGAGTGCCTGGCTGTCTCAGTCAGTTGAGCATCCAGCTCTTGGTTTTGGATCAGGTCATGATCTCATGGTTGTGAGACCGAGCCCTGCATTGGGCTACGTGCTGGGCACGGAGTCTGCTTAAGATTCTCTCTCTCCCTCTGCCCCTCACTCATGCATGCACTTTCTCTCTCTCTCTCTTTCTAAAAAAAAAAAAAAAAAATTTGAAAAAGCAATGAAAAAGAAAGAAAGAAAAGAAAAAGACTAGTTGACGAGTCTAGAATCCTAGCAAGGTGGACCTACACAAGCTATGTGACATAAATATTTACTGGTTTCAGGCTCTGATGTCTGTTTTCACAGTGTAATATGCCTATCAGGAAGATATTAATTTATTCATCATTCAACAAATATTTATTAAGGGCCTATTATGTTTCAGGTGCATTGTAAGGATGAGTAGTGGTACACAAAAGACGTAATTTCTGCTCCCATGGAGCTTTCAGTCTATGGGGGAACATATATTCAACAACAAATAAATACTCTAGTAAATGTATAACTACCAATTATAGTATTATAAAGGAAAGTTATGGGAAGAAATTATGAGAGACCTATACTACTTTTTTAAGATTTTATTTTAATTTTTTTTAACTGATAATTTATTAAAAAGGTTGATTTAAGTATCTGCAATGGTGACTTCAACCTCGATTCCTGACTCAATACTGATGGAAGTAATCTGTTTGCCAATCTCAGAAGGACTGTGCAAATCAATGAGTCACTTGTGGATCCTCATCTAAAAATGATCCCAAGTCTTAGAACCTTCACCACAAGGAGTTTTGCTTGTAGTGATTCCCAGAATCTCGGTAGGCGTCCAAACTGGTCCTTTCACTCTGAGATTCTTTTCTTTTGTGCCTCTGATAAAGTCAACGCATACCTTCTCCAAAGATTTTATGTTGTGACTGGTTAGAGTAATTCTAATTCAGTGAATCTCCACCTTTGGTTCCACAGGTGTCTTCCTGGGGTCTTTAAAAGCCATGGCTGCGGCCTGGCTTCCTGACCGACTTGTTCCTCGGCCAGAGTGAACAGCTGTGAGTCAGCAGAGATTTTATTTTTAAGTAATCTCTACACCCAATGTGGGGCTCAAACTCACAACCCTGAGATCAAGAGTCGCATGCTCTACCAATTGGGCGAGCCAGATACCCCAAGAAACCTACTTTACATCAGAAGGTTTAAAAAGGCCTGAGGAGAGAGTATCAAGACTCGCAGGTTGAGTAGAAGTTTGTCAGACAACAAATGTATGGGGAGAGGAATGAAAGGCAAGGCAAGGGAAGGAAAGAGAATTCCACGCAAGGGAAATAGTAGATGCTCTATAGCCGGAAAGAGCTTGACTAGAAAGGAAGGCAAAGTGTAGCTGAAGTGTCATAAGAGAGGGAAGAGAGTGGCTTGAAAAGAACCCAGAGACATAGACAACAGGCCTATGTAAGGGTTCCAGATTCTATCCTAACTTCCACTATAGGACAGAAAACCTTTCCGCAACAGAAAGCCACTGAAAAGCTTTGATTAATGTTCCAAATTACGTTAAAAGAAAAAAAGAATTAATTGAAGAAGGACAAGAGAGAAAAGAGAGACCAGTTAGGAGGTGATTTGCAGTAGTTCAGAGGAGAGGAGATGGCAGCTAGGAGTAGGTGGTGGTAGAGAGGTCTGGATTTGAGCTACACGTGGGAGGTAGAACTGAGGGCATCAGGCCTAGGTGTGGGCACAGTAGGTGCTGGAGAGGGAGCCATCAAGAATGACTTTCAGGTTACTGGCCCGAGCTTCAGGCAGTTGGTATTGCCATTAACTGAATTGAGAAATAATGAAGAAGGATGTTGCAAGGAGAAGGGCAAGGAAGATCAAAGAGTGGTTTTGGTTTTAACATGTTAGGTAGAAGATGCCTGTAGCACTTCCAAGTGGAGATACTAAGTGCCAGTCAGATATGTGAGTCTCCCATGATATATGAAAGATGGGAGCTGGTGGTATATAAATCTGTGAACCACTTGAAAAACAATAGGATGAGACTACCTAAGAAGGGGGCCTAGGGACTGAGATCAGAGGAGCTCCTTACACTTAATTGTTTGGTACAAGCCAATGTGTTAACAGTGGAGACTGAAAAGCTACCACCAGGCAGTGGCAGAAACACCAAGAGCGTAGTGCCACAGATTCCAAAAAGAGAATGTTAGAAGGAGCCACTGGTCACATGTATCAGTGGCTGAGAAGTCCAGTAGGATGAGGATGGAAATGTGTATTGGCAAACGGAAGGACTTTTGATGGACCTCATCGAGAGTTTCCCCAATGGAGCCTTGAGGGCATAAGCTAGACTGGATGGGATGAAAAGTGAACGGGAGGTGGGCAATGGAGTCAGCACGGGTAGACAATGCTTTCAAAATCTGTATTTACTGTGGGGAGTAGAACAATGGGACAGAAACTCTAAAGGGAATGTGAGGTCGAGAAGGGCAGATTTAAAGATGGGAGTTATTACCACATATGTGACTACAGATGGGGATAATTTCAATTGAGTAAGGGAAGAAGATACAAGAGACTGAAGAGGACACACTCTCCTCCAGGGCTAAGGTGGGCAACATCTACCTCCAGTTTCACTCTACTTTTATTGCTGATCCACAACCTTCCCTCTTCACTGACTCCTCCAGATTGACATAAGAATGCTTCACTTGCATTAATATTTTTCCTTTTCTTTATTTAAACTGTGAGTCAGGATCTTCAAAGGAGACAGCATACCTTTACATTCATTCCATTGCATGTTGATTTTATAGTTTAGCTCCTTGGAAAGTATTTCCATCTTTCTTAGGTACTATATTGACAAAAAATGTTCTGTCCCAATGTACCAACTCTATTCCATAGGTGATTGCCTAAGTGGCATGATTGGAATAACCCAGTAAAGTTTATTCTTGCCCCAGAGTATCACTCAGTAAGAATTAATAATAATTAATTTAAGGATAGGACTTACCTTTAAAAAGTATCTTAATTTCATAGCTATTACCTCATTTAATCTTCATAAGAGTTGTAAGGTAGGTTTTGTTATCTCCATTTAGAAATGAAGAAACTGACACTACAAGATGTTAAGTGATTTGCAAGATTTCAGAGTTAATAAATGGCAGATCTTGGGTAGTCTACACCCAAAGTTTTAAGAAAAGCTCTAGTTGGATCTTTACATATATAGACCTTTACATACATGAGACCTATATAGATCTCATGGACCTTGAGATTGATGTAGAAGGTGAGATAATCCACAGATGTTCCGGCCACATTCCTCAGCCCTGAGCCACTAGGAGCAGGAGTAGGGAGGGAAAATGGAAGCAAGAAAGCACAAATCTAAAGTTCAGCTGGCTCAGTCAGAAGAGCCTGTGACTCTTGATCTCAGGGTTTTGAGTTCAAGCCCCATGTTGGGTGTAGGGATTACGTAAATAAATAAATTATTTTTTTTTTTAATCTGCTCTGAAAGGCACTTTCACGTGCCCTGAATTCATCACTTGGGAATCTTTCATGGATCAACTGTCATTTCACATAATTCAGCTCATGTCCTCACAAGTCAAAATGAGACTGAGAAACAACTTGGTTCCTGTGGACAATCAGACTGAACTCATGCGTTTATGAACTGCAATTAACCAGGACAGGCTTATGTTATTCCTCTTCTTGTTCCAGCACCTAGGGCGGAGGGTAGAATAAAAATCTTCTGCAACTTAATTTTCTGAGAATGGGGTTTGAAGTTGGGATGAGATAATGGATATGAAATCTCCTTGAAAATGATACCACAACATTGCTGCGTGATGCCGTCTTGGTGGTGTTGGAAGGGATCTGGCAGCTCACTGTACGATCTCAGAGTTAGGACCTTGTGAGCCAGTGACTCTGTCTCCTACAGAAGGTGATGGGGATGTTGTGGCTCCTGCATCGCCCAGCTGCAGAGCTCCACTTGCCAAATGACCCACTCCTCTTCCACCACACCAAGACGATTCGAACAGAAAGCGGTAAAAACAGCCCGGAGGCCCAAGTTGATTCTTCCTTGTTTGTAGTAAGTGAACAAATGTTTGGGGAAATGTCCACTGTGTAGGTAAGCTGTAGGACGACTCCACACTTAGTGATAGGTAAACCAAGAAGAGGCGTTCCTTTCCCAGGAAATTGCCCTGATAAACTAGACAAAATGAAGGTTTGTAATGCAGCTTGATTAAAGGATCAATATTTGGATTCAAAAGGAGCAGAGTACAATCTCATTTCCATCACTTACTAGCTGTGAGACTTTAACTTCATTTCTCTTAAGTTTATTTTGCTCGGTGATAAGATGGGTATGATAATAATAATGCTTAGCTCACGGGGATAAGTAAAGAGATAAAGCAGATGAAAGGGATGATGTAGATGAAAGGTGCCTGGGGCCTTCCGTAATAGGGGCTAATATCAAACATTAATTCCCTCCCTCCTTCACCCCTAGTTTAGCCACCATCTACAGGTGCAATTTAAACACCCTGAGGAAAGGTTGAGGAATCAAGCGAGGTGTTGAAAACAGTTTCTCCAGAGCGGATAAAGCGCGCTGGTCTGGAGAACTGGGACGTAGTGGGTGTACTGGGGGCTTGGCGCCCTTGGGGCTGTAGAAAGCCATGTGCTTGCTGGTTTAGTAAGGTTTAGACTAGAGACCATGAAGCTTGTGTCACCAATCATTTCTGACACATTAAATAAAGTCTGTCATATTGGCTTCTAAGTTCAAGGTTTTAATTCACCTTGGAGGGCGAAGCATTTTGCAGCTCGATTCATTGCCTAGTTGTGTTCTCTTTCCTGAACTCATGTGCTTCTCATTTCTCGGAACCAGTTTATCAAGACTAAAGACTAATGCCTGTGCTGTTAGCTCCTCTGGAGAAAACAAAACCATTAACGATAGTTAACATATTAATTGCAGAAAGAGCTTCTTTAAGTTTCTGTTGGCAACAAGTTACCGGTCTAATAGAGTAAGTGAAGTGCATCCAGACTCAATTGAAAACCTGGCCAGGCAGGATTTTTAATCTTCATACTTCAGGTTTTCGTTATTACAGTTGCCAAAACGCCAAGCTTGTAATTTACAAGTAGTACCCATGTGTCACTTAGAAAGAAACCCAAACCTAAAAATAGAAATGAAACTCAGGAAAACACCAACCCAGATAAATAAATCTTATGTCAAATGTAGAAAGCTTGTAGACCTGTGCTCAAGGTTACACCAATTGTTTAAATTTCAATGGATTAAAGCAAGTGCATTGACCAGTCGGCATGGTGATGCCCAGGGGAACGTGACAATTTTTTTTCATGTTTCAGAAAATCTTTCCACATCATTTCTTGCTTTTTTTTCTTCTGTCTGATTATTCAGTTCTTCAGTAACAGACTCTTTTTCTATAACAACCAGGTTGATACTTCTATTGGGACTTAATTTTACCTAAAGCATTGCACATACAGGACCAAGGCCATTGACCATCCCCATGTAGACCTTTGTTACCTTGCCACACATTGCATCCCTAACTCCAGGTAGTCATTGGAAATGTGTGTCCCATTGTTAAGGATAGGACAGAAGTGAGATGTATAGTTGCTAACCATTGACTCCAAGCCTAAAATTTTGGACTTCTTTTACTCCCATACCCCAGCCAGTAACCGAATCCTGCTAATATTTTCTTAATCTTTTTTTTTTTTTTTTTTTTATCCATCCTTCCTTTCTCTGGTGTGATGGTTAGTTTTATGTGTCAACTTGGCTAGGCTGTGGTACCCAGTTATTTAATCAAACACTAATCTAAGTTTGTGTTGCCGTGAAGATATTTTGTAGATGTGGTTAACCTCTACAATCAGTTGACTTAAGTAAAGATTATCTTTGATAATGTGGGTGGACTTCATCCAATCAGGTTAATTAAAAAAAATTTTTTTTGATGTTTATTTTTGAGAGAGAGAGAGTGTGTAAGTGGGGGGAAGGACAGAGAGAGAGGGAGACACAGAATCTGAAGAAGGCCCCAGGCTCTGAGCTGACACCACTCTCATGAACCACAAGATCATGACCTGAGCTGAAGTTGGACACTTAACTGACTGAATCACACAGGCACCCCTTATCTAATCACTTTAAAGTGTAGGAGAGGGAAAAAATTTTCCCAACCCTCTTAGGGCTTGTATACGGGAGCTGCAAATTAAACTGACAAAAGACAGGTTAACAGGAGGGAAAAAATGGGGTTTAATTACCCACTCATTGTGCATATAGCACAATGATGAGACCTCATTGATGAGTAATTCATAGGAGTGGTTAGAATTTGGGGCTTATATACCATGATGGGGGTGAAGAGGATTGGGAGAAAGGCACTTATGGGAAAAAAAATGACTTTTTGGAAAGATAAATGTGTTTTCAGAAGAATAAACAGGAGATAAGAAAGTTTGTGATAATGTTTCTCTACAAGTATGTCTCTACAGGTATGAGTAGTCTTTCTGTCTCCTTCAGGGCCATAAAAAATCTCGTCTGTACAAGGGGTTTGTGGAAGGTTTTTATTCACATTTTCCCTTCTGGAAATAGATCTGCCCTGAAGAGGAATTCATGGTAGCTTTTTATTTCCCAAAAGTTGCTGGTGTTAGATAGGGGGAACTCTGAGAAAGCTTTTTCTTTGTCTCTCGAATCTCGTTTGTTTTTTTTTTTTTTTTTTTTTTTAATTTTAATTTTTATTTTTGGGACAGAGAGAGACAGAGCATGAACGGGGGAGGGGCAGAGAGAGAAGGAGACACAGAATCGGAAACAGGCTCCAGGCTCCGAGCCATCAGCCCAGAGCCTGACGTGGGGCTCGAACTCACGGACCGCGAGATCGTGACCTGGCTGAAGTCGGACGCTTAACCGACTGCGCCACCCAGGCGCCCCATGTCTCTCGAATCTCAAATATCTTCAGCTTATGATCATCTTTATACCAACTCTAGGATTCCAAATGGGTCCCCACAGAAGACTGTAAGAGCAAAAACTGAAGTTTCCCAGAAAGGAAGTAATTCTGCCTCAAGACTGCAGTGCCAACCGCCACGTAAGTTCTGAGTCTCCAGCCCGCCTGCCCTACAAACTTCAGACTTGTCAGCCCCGCACGTGCTGGGCCAGTGCCTTAAAATAACTATCTGTCTCCTTCTCTAAAGGTACATAAGTGAGAGAGAGAGAGAGAGAGAGAGAGAGGTCTCGGTCCTCTGTCGCTATCATTTCTATCATCTATCTATCTATTTATCTATCATCTATATCTCATCTCCTATTGCTTCTGTTTCTATGAAGAACCCTGAAAGATACACATTGCCACTATCCTTAGTCAAAGACTATTGGAAACTGATCTAGTCTCTGTATTTGAAGTGTTTCTCTGCTCCAAGTCTTACAAATCAACTTTAAGTTCCTCTTCCTTTCGCTACTCCCCAAAGCCTGCAGGACATGGCCCAACTCACAAAGGAGGTAATCTAGTCACTCAGCATTTTGGTGCACCCTACGGATCCAGCCTCATTTCCCAGCATGATCTTTTGTTCTAGAAAGCTAGTTTCCTGGTTCCTGAGTATGCTATGGACATTGGCATCCTCTCCCTATCTCCATTTTTTATCACCCATTGTCCCATCCCCTCATCTTTGCTTGTACATGTCCTACCATTCTTCTAAGGGCCAGATTTTCTGGCAAATCTTTCACTGCTTGTATTAGTTTCCATTTGATCTTGTAATAAATTACCATAAACATAGTGGCTTAAAACAACACAGATTTATTCTTTTATAGACCTGGAGGTCAGAAGTCAAAAATCAGTTTCTCTGGGCTAAGATCAAGGTGTCAACAGGGCTTATTCTTTCTGGAGGCTCTGAGGGGGAATCTATTAACTTGCCTTTTTCAGCTTCTTGTGGCCACCTATATTCCTTGGCTTGTGGGCCCTTCTTCCATCTTCAAAGTGCATCACTCCAAGCTCTGCTTCTGTTGTTGTCACATGGCCTTCTCACTCTCTCCTATAGTAAAATCTCCTTCTGCCTCTGTTTTATGAGGACACTTGTGATGACACATAGGGCCCAACCAGATAACCCAGAATAATCACTCTGTCTTTTTTTTTTTTTTTTTTTTAAGTAAACTCTATTACCAATGTGGGGCCTGAACTCATAACCCCGAGATCAAGAGCCACATGCTTCACTGACTGAACTAGCCAGGCACCCCTAATCTCTCATCTTAAAGTCCATAATTTAATCTCATCTACAAAGTTCCTTTTGCCATATATAGTATCATTCACAGGTTCTTTGGCATAGGATATCTCTGAGGACCATTATTCAGCCTATCTATCCTTTCTACGTCCTTAACTCCAGCCAGCATGGCTGATTGTTGCTGTCTCTCCAACATCCTCCACTTCTTTGTATCCCTGTTTTCTCTCCCATCTAGCCTAGTAACTTATTGTCTCTAGAACTCCTGAATCCTGCCAGAAGGGGAAAATTAGGCAACTACAGATCATCACCACTGCCAATTTATGATGTCCCAACTCAGCTGAATCCTCAATCTCCTCAACAACCCTTTGAAAGCACTCTCTCCACTCCACCCAGTGATGGCTCCCTCACCATTCTTCTCAACCTACTCAAGTACAGGACTTTGGCTCTCACACAGACGAACTGGCTTCCATTTCATGGAGAGAAATCAAGGTCATTAAGCAACAGATACTCGATTTCACCCATTCCTAAACATGTGGCTTCGTTTTCCAGTGTGGCTTCAACCATTCCACAAGTCTCAGAGAGTGAGATATCATTCTCCTGCTGCAGACTCACTCATCCACCTTTGCTCCTGATTCAAGTCCCTGTTGTTTTCCCCAGGACCTTACTTTATCAGACATCCTCTCTCTTTATCTCCAGGTTCTTCTTCTCAACTCACTGGTCCTTGGATGTTAGCCTATGAGCATGATCAAGTTATTCACACACCAAAACAAAACAAAACAAAACAAAGCATATAAACAAAAAGCTTCCCTTGACTTTTCATCCCCTTCTAGCTTCTACTCCTCCTTCCCCTTCTCAGATCAGATCTGATTATCTTATGCTCTAAACCTGTTCATTTCCCAGTTCTTGTGACCATCATTCAAATTAGAAACAGGGGACTTATTCTAGACTTTGTGCTCTCCTTCATATACATCCAGTCAATAACCAAGTACTTGTTTTCCCTCCTTGGAATCTCCCAAATCTGTCCTTTTTTTGTTCATTCCTATCCAGTTATGGCCCTTACTGAATTTTGCCTAAACTACAGTGTTAAAATCTTAAGTGATCAGCCCGCCTCCAGTCTTATTTCTTTTAATCCATCCTCCACACTGCACCTAGAATTGGATACTTAAAAACATAAATCTAATCATGTCACTCCCCTGCTTAAATGCTTTTAATGGTTCCCATTGCCTACAGCCTAAGTCCAAACTGTTTATTAACATGGCTCACAGGCCCTCCATAACCTGACCAGACTTATTCCCCATAAATCCCAATCATGCACTTGACGCTGTAATAATTCTGCGTGTTCCTTCAACATGGCAGGCTTTTTTCCACTTACGGGCTTTTGCTTGTGCTGGTCCGCAGTGTGGAAAGCCCTGCCCATGTTTGCTCACCTGTCAACCTCCTATCCATCCTTCCAGATCCACTCAAGCAACATGCTTTCTCTGAACACCAGACTGGACTAAATGCTCCAGCCTCGTGTGCCCTTAGGACCTTGCACATACTTTATCATGTTATGCTGAAATCTATTAACCTACCTGTTTCCTTACAAACTCCTTAACTTGAGGGCACAGACCATCTGAACTCGTATAGTAATAACAGCAAGTATATGTCATGTAATATTGAACTTGTATTACTTTATTTTGAGTGGGTATTTACTTTTTATGTCGCTGTTATGTCTCCCTCACGGGGCTGGAAGCCCATTAAGAGTAGGAAGTATATTGTATAACATTGTGTACCCTTACCATATAGCAGATTATATGCATGAAGGTATTTATTAATGATTATTGTGGTGAACGTGATGAAAAATAACTCAAGCATACACTTTGTTGATTGTGGGTCAGCTCTATCATCCCTGTGTAATAACAACAGCCCATTTCTGGCCAAATCTAATTACAACAAATTCCAACAAGATTTCTAAATCCTTATACTGATAGTTAATATAATACATGTAGATTTTTGTTGTTGTTGTTGTCGTTGTTGTAATTATAAAACTGTCTGGCTAAGAGGCAGATATATTAACAAAAATAGTTTCCCTTAGTGGGCAATTCCTCAGGTGAGGAACACCATATTTTATGAGGCATGTGTAGTCAGTCCTGTTTGACCACATTCCTGGTGTAGTCCCCTTAAGTCCTTTTCCCCATCCCAGATAAATTCATCCTTTTTCAAATCACTCCCAGCACTAGCTAGTCCTCTTTTGCTATCTTATAAATTCAAGGGAATTTGGAGGAGCCAAGGCAAATTCTTTATTTTTCCACCACAGTACCATCAGCTTTATTAAAGCGTGATATGGATAAAATGAGGATGTCTTTCAAAGGAAAAGAAAGAGCAAAGCCATCATAAAGAGGCAATATGTAACCTGAGGGAATGACCTAAAAGCCTGTTGTCTTCACTCCTTATGGCTGTTTTTATGTTAACATCTAGGGTGTGTTTGAGCACACCTCTTTGCCCCAGTTGTTTTACCTTTTATCCTCATACTACACTACTTCCCTTGAGCTTATGCTACCTGATTCTTGCAGTGTCCTCTCTTCACCCAACCACTTGGAGTTGTCTTCCGGTAAAGACAGCTCTGATTCTACATTTGGATTTTTAAAAATCATTAACGATTATGGGTAATTTGACAAAAATTTATCGGATATCTGTTTATCACAAGGCACTATGAACATTCAAAGATGAATCAGGTGTGGCTGAGCATAGCAGTCCTCAACTCTTTCAACGTTTATTTATTTTTGGGACAGAGAGAGACAGAGCATGAACGGGGGAAGGGCAGAGAGAGAGGGAGACACAGAATCAGAAACAGGCTCCAGGCTCTGAACCATCAGCCCAGAGCCAGACGCGGGGCTCGAACTCACGGACCGCGAGATCGTGACCTGGCTGAAGTCGCACGCTCAACCGACTGCGCCACCCAGGCGCCCTAGTCCTCAACTCTTGGTGTGAATCAGAATGACCGATGCAGGTTTTTTTTTTTTTTTTTTAACGTTTATTTATTTTTGAGACAGACAGAGACAGAGCGTGAACGGGGGAGGGTCAGAGAGAGGGAGACACAGAATCCAAAACAGGCTCCAGGCTCCGAGCTGTCAGCACAGAGCCCGACGTGGGGCTCAAACTTACGGACTGCGAGATCGTGACCTGAGCCGAAGTCGGCCGCTCAACCGACTGAGCCACCCAGGCGCCCCCCAATGCAGGTTTTAAAACATGCAGTTAACTAGATATCAACTGCAGAAATTCTGATTCAATTGGTTCGTGGTATGAACATTTTTTAAAAGTTCACAGGTATGTCGATACCGACATTAGACAAAGACACTATAAGAAAACTACAGCGAAGCATCCCTTATGAACATTGATGCAAAAATTCTCAACAAAACTCTAGAAAACTAAATTCAGCAGCATATTCAAAAATATTATGCACCATGATCTAGTGGGGTTTATTCCTGGAATGCAAGGATGGTTCAAAATCATTTTAAAAAACAAAACAAAGGGGCACCTGGGTGGCTCAGTCAGTTGAGCATCTGACTTCCACTCAGGCCATGATCTCATGGTTCATATGCTCAAGCCCCACATTGGCCTCACTGCTGTTAGCACAGAGCCTGCTTGGGATCCTCTGTTTCCCTCTCTCTTTGCCCCTCTCCCACTTACACACTGTATCTCAAAAATAAACAAACATTTATTTAAAATAAATAAAGGGACGCCTGGGTGGCTCAGTTGGTCAGGCGACCAACTTTGGCTCAGGTCATGATCTTGCCATTCGTGGGTTTGAGCCCCATATCAGGCTCTGCACTGACAGTGTGGATCTGGTAGCTTGCTTCAGATTCTGTGTCTCCCTCTCTCTCTGCCCCTCCCCTGCTTGAGCACACTCTCATGCTCTCATTCTCTCTCTCTCTCAAAAATAAATAAATATTAACATTTTTAAAATTTATAAATAAATAAATAGCAAAACAAAACACATGATTATCTCAATTGATGCAGAAAAAGCATTTTGATAAAGTTCAACTGTTTTTTTAATGATAAAACACTCAACAAACTAGGAATAGAAGGCAATTACCTCAACATAATGACAGCCATATGTGAGAAACCCACAGTGAGCATCGTACTCAATGCAACAAAAGACTGAATGTTTTTCCTCTAAGATTAGGAACAAGGCAAGGATGCCCCACTTTTGCCATTTCCATTCAACATGGCACGGGAAGATCTAGCTAGAGCGAATAGGCAAGAAAAATAAAAAACATCCAAATTGGAAAGGGAAGAAGTATAATTATCTCTATTTGTCGATATAGGGAAGAAAAAGATTTCCCTTGCCCCTCCTAGGGTTCCTAGCTGCATTTGAAAATTGAATGAACAAAGATTAAGGGGAGAAAGCATACAAATTTATTTGTTATGCAACATGAGAACTTTCATAAGAAGACCCAAAAAAACAGTTAAATCTGAATATTTTATGCTAAGTTTGATGAAGAATGGACAGTCATGAAGAAATATGATAGGTCAAAGAATACAAGGTAAGTGTAGTAAACTTAGCAAGGTCTGCTTGTTCAGATTCTTCTTAGCATCTCTTTATCTTTGGAAATAAGGATGTTCCTTTCCTCTGGTAATAGGAATGGCATCTCTCACATGAGAGTTTTATGATCTCTTTCCGGGGAGAAGGATGGGAAGAAGACCAGAGTGACCTTCCTGCTTCTGCCATTCTATCAAATTCCTTTAGCTTGAAATGTTCAATATGCCAAAGTGCCATATTTGGGGCAGTGGGCCTTAAATTTCGTCATAGATTATATGATCTTATATGTAGAAAAGTCTCCACAAAAAGAGTTATTTATTAGTTAGAGCTAATAAATGAACTCAGCAAAGCAGCAGTATACAAAGTCAACCTGCAAAAATCAGTTGCATTTCTATAAACTAACAATAAACAATCTGAAAAGGAAATTACAAAAATATTTCCACTTATAATAGCATCAAAAAGAATAAAATACTTATCAGGGCACCTTCGTGGTTCAGTTGGTTAAGTGTCATACTTCAGCTCAGATCATGACCTCACAGTTTGTGAGTCTGAGCCCTGTATTGGGCTCTCTGCTATCAGCATAGAGCCTGCCTCTGATCCTCTGTCTCCCTCTCTCTGCCCCTCCCCTGCTTCTACATGCATGTGCTTTTTCTTTCTCTTAAAAAAATCAACACTAAAAAAAATAATAAAGTACTCAGGAACTAAGTTAATCGGTGAAGTGAAAGACCTGTAATAAAAACTGCAAAACATTGTTGAAAGAAATTAAAGAAGATATAAATAAATAGAAATACATCCCATGTTCATGGATTGGAAGACTTAATATTGTTAAGATGTCAATACTACCAAAGTGATCTACAAATTCAATGCAATCCCGACTGAAATCCCAATTTTTCAGAAATAGAAAAACCCATCCTAAAATTCATCTGAAATCATAAAGGACCCCAAATAGCTAAAACAATCTTGAAACCTTGAAAGCTGAAGGACCCAAATTTCCTGATTCCAAAATTTACTACAAGGTTACAGTAATCAAAACAGTGTAGTACTGGCATAAAGACAGACATATAGACCAGTGAAATAGAAATGACAGCACAGAAATGAACCCTCACGTATTTGGTCAACTGATTTTTGACAAGAGTGTCAAGACCATTCAATAGGAAAATGACAACCTTTACAACAAATGGTGCTGGGAAAACTAGATATCCACATGCAAAAGAATTAAGTTGGACCCTTTCCTAACACCATATGCAGAAAACTCAAAATGGATCAAAAATTTAAATTTAAGAGGTGCCTGGGTGGCTCAGTCAGTTGAGCATCCGACTTCAGCTCAGGTCATGATCTCGCAGTCCGTGAGTTTGAGCCCCGCGTCAGGTCCTGTGCTGACAGCTCAGAGCTTGGAGCCTGCTTCGGATTCTGTGTCTCCCTCTCTCTGCCCCACCCCTGCTCATGCTCTGTCTCTCTCACTGTCAAAAATGAATACATGTAAGAAAAAAATGTTTTTTTAATTTAAATTTAAGACCTAAACCTATAAAACTCTTAGGAAGAAAACATAGGGCAAATCTTCATGACATTGGGTTTAGCAATGGTTTCTTGGCTATGACAATGAAGGCATAGGCAACAAAAGAAGACATAGGCAAATTGGACTTCATAAAAAATTAAAACATTTTCTGTATCAAAAGACAATATCAACAGAGTAAAAAGGCAACCTTGAGAATAGGAGAAAATATTTGCAAATCATGTATCTGATAAAGGATTAATATAATATATAAGGAATTTCTAAAACTCAGCAACAAAAAACAAACAACCTGATTCTAAAGAATTTAAATAGATATTTTTCCAAAGAAGATACACAGGTGGTCAATAAGCACATGAAAAGATGCTCAGTTTCACTAATCTTCAGGAAAATGCAAATCAAAACTACAATGAGATACCAACTCACATCCATTACAATGGCTACTATCAAAAAGGCAGAAAATAACAAATGTTGGTTAAGATGTGGAGAAATTGGAAATCTCACGCGCTGTTGTTGAGATTGTAAAATAATATAGTTGGATAATAGTATAGTCGTTCCTCAAAAAATTAAAAACAGAATTACCATATGGTTTAGCAATTCTACTTTTGGGTATATACCCCCCAAAATTGAAAACGGGATCTTTTTTTTTTTTAAGTTTTATTTATTTATTTTGAGAGAGAGTGAGAGATAGAAGAGAGAGAGAAAATGAGTGGGGGAAGGCAAAGAGAGGAGAGAGAATTCCAAGCCAGCTCCACACCAGCAGTACAGAGCTCCACTTGGGGCTTGAGCTCACAAACTGTGAGATCATGATCTGAGCGGAAACCAAGAGTTGAATACTTAACCTACTGAGCCACCCAGGTGCCCGGAAAACAGGGTCTTGAAGAGATAGTTGTATACCATCTTCATAGCAGCACTCTTCACAATTGCTAAAACACAAAGCAACCCAAATATCTGTTGATAAGCTAAATGTGGTATATACATACAATAGAATATTGTTCAGCCTTACAAAGGAAGAAAAATTTCACATATTCTACAACATGAATGAACTTTGAGGATATTACACATGTTAAATAAGGCAGTCACAAAAAGATAAATACTGTATGATTCTACTTGCATGAGATACCTAGAGTAGTCAAAATCATAGAGACAGAAAATAGAATGGTGGTTCCCAGGGGCTGAGGGGAGGGGAGAATGGAAAGTCATTTGTCAATGGGTCGAGTTTCAGTTTTACAACACAAGAAGAGTTACAGAGATTGATAGTGATGATTTGTACAACAAAATAAAGGTATTTATTATCATTCAATTGTACACTTACAAGCATTAAGATAACACTCGTTATGTTATATGTATTTTACCACAATAAAAATATTGGAAAAAAGAACTTCACAGGTGATTTTCATGCCCTCCAAGGACTAAAAACTATTAGACTTAATTCTCATCATATAGAGATCCAGGCTGCACACGAATCACTGAAATATAAAGCAGAAATTGATGTGTGTCTTAAGATGTACTGACAACATATTAGAGGAATTGAGAGGAGGAAAATACTATTTTCTGTTAATGGAATCAGGGCAAAGTCCATAGAAGAGTACAGGACAATGAATCTGGAATTCGAACTCAAAAGACCTGGTTTTCTTGCACCTCCACCACTTACTATGACACGTGACACTGATTAAGCCTCATAACTGCTCAGGCCCATTTTTTCATAAGTAAATGAGGAGGACTGACATCTATGTCACAGGATTATCATGAAGACTTTAAACAATGAAGAGAGATGAAACATGCACAAAGAGTGATACTAGATCAGAGCTGGCAATCAATAAATGATAATTATGTCTGAACCTGAGCTGGCATTGAGTCAGGCCTTGAAGGATTGGTAGGATTTAAACATTCAGAGATGAGGGGGGAAGAGAATTTGGATAGAAAAAATAAAGAGCATTTATGGCCTGTATGGTTTTATAGCTATTTATATGCACACATCATAAAAAAGATTTTGGAAGCTTTAAAGCCAAACAGGATATGGCTCTTGAGTTCAAGAAGCTAACAGTTACCTCAGTAATTTGTCAAACTAATATAGGCACTTTTTCTTTTTTCTTTTTTTAATTTTTAATGTTTATTTTTGAGAGAGAGAGAGAGATAGACAGAGAGAGCCAGAGAGCCAGAGTGCAAGTGCGGGAGAGGCAGAGAGAGAGGGAGACACAGAATCCAAAGCAGACTGAGCAGTCAGCACAGAGCCCGATGTAGGGCTCAAACCCATGAACTGCAAAATCGTGACCTGAGCCCAAGTCAGATGCTTAACCGACTGAGCCATCCAGGGATCCCAACACTTTTTCTTTTCATATTCCTAATGTGCTACATGTGTTTTAATAGGTGTTTTTCTACCTTAAAATTTTACATTATAAAAGTAATTGATGCTTATAAAAGTCCAAAAAGGAAAAAGTTATATAAAAATAATATAAAATAAAAAATACATAAAATAAAAATCACTCCTCCCACTTTCTTTCTAATTTCTGTCTTCAGAGGTAACTGTGATTAACATTGTGGTATGTCTCCAATCATTTTTTATGCATGTACAAACACATGACATCCATATCTATAAATGTCTCTATATATGTACATGTATATACATATACACTCTATATATTCTTTTTTGGTCTTCAAATGAAATCATACTTAGCCTACTGTTCTGGAAATTTCTTTTTATCCACATAACAGAGTGTTAATATCTTTCTATGCCAGTATGTATAAAGCAACCTCATTCTATGTAATAGCAGCATAGAATTCCATTTTATGAATGTTCCCTCATTAATTTAACCAGTCCTCTATTGATGCATTTGGATTATTTACATTGCAAATAATACTGGAATGAATAACTTTTTTTTAATGTTTATTTAATTTTGAGAGAGAAAGAGACAGAGAGAAAGGGACAGAGCATGAATAGGGGAGGGTCAGAGAGAGAGGGAGACACAGAATCAGAAGCAGGCTTCAGGCTCCGAGCCGTCAGCACAGAACCCGTCGCAGCCCAAACCCATGAACCTTAAGATCACAACCTGAATCTCATGGTTCATGAGTTCAAGGCCCTCAGAGGCTCTGTGCTGACAGCTTGGAGACTGACGCCTGCTTCAGATTCTGTGTCTCCCTCTTTCTCTGCCCCTCCCCCACTCACACTCTGTCTCTCTCTGTCTCAAAAATAAATTCACATTTAAAAATTAAAAAAAAAAAAGAGTTGGATACCCAACAAACTGGGCCACCCAGGCACCCCTGCATTCTATTTTTTTTTTTATTTTTTATTTTTTAAAGTTTTAATTTATCTTTGAGACAGAGACAGAGCATGAGCAGGAGAGGGGCAGAGAGAGAGGGAGACACAGAATCTGAAGCAAGCTCCAGGCTCTGAGCTGTCAGCACAGAGCCTGACGTGGGGCTTGAACTCACAGACTGTGAGATCATGACCTGAGCTGAAGTTGGATGCTTAACTGACTGAGCCCCTCTATTTTTTTAATTTTATTTTGAGATACAGAGAGAGAAACAGCAGTGGAGGGGCAGAGAGAGAGGGAGAGAGAAAGAATTCCAAGCAGGCTCCATACTGTCAGTGCTGAGCCAGATGCGGGACTCAAACTCACAAATCGTGAGATCACGACCTGAGCCAAAACCAAGAGTCAGACGCTTAACAGAGCCACCCAGGCACCCCAAGAATTCAAATTCTTTTTTTTTTTTTTTAATTTTTTTTTCAACGTTTATTTTTTTATTTTTGGGACAGAGAGAGACAGAGCATGAACGGGGGAGGGGCAGAGAGAGAGGGAGACACAGAATCGGAAACAGGCTCCAGGCTCCGAGCCATCAGCCCAGAGCCCGACACGGGGCTCGAACTCACGGACCGCGAGATCGTGACCTGGCTGAAGTCGGCCGCTTAACCGACTGCGCCACCCAGGCGCCCCAAGAATTCAAATTCTTAAAAATATATATTAAAATTTTTAAAATTAACTATAAGCAAAATATTAAATTCTTCTAGATTCCTGGATATTTTGTTCCCAAAGCTCTTAGAAATGGCAACCCAGCATGTTTCTCTGACTTTCTGTACCATGTGTCTGCTTTCTCTCTTACCTGTTGATGATGTGGCATGCTGACCTTCAGTAATGATTTAAATTATTAGAACAGAGGTTTTCCCAGGAAGTGGACTCTATGGCAGGAGGATAAATTTCTTATTGACATTTAGAAAAACAAATTTTCATAGAAGAAAAATATATTGATTAAACTGATTGCAATCAAATCATGTAGGATTTGACTCTTGAATACTTTTGGCATGCAACTGCTTTTAACTCAGTGTAGGTACTTCCAAATCCATAGGGCTTAAACCATGATTTCTCTTGGTCTCCAATACCTGACACTTGCTTTTTCCTTTAACAGGATTCATGTATGACTTTTATGCAATCACAGACATGACTCTTGTAATCATGTCTTTCCCCACCACCCCAAGTACCATCTCTAAGAACTTATTCCTGATATTGCCCCTGGTTCAGTACTCTTTCCACTCTCCATTTCTCCATCTTAATCCTGATGATAATTCAACTTTACTTCCTCAAAGACACTTTTTCTCACTTCCAGTTTAGATCAGATTCTTGCCATACATGAGTAGGCTCACAGTACTTTTTTTTCTTTTATTTCTCACAGTTCATAATTATATTTGTGTGGTTATTTGGAAAGGCTGCCTCCCACATTCCATGAGCGACAGTTTCTGGTTTCTGCATTAGCTTATCATTTTATTGTCAGAGACTGATATTTAGTAGAGACTCAGTATTTGTTGAATGAATGAATGAATGAATGAATGAATGAAGTCCAAGCTCAAATCCCATCCTCTCCAAAAAGACATTCCTAACCTCTTCAGCCACAGTGATAAATCCCTCTCATGATTTTAAGGCACTTATTGATGGTACCACTCATTTTCCCCATGAAATCATAGATTCATAGAGTTCTATAGGAATTTAGAGGTAGCAATCTTTATATTGTAAATAATGCAATTCATTGAAATAAAATTTTTGCTTTTATTTTTGTGAATACCATCCTTAGTGATGGAGGGTTGACTTCTGAAATATTTTGAACAATCTTTGGATTATTTGTATGTGTGGAGATTTTTTCTCATGTTTAGCACAAATCTGTTTTGTGATTTTCACAACAAATTTGGTTCCTAGGCATAAACAAATGAGACCATTCGTTCTTCTAAAGATGGTCCTTCAGATAGTCAAAGATTGCTCTCTTGCACAATCAAAACACAACTCCTCCTTCAATTATTGCTATTATGCTGTGGTTTTCAGCCTCTTTCATCAGCCTGATTTCTTCTCTTATGAATTTATTCGAGTTTGTCAATGTCCTTCTTAAAATAAAATTAATTTTGTTGCCAGTAATTTTATTTTTTTAAAGTTTGCTATTCAAATGTCATGAGCTAGTATAAGACTTTAAAATTTCTATAAATTTAGAGGTTCCTTTTTCTAAAAATAAATTTGTGACAGGGGCGCCTGGGTGGCTCAGTCGGTTAAGCGTCCGACTTCGGCTCAGGTCATGATCTCGCGGTCCGTGGGTTCAAGCCCCGCGTCGGGCTCTGTGCTGACAGCTCAGAGCCTCGAGCCTGTTTCAGATTCTGTGTCTCCCTCTCTCTCTGACCCTCCCCCATTCATGCTCTGTCTCTCTCTATCTCAAAAAATAAATAAATAAACGTTAAAAAAAATTTAAAAAAAAAAAAAAAAAATAAATTTGTGACAATTCGTTAGGTCTTTAAGTTCAAAAATTTGAAAAGTTAATTTTAATTAAGTAACAGACACCTTTTCCTAGAAGCTGTCAAATGGTTGTTGGAAGATTGCTTAGATCACATAACCAGTTCTATTCTTATAGCTTAAAATTATCTGACTTGCTCTGACCACTTGCTAGTTGAACTTAAAAAGGTTTTAACAAATAAGTAACCAAATACTGTGCTTGTTTTGCTGTGAGGAAAAAATTTAGTCCTATGGCTATTATCTGCTAAGGAACCAAACCCAAGGTTTAATAATAATAATCAGCTCTTTCTTGTGCTCAACAAAATGTTTTGATGTGGTTGGTACCAGCCTCTGATGAGGGTATTAGCCTTCATTTAAAAAACAATCATTAGTTGGAGTTAGCATTAGAAACGTTACTAAATTGCTGATAATATCCGTCATTACCAGGTAAAAATTGACATTTTCAGTCCCTTACATATGATTTATCATCAATGCAAAGAATATTATAAGAAATTGTAAAGTTGCTCAACAGTTAAGTCTCAAAAGAAGGCAATAAATGTTACCAAAGAAAAAGTAGCAAATAGAATGATGCAGAACTAAGTCAGAAGAGGTAAGGAGGGCTTGAGCTCCTCTACTTCTGAAATGGTTTTACTATCTGGCACATAGTTATGATCTTTAAATGTTTGCTAAATGAATAAAAATGTTCAGGCACTAGGGATAATTCTACAGTGGGGACAATATACTATAAGGAAGGTGGCTGGCTTAACCAGAGTGTCTGGTAACTTATTTTCAATTTCAATTTTTCTATATTTTCAGTTTCATTATTTTTGAGAACTCAGTGTGAGTTTAACATAGTACTATAGTCGTTAAAAAAATACTCGGGGCGCCTGGGTGGCGCAGTCGGTTAAGCGTCCGACTTCAGCCAGGTCACGATCTCGCGGTCCGTGAGTTTGAGTCCCGCGTCAGGCTCTGGGCTGATGGCTCATAACCTGGAGCCTGTTTCCGATTCTGTGTCTCCCTCTCTCTCTGCCCCTCCCCCGTTCATGCTCTATCTCTCTCTGTCCCCAAAATAAATAAACGTTGAAAAAAAAAATTTAAAAAAAATACTCAAATACTTTTTAACATTGTGTAATTCAATCTAGTATAATCCAAATTTATGTATTATATTTTTCACTAGTTACTTTTAATATAAAAAAATGAAGGAAGAGAAAAAGTTTTAAACGTTCAATGATGGGATGTTCCTTGAATAAATTGCACTAGAGCCATATGTACAAATTTGTAGAAATTAATTTATTGACGTAAAAAGATGTTCATGATATTGAGTAAAGAAGAGCTAGTTACAAAATAATATTTAAGGAATAACAACAAAATACACAAGAGTGAGAGACTGGAAGGGGATACAGTAACATGTCAGACAGCTCTGGGTAGTGGTTTTTTATTTCTTTTCCTTTTTCTCTTCCTTTCCTCATTTCTCTCCCTTCCTTCCTTCCTTCCTTCCTTCCTTCCTTCCTTCCTTCCTTCCTTCCTTCCTTCTTTCCTTTCCTTTCCTTTCCTTTCCTTTCCTTTCCTTTCCTTTCCTTTCCTTTCCTTTCCTTCCTCCTGCTCTCTCTCTTTCTTTCTTTTGAAAAATTCACTTGGGCTATTTATATAACAGTATTTTAAAGTAGCCCATAAATGAGCTCTTGGCCCAGGATAGAGACAGCCATAACAACATGTTCAAGTAACAAAATGAACAAAAGAACCTTTGGAATGCACCTGGTTGTTAAAAAATAACATGTTCTTTTTCTTTTTTTTTTTAAAGATTCTAAGAAACTCAACTTTTTCTTTAAGGACTTTTTTGCTACCTTTCCTACAAAAACTACCAGATTACTTCTTGACCTCTACTTTGAGACCTCTACTTTGAGGAAGTCTTGCTGTACAATATTGCCTTAGTAGCTCTGACGCTTACAGGTACTTTTTTTATCTGAACATTATATCCTAAATACTGTAATTCCTGTATTGCTTACACATTTAAATCTATTCCATCCCTGAATTACAGTATATATTTTTTACATAAACTTTCAAGAGAAAAGGCATTCATGATACAATTTTATATTATCTATCTGTCTATATAAATTATATGGATATATCCTATAAGCAATAATTGAAGTTTGAAAAATATTATCACACTTGCAATTTTCATACTTGCAAAAAGCATGTGCTAATTTGAAATTATTTTCAGAAGATCTGTCATAAACCAAATAAGTACGTGAGACAACCCAGGACAACTTCCTAAAATTTTCTTCAAAACGAAGGTAGGTGTTTATGTTGCGGGTCCAACTTGTTACCAATGAAAGCCTAGCAACAGCTAGTAAGCCTACTCCATTTTATTTATTATGATAGGAACAGGCATCATAGACATCATGTTAATTGAGGTGAGCACTATAACTTCCAAACTCATTTTAGGTTAAATACAAAAATTCTACACTAAAGTAAAGCTGTTTTGATTTGAGATAAATCTATAATAAATTTGGAAATGTCCATGTATTTATTACTTTACAAGCAATTATTCAGAGTCCGTTATCTGCTGTGCTCTGTTTTAGGCACTGGAGTACAAAAATGAATATAGTATAAAATTCTTGCCCTGAGGGAGCTCACATTTTAGTGAGGGTGTTGTTTTTTTCTCTTTTGCAGGTATTTAATATATGGTTTTCATATACAGATACAGAAATATTGTGTTACAGGACCCAAAGAAAAAGAAGAAACATTAGTTGCAGACTCTAGAAGTGGGTTTGTCGTGCATGTATTATGAATTGGTTGTTGAATTAAATTAGTGGTTCAGAAGTATCTATTTAAATCCATATTGTTGACATTACAGTGAAAGCAGTGAAACTTGTCAGCAGATGATTAAGTTTTATGGTTGATGTCCACACTTTTGTAGCTTGGGAACAATATCAAGTTTCTGGGAAAAACATCCTTCCTCTCTCCCCACCCTCCCTCTATCATATTAAATCAGGGTCTCAGCCTATTGGTGATGGTTGTGTTCTCCAAATAAAGATGTATCAAAATCATTCTTGTTTCATTTTCCACTTTATATGAGAAGAGTTACTTCAGGTTTTTTTTTTTTTTTTCTTTCCTCCTGGGACAGGAAGCGTTTAGATTGTTGGTTTATTATATATTCCACCAGGGAAAATCTGCACTTCCTTGGCTACTTTTTCCATTCCCAAGACCACCAGTTAGTGGTATTATTTCTGGTTGAATGGAACACCCTTTACAAGCAGCTGGAGGAGGTGTGCATGTTCCTAGATTACTGGCTTTCCACTGACTAGTCTTTTAGGAAAGCTACACTGTTCCCACGGAAATTAACAACCATTCAACTCGGACTGGCTTGAAATCTTAAGGCCAAAGTTGGGGGGGTGGTGGGAAATTGGATCGTTATGGGTTGGGTTACTGCTCGAGGAGGGCAGGCGGGAGTTTGTGAATGGATAAAATGTCAAAATGGGACTTTATTAAACGACTCATTAAAACTGCACGAAAAATGAGCCTCCTCTGGTCCCAAAGGATTAAAAAAAAAAAAAAGCTTCAAAAACCCAACTTCAAACAAAATTTAGGAAATGTAGGAGGCATAAATTCCGTCTGGGTGCTTGCAAGACCACCTCCCCTGTCGCCTCAAGCCAAAAACTGGGCATAGGTGTGAGAATTTTGCAAAAACAGCTTCCAAAACTATTTTTCGATGCGAAATGGTGCGCCCCAAGAACTTCAGGGTGGAAAGCAAGTCAAGCAGCCGAACGTTCTCCCTAGACTGCTAACCTTTCCGCCTTTCCCACCCGCCACTCCCCCTTCGCCGCAGCCTCCAGCCAGGGGGCGTTTGTTTACGTGACGTCAGCCGTAGTAAGCAGTCCCCGCCCCCGTTTCCCTCTGGCCGCCTCGTTTCCCGCGCCGCGGCGCTTCTCCCCTTAAAAGGACAATAGAGGCCCCGGGAGCGCGCGCGGCCGCCGGGCCTTCTCCCCTCCCAGCCCTCAACGCGCGCGCGCCCGTATGCAAATAAGTTCGATTCAGGAGAATTTTGTACCAGGAGACGCGCGTGCGCAGAGGGAAAGCGGAATCTACACCTTCCCGGCCAGCGGTAGCAACTGCAGAACTGCAGGAGACAATCTTTCTAGACAAGGCAGTTGAGGAGGAGGGAGCGATTAGAAGGGGGGGGGGGCTGGCTTGGCGTGCACTCCAGACCTCGGGAACGTTATTGTGCGTGGAACGGCTGATTTTGGAAGGTGAGTGACTCTAACCATTACTCTGGTGCAAAACTGTCTCACGAGGCTTTGATTTCAGAGTGTGTTTTTTTTTTTTCTCTTTTCACCTTCCCCCCCACCCCCAGTCCTTCCACACACACACACGCACACATACACACGCACGCACAGGAAGTTTTGTCTTGGAGATGGCATTGCTGGGAGCAATGTTGTCGTGATCTTCAGACCCCGGGTTCTTTTGTATACACGTTTAGTTTGCCTTTTCTAATTGGGTAGGGTAGTGGAGGCAAACCGAAAGTCTTGGGGTGGGGGAAGTGAGTGGAGGCTGCAAACGACTGAGGAGTCGCCGGAGTTGAGGGATCCACGTTGAAGGTGACAATGACTTTTCTTAGCCGTAGTGTTCTCTGGCGAAAAGGAGGCGGGTGGCTGGAAGGCCCAAGAGGAAAACGACTTGCTGGCAATCGCGAAGGGGCCCCGGGCCGGTGCATCCGCGTGGGCGCGCGCCTCGGGAGTGGTCGGGCGCCGTGGTTGAACCTCGTGGTTTAGTTTCGTTGCAGCCCCCCTGCGCCTGTTTGAGAAGGGTGGACAATGAGCGCCGTAGGCTCGGAAACTTAAGTTGCCGTCTACTTGCGAGCTGGCGGGCGTGAGAGGGTTTAAATCGGCCTTTTGGGTCAGCGCCGGGGGTGGCCGGAGTGCACGCGGCGTGGCGTTGTTTGCCGAACTCCGGAGGGATGCGGATGCGACAATGAGAGCAACACGCGGCCGCTCTGAAGCAGCCCGGCTCCCAAACGCCTCCCCCCCCCCCACCCCCCGGACCGCGCCCAGGCAGCGCGGGGGGCCAATGTGTCTGTGGAGCCTCAAGTTTTGTTCGCAATTTAGTCACCTGTAGCGTAGACGTGGGCGCCACGGTGAGGGCTTTCTGAGGCGACTGTGTGCGGCTTAAGATGGCCAGTCATAGCCAAGTTGACTTGGGGATGGAGGCAACGGCGTTGTCTGCGCCGAAGGAGTGAGAGAACTCCGGAGGGCACTGCTTTTTGTGCTCTACATGACAGACCACGTGCTAGGGGCTGCGACCCTGGTTTTTGCCGGAGGTCTGTGTGAGTGTCCAGATCCGGGCCGGCAGCGAGATGCGGGCGCTGTCGGGGCCGGCCGGCAGGACAATGTGATTTGCTGATGATGGCGTCTTGCCAGTTTAAAAAGCAGAGTGAAAGTCGCCAACTCTCCGCTGATGCGGGGCGGGCAATCGGCGTTTCTCATCAAGGACACTGCAAAACTTTGATTAAATGGGCCTGCTGCTGAGGGGAGGACGGGGGGAGAGGCTCCGGACTCTCGGGGCGCGGGGTCTGGACCTCTCCCCGGGGTGATCGTCAAGTGTCTCGCCTCTGAGAAACAATCCGACATCCCTGATGCTGCACGTAGGCAGCGCCCGGCTGGACAGAAAACAAAGAGCTGCATGTGCCCGTGCGGGCCCCGCCGGCGCTCGGGGCGGCCGCCGGGCGGAGGGCCGTGTGGGCCGGGCCCCCCTAACTTCGGGCGAGTTTCGAGAGGGGCTTTTGTCCCTCAGCCCCTCGCGGGGAAACTTTGGCGGCGGTGCTCGCATGAGGTGCCATGCTGGTGCGCGGAGAGGCGGCGTGCTCCGCGCTCCGGGCGGGCGGGCGGGGAGGCGGCGGTCTCGGGGCCCCCGCGCTTCAGCACGGGCGTCGAGGGCCGCGACAGCCGAGGGGCCGGGAGAGCGTGGCCCCGACTTCTTGGCCCGTTACCCGTGGTCCGGAGCTTGCGTCTGGGAGGTCTGTGGATTCGCCTTTGAAGTCGAACTGTTGCCATGTTTGAATTACGTCAGGGCAAAGCCATGAGGAGGAACAAGCCCCGGCAGCGCGGCGTGCGGGAGGCGCGGCCTGCGGGAGGCGCCGGGCGGGCGGGCGGGCGTGCGCGGGGGCCCGTTGTTCCGGCGCAGGTGAGGGAGGAGGCGGCGAGGGACGCGGGTCACCTCCTGCCGCCCTCGCCCAGGCGAGCGGCTCTCCGCAGGAACTTTCTTCCCGACCCAAGTTGTTCTATTTACCAACAAACCCACCGGGGAGCGTTTCTATTTGCTGCCGTGGTGCCTCTCTCGGCCGTCATCGCTTGCCCGAGGGGGAAGCGCGTTGTGTGTGGGGGGGGGGGGGCGGCGAGGGCCGCAGGAGGACTGGGGAGAGGCGTTTTGCTGCTTTCGTGGAAGCCGGCGCATGCGGCGAGCACCCCCAAGCCCTCGTAGCCGAGCCGTGACTCGCGCTTTCAGGGGACCCAGCCCCGACGACACACGAAAAAACCACCGTGGGGAAGTTTCGGGGCTCCCCGTTGTCCTACAAAGGGAAGTGAGGACTGTGGCTGAATTGTGCGTGCCGCTGTTTTCTTTGTGTGTTTACGTGTGGGAGGGGGATCCGGGAGGGGCGAGGTTTGTTTTGGTTGCGGGTGGGGTTGGTTTATTGGGGTGGCAGGGCGGTGCAGAGTTTGTTCTGGTAACGAGACCTAGTAGATTTCTTTGTTTTTATTTTCTCCGTCTAACCTTGGGTAACTACAGACAACTGGGAAGACTAGGAATTAGTGACTAGAACAACACGGATCCTGTGCGAGACAGTTTTACCCCAGCAATACTCCCCCTGCCCCCACACCTCGGGTTGTCCTAAGGAAGATTAAAAAGAAAAAAACTTTTTTCTTCCTTTTAATTTTAGTAATTAAAAATATGAGTTTGACCTTGTCATTAGAAGTACACTGAAAGCACCTGTTTTTGTACTGGAGTTTGCCAGACTTGAAAAGCCTTTTAATAATGTATGTCGCAAAACCGAACACGTTTTTTTAGTTGCTCAATCTAAATTAAATTAAAGTCTGGGAGTTTGTTTCCGTAGGAGTTGGAGAAAAGCCTGATGGCATTTAAAATATTTATATAATGATTTGGGGAAGGGGAAAATCGCCCCTTTGCCCTAAAGGTATGCCGGCTCAATGTTTGGTGATTGTTCACTGCTTTATCTTAGGATGACCTTGAAGAAGCTAGCACGTGGAGAATTGGGCCTTGGAGATTTTATATGGGGGTTGGGAAGGAAGCTGCGGGGGAGGGGGGGGGGTGACAGGGTAAAAGGCTGGATGTCCCTGCTAGCTTCTTCCTAGTTCCTATAAACTGGGGTTGACCTTCTGGTTACCCCTCTTAGATTTTCTTTTCAAGCCAATCTTTTTTTTTTTTTTTTTTTTGGTATGTGGCCCCAGGCATAGCTCAAAAATTATGCTGGTTTGACACATGGATGCTTCTTTGGTATTTGGGGTTTGCCTGCAGTCTAGACATCCGATAAGCAGCACTGTATCTGCTGCTGCTTTCCTGATTTCTCCTGCATTTGGATCATGTTTAAGGGTTAGAATCTAAAAGTGGTCATTACCAGAAAATAGTATCTTTAGATGCCACACCCAGACCAAAAATCTGTACAGATTGTGCTTCTCATTGTTTTGTTATTAAACAGACATGTTTCTCCCATGTTTTGGTGACCAAAGTACAAATACTTAAAGGCAACTTTTAATACTATAGTAACAGTACATATCTGCAGTGGATAGAAAGAACATGTCAAGAAAGTGAAAAACTTTGTATGGCTTTCCCTTTGGGCATTTATTTCTCTGTGATTATTTAAGATGCATAAGAGATGTTTTGTAAGCACACTAAGATTCGTTCATTTGTTTTTCTTAATCAGTATTTTATACCTGGGTTTACAGCTAGAATTTCAATATCCTGGGAAATTTCAAATACAATAGAGCTTAATTTTTGTTTTAAATATCACATGATCTGTGCAACGGAGATTTGGTTTATCAAGGTGAATGAGGTGAGAGTGGGAAAGACCAATAGACAAGGTCTACTGTTTTCCTTCTTGCATTACTTTTTGCGGGAGTTCGGTGATGAAAAGTTCAATAGGTAGTGTATTCTAGAACCTTGGTGGGCAGCAGGCCTCAAGACTGCTGTTGCATAGTTTTCTTAACTGTAGATCTGGAACCTGGATGGCTCGTTTTTGCTCCCCGAGTTGTAATGAGGCCCTAGAAAAAGCTGGCTCACGGGGCTCAGACTCTAGCAGATTTATGTGAAAAAGCAATTTGATAATGATTTTCCATGTAAAATCAGTTTTTCACCGGTGAAAGCTTAAGCTTAATTTGAAATCTAAACCAACTTCATAAGCTTTATTAGGACAAGTTAGTTAATTTACCATGCCAACACATAGTAGGTTGCTTCAAAAATATAACTTTTTTTCTTCCTTACTGGTGCTGGGAATATAATTGGCTGAGAAAGAAGGGAACACCTTCGTTGAAGTACTAGTTAGTTTGGAAGTCTTGAGTTAAAATGCCTAGGTTGCAAGTCTGTGCTCATGTTAAATAAGTCACTTTGTGGTCATCTGCAAAATAGCAATACCTGCTTCATAAGGTTGTAAATAATTAAGCAGGTAATATGCTTGGTAAATACTGGCTGTTCTCACAACTTTGGGAATAGACATTTTACAGGAGACAAAACTGAGGCCTGGGGCCAGTGACATTGCTGGGGGAAATATTCAGTAAATGTTGAGTGGAAAGAATGAGTATCTTTGGCCCTCTTCCCCACCTTCAGAAACTGGTTCTGGGAAGACATTATTCTGATTCAACCATTTTACATCAAAAACTCTTGTGGAAATGGAGAGGGTGCCGTTTTCTGTTTTCCTGATTTCTCTTGTCCACAAGAGACCTGGATTTCCCATACTTAATTTTGACTCTGGGAGGTTATAAATTGAAAATATTTCATTGTCTTTTAGCTCTTCAGTTTCTGTTTTAGTTGAGTCTGCAACTAAGATTTTCTGTATTATGGAAATGATCTGGGAATGCACCTAGTCCAAGAGAAGGCAGTTTGTTTTCAAGGGAGGTTTTCTTTTTGCACCAGAAGTACGAAAGTTGCAGTTAATCTAAAATGCGTTTCTAGCTTTGTATTGTTTCCACCTATTATAAGTTTGATTTGTTTTAATGCTATTTTAATTTGGTTCATGTTAATGTATGGTGAGTTTAAACAGCTCTCGTTTTGAGATTTATTTTGCCCCTGATCTTTTCCTCCCCACATACTTGCTTCAAATTAGCAATAAGTATTTTTCTACCAGTTGTTATGAAAGCATTGAGTTATTTATTATTAATCTTCTCTAATTAAAGTAATTCACTTGGTTTACATTTCCTGTAAAGCTTTGAACCTCACAATTTTTTTTATACAAAAGTCTCTAGACTAAACGTTAAAGAAAAATGACTCCATTAAATTAAAAACACTAGTTTTTAAATACACCTCTTTATTGTGGACACTGTTTCCCATTCTGTGCATTAAATATACTATTCAGATCTGTTTTGCCTATCCCAGTCTTCAGGTATTAACAAATTCTGCCAGTGTCTGTATACCATGTACAGTCAGCACCTGGTTGTAATATAAGACTTAGTTCCTGCCTTGCAACGGTTTACCATTGAGTAGAGGAGATAATAGAGCAAACAAGTATGTGAAAATCTTGTGTTAGGTGTTACAATACACATATAGATAGATTTTGTTAAAAATTCTTAATTCCTGAGTTAAGGGGATGAGGGAGAAACCATCTCAGGTAAAACAACCTGAGTAGAGATGTGGCTAGTTAATAAAGTTGGTTTGACAATCCTGGAATATCAGGATTCCAAGTTCGGAGCAGCTGGTAGGCAGGGCCAGATCCTGAAAAGCTTTGCATTTCTTGCCAAGAAGTTTAGATATTATCCTGAAGCCCATGTTGATACTGTGGAAGAGATGATTGTTTGAGCTTTAGGAAGGGATCCCCTGTTTGAAGGTTCTGAGGAAGTCAGTTATGAGGCTCCAGCACCACGATGAAGGACAAATAGGCAGCAGGGACAGAAGGGACATGAACCAGAGAAGTGAAGGAAGAAACAGAAGTTTTAAGGATTTCATAGTGGACATGTTGAGGGTCATGCAGAAGATGAGAAGGGAGAGCCCAGTTGACTTCCAGATTTTTTGTGTGACTGTATATGTGATGACCAAGGTTAGGTGAACACTGGAGGAACATGTTTGGGAGAGAAGATTATGTAATTAATTTAGAGTGTTTAAAGGTTGGGACTTGCCAGTCCTTGTGTTGGTGCTTTGCAGATCGTACTCAGAAGAGTTGGGATTTATTCTTATTTTATAGGTGAGGAAATGGAAGGGTCAGACAGCTTAAGGAAATTTTCTGCGGTTTGGGTCAGACCAGATATGTATGGCTATACCCCCTTTCTTAACATTTTTCTCAAGTTCAGAAAGGAGAACAGCTTCACAGAACGAATATAGTCCAATTTCATGATGTTAAAATCTCCTAGAAAAGACCCAAGTTTCTCTTCGCACAAACCGGAACTTAAAGCCTTCAGAAATCAGGATTCTACCCTTAGTTTGATTTGTTGGACATATCCTGGGATAGTGTTTATATATTTTTTAAAAATGTTTATTTATTTATTTTGAGAGAGAGAGAGAGAGTGTGGGAGAGGTAGAGAGACAGGAAGGGAGAATCCCAAGCAGGCCCCGTGCTGTCAGTGAAGAGCCTGACGCGGGGATTGATTCCACGGACTGTGAAATCATGACCTGAGCCGAAATCAGTAATTGGACACCTAACTGACTGAGCCACCCTGGTGCCTTGAGTTTATATTTCTGTGTGTAAGTCCTATAAGTTCAAGGGAATAAGTGGTATATAGACACTGGTGTTTTCATATTCTTGATTCACAGCATCCCTGGAAAGTGGAGGTGAGATTTCACCCTAATATTGCAGAGGGGCAAATAAAATTAGAAGTGACTTCCTAGTCAGTTGTAAAGACAAACGCAGAATTAGACTCCCAACTTGACTCACTATAGTGCTTTTTTCACCAGACTCAACAGTAGTTACATTTCTTAACTGATTATTTGCTTAATCATCTAAGAGAAGATTAATACTGTCTCCCCAACCTTTACAGTTTTTTCATCCACTGGAATCACTCTTAATCTAGAATCGGCATACCCGGTGTTTTTTCACACTATCAAAATGGGAGGACCTAGTATTTTTTTACACTGTCTGAAACTCCAGAGACCTGGATTTGTGATTTTTTTTATTTTTAACCTATGCTATTTCAGTTGAAGACTTTATTTCTGAGTTTGACCTCTTTCCTGTAGGATGAGTTCTACATTCTTCTGCTAAGTGTGGGTTTCGTAGACAGCCATAATAAATACTTTACCGTATAATTTCTCAGAGACTAGGTGCATTTTTGGAGAAGCCATTGGCAAACAGGTGGGGTCTACTATCCTTTCTCAGCTTTCCTCTAGGCAAGTTAAAATTTGTCCCTTAAAAGTGAGTAAAGTAAATTCAGAACTTCTGATGCTGGGATGTGGACTAGTGTCTGGAAACAGGTAAGAGGAAATAATCGTGTTCAATAGCTCCATGACTTTCCTTAAGCGCTGATGACACAGGTCTTATTGTTAGGGCACATTGCAACCGAGTGGCCTAGCAGCAGAACACAAAACACACTTAGTCCTGGTTGACTCTTTATGTGAAGTGTTGCTCCAGTTACACTGTTAGTGTTTACTGGATCCTGTACTTACAGGTGATTAAAGATAGCATACCACTGACTAAAAATGGTGTCGCGGTGGCATTAAAAATTACAGCAACTAAGGGTTGCTCATAACTTTTGATCATGGGTGTTTTTTCGTGTTTATATCTCTTCCTTTCCCATCATCCTGTCATTTAAAGTTCAGCTCTAAAGAAATGCCATCTCCTTCACTTCAAAGTTGTCTTTGGTTGCTTGGTTCCTTTTGTCTTTGTTCACTGCTGCTTCCTTCCCACTTTACAAATCTTTTGCTTGTCTCTTTGCAGCTTCCTTCCCATTCTACTCTATGTCTATTCTGTACTCTCTGCTGTGGACTATGTTTCCCACTGGGTATCTCTCCATCTGTATGTCTTTGAGGGAGTTTGTTTAAGCTCTCTGAGCTGTCTCAGCTACTACCACTTTGGTTAAGTCAAGGTGTGCGATGATAACTAAGGTTTTGGGGCATGGTGCTAGAAGGGAGTAGTAAAGTGAAAGTAATCTTCCTTCATTCTTGCTTCCCTCAGAGGCAACCACTAGTTATTCGTTTTTAAAAATATATTTTAGAAAGTCAGTTTATGTACTTAAAGTCCCATTTAAAAAACCCATTATGGGATTGTACTGTATAGTTGTTACTCAACTTGCTTAATATTACAGACAAGATATCTTGGATAGTTCCCATGCTGCACATGTTACATATCTATTGCATTCTTTTTTCTTTTTTTAACTGTTTTTAAATGTTTATTTTTGAGAGAGGCAGGCAGAGACAGAGACAGAGCACAAGTGGGGGAGGGGCACAGAGAGAGGGAGACACAGAATCCAAAGCAGACTCCAGGCTCTGAGCTGTCAGCACAGAGCCCCACGCGGGGCTCGAACCCACCGACCGTGAGATCATGACCTGAACCGAAGTCGGACGCTTAACCGACTGAGTTTTGAAAGGTATTTTTGAAAGTAAGAAAAACTTTACATCCTGAAAGGAATCTAGAAAGTGGAATTGGGAAGTTATATTTAGGAGGAACTATTGGTGTCCTTCAAAGTGTACCAAAAAAGGTGAGCCTATTGGATGTTGTATTTATCATGACAAAATAAATCTCTGTTTTCCTTGATGTTAAATTATCACCCTTGTAAGATTTAAAAGATAAGACAATACTCTGCAGGATTAAGTTCTTCACCTCCCTGTCTCCAATTCCATATTTAAAAGGGTACTTAAAAACTTTAAAATTTGCATTTTACTACTCTTCATACTGTTTCCTTGTTAAAAAAAGTTTTATTTATTTACGTAATCTCTACACCCAACATGGGGCTCGAACTCCTGACCCTATGATCAAGAGTTGCACGCTCTTCTGACTGAGCCACTCAGGTCCCCCTCTTGATACCGTTTCCTGATTAAAGTCAGGCTTAAAGTGAATTTAGTGTTGTTAAAAGATCATCTTTAAACTTAGAATTAAAGGGGCGCCTGGGTGGCTCAGTTGGTTAAGCGTCCGACTTTGGCTCAGGTCATGATCTCGCGGTCTGTGAGTTCAAGCCCCGCGTCAGGCTCTGTGCTGACAGCTCAGAGCCTGGAGCCTGTTTCCGATTCTGTGTCTCCCTCTCTCTCTGACCCTCCCCCATTCATGCTCTGTCTCTCTCTGTCTCAAAAATAAATAAACGTTAAAAAAAAATTAAAAAAAAAGAAAACATGTTTAAAAAAAATAAACTTAGAATTAAATATTATACCTTCAATATTAGCTATTGCTGTGAAGATTCCTTTTGTTTCCATTTATATTACATTGCACTTAGTAAACCTATGTGTGTTGAATTAAGTGTAAAATATATCATCCCTGCTCTTTGGCTTCATAATCTCTTTAGATTAGAATTGGTCCTTTTTTTCCTCCTTTATCATTTTTTTAAAATATATATTGTCAAATTGGTTTCCAAAAAATGTGCGACGCTTCACAAATTTGCGTGTCATCCTTGCGCAGGGCCCGTGCTAATCTTCTCTGTATTGTTCCAGTTTTAGTATATGTGCTGCCGAATCACACTAGAATTGGTCCTTTCGATGGGGCTGTTGGCTGGCTCAGTCAATTGGCAAGAGCATGAGTTCAAGCCCCCCATGTAGGGCCTACAGATTACTTTATAAATAAATAAAGAATAGATTTGCTCCTTTTTTTTTTAAACAGTTTGCCCCCACACTTTCCTTGTTTTAACACTAAGTTGCATTCCCCATCCTTTCGTTAATTTGATCATTAGATTTATATGAAATGTACAGCTTTAAAGTGAAAAAAAAAAAACAACCAATTAATCATATTTTAGAATTAATTATTGCATTTTCAAAAATTCACTTTTTGTTGTCTATGTTACAGTATTTGCCCATATAATTACAGTTATTTCTCTTCTAGTTTTTGCTGACTTAACCATTTAATCTTGTTAACTTTGGGAGATTGAATTAATTTGGACAGAACAGTAATTTAGCTGGTTGATTCGTGTTTGTTACAGTTTTTTTTTTTTTTTAATATTGAGAGTGTGCATGCGAGCAGGAGAGGGGGCAGAGAGAGAATCCCAAGCAGGCTCTGCCCTGTCAGCGCACAGCCCCATGATGTGGAGCTTGAACCCACAAACCATGAGATCATGACCTGAGTTGAAATCAGGAGTCAGATGCTTACCTGATTGAGCCACCCAGGTGCCCCTGACTGTTTTTTAAAATTTGTGGTTGTTTGCTGATAGCAGCCAAAGAAATAATGTTAATGAAAGTGCCTTGTAAAACATGAAATGTTGTATAAACAACTTTTTTTAAAAAACAGCTTTTTAAAAAAGTTGAATCAGCACGTTTATTGAGTACCTACTAAGTGACTGGCATTATTCTAGATGTTGAGGTTGCAAAGATATATAAAGACAGGAGAATTCGTAACCCAGTCTGTTTTCATTTGTTTTTAAAGTTTATTCATTTATTTTGAGAGAGACAGAGACACAGGGTAGAATCCGAAGCAGGCTCTGAACTGTCAGCACAGAGCCTGATTTGGGACTCAAACCCATGAACCCATGAGATCATGACCTGAGCTGAAACCCACGAGTCAGACACCCAACTGAGCTACCCAGGTGCCCTAGTCTATTTTCTTTTCTTTCTTTTTATCTTTTCTTATTAATTAATTAATTTAGAGAGATTAGGTCTTTTTTTAAAGATTTTTTATTTTTATCATTATTTTTAATATAATTTTGGCTTCCATACAACACCCAGTGCTCATCCTAACAAGTGCCCTCCTCAGTGCCATCACCCATTTTCCCTCTCCCCCACCCCCCTATCCACCCTCAGTTTCTTCTCTGTATTTAAGAGTCTCTGTAGTTTGCCTCCCTCCCTCTGTTTATAACTTTCTTTCCCCTTCCCTTCCCCCATGGACTTCTGTTAAGTTTCTCAAGACACACATGAGTGAAAACTTATGATACCTGTCCTTCTCTTACTGACTTAATTCACTCAGCATAATACCTTCCAGTTCCATCCGCATTGCTGCAAATAGCATGATTTCATTCTTTCTCATTGCCAAGTAAAATTCCTTTGTATATATAAACCAAATCTTTATCATCCATTCATCAGTTGATGGACATTTAGGATCTTTCCATAATTCGGCTGTTGTTGAAAGTGCTGCTACAAACTTTGGGGTACATATGCTGTTGTGTATCAGCACTCCTGTATTCCTTGGGTAAATTCCTAGTAGTGCTATTGCTGGGTCATAGGGTAGTTCTATTTTTAATTTTTTGAGGAACCTTCATACTGTTTTCCAGAGCAACTGCCCCAGTTTGCATTCCCACTGGCAGTGCAAGAGGGTTCCCATTTCTCCACAACCTCCATCCTCACCCGCTAGAGACTTTTTTTTTAATGTTTATTTATTTTTGAGAGAGAGAGTCCTAGAGTGAGTGGGGGAGAGGCATAGCGAGAGGGAGACAAAGAATCCAAAGCAGGATCCATGCTCTGAGCTGTCAGCACAGAGCCCAGTGCAGGGCTTAAACTCAAAAACCTTGAAACCATGACCTGAGTTGAAGTCAGATGCTTAACTGACTGAGCCACCTAGGCATCCCTATTTTCATTTTTAAAAACAAGCTTACTGAGATATAATTCACACACTGTAAAATTCACTTTTAAAGTATGCAATTCAGTGGTTTTTAGTATACTTACAGAGTTTTGCATCCATCACCATTATCTAATTTTAGAAGACAAATGGCAGTTTTTAATAATCATTTTAAGTCTTTACTCATTTTTGGCTCTATCTCAAAACTTAATTTTCTTCTGTTTTCCCCACATGCTTAAGAGTGAGATTGTATGTGTCCACTCTCTTCTATAATTATTCATCAATTAGGGAGCAGATGGTAATAGCTTCCTTCTATTAAAACTGCTGAATTAGGGGCGCCTGGGTGGCTCATTTGGTTAAGAGTCTAACTTCGGCTCAGGTCATGATCTCGCGGTTCGTGGGTTCGAGCCTGGCGGTTCGTGGGTTCGAGCCTGGCGTCGGGCTCTGTGCTGACAGCTCAGAGCCTGGAGCCTGTTTCAGATTCTGTGTCTCCCTCTGTCTCTGGCCCTCCCCCGTTCATGTTCTGTCTCTGCCTCAAACATAAATAAACATTAAAAAAAATTTTTTTTTTTAAGTCACAAATACTTTAACAGTTTACAGTGTCATTTGAACAAATAAATTGTTCTGGAGGAATCATTTAATATTGTACCTCTGTGGAACTAGGAAAGAAGTATTCTAAAGAACCACCAGGTTTGTTGAAATAACGAAATCCCAAGTTTAAAATCAAATTGTGTCTTGCTTACCTACCTCCTTCTCTATATAAAAAGTAAGTTAGGGGGTGCCTGGGTGCCTGAGTTGGTTATGTGTCTGACTCTTGTCTTTGGTTCAGGTCATGTTCTCACAGTACGTGAGTTCGAGCCCCACATCAAGCTCTGCTGATAGCACGGATTCTGCTCGGGATTCTGTCTTCCTCTCTCTGCCCCTCCCTGCTCATGCTCTCTCTCTCAAAAATAAACATTAAAAAAATACTAAAAATCACTTGCTTTCAGAGTCATTTTGTGCCCTTAATTTTCCTCTGGAGATTAGGTAGGGGTTTTTCTTGTTTGTTAGTTTTTAACACACGTAGGTCTATAGATTATGTGAAAATGCTTTCATTAGTCTCTGGGCTCCGCAAAGCTCAAAATGGTTAAACACCAACCACTGCTTAACTGGGTTGCTGTAAACAAAGCCCAAAATGAAACCCCTGTGTATTTGCTGCAGATTCCCAGGTGCCTCTTGAGTGCAGGAATAAGCTCAGAAAAGGTTTAATAAGTTTATTAAGTAATCATCCATTAAAAGGTTCATATGCTACTTGTGTGTTGCATCAGGGCAAGTGCCTTGCACCTTACTGCATTTAACACTGCTTGGAAGAGTGTGGACCTAGGATTTAGACCACTTTCAGATATTTAAGCTGAATTTTATTAGGACGAACGTAAGGTCACAGAGCTGCATAAAGGATCAGTCAGAAGATACCAGGCTATTTTATTTTGCCTGGTATGTAAAGATGAATATTATTAAATCTGAAGAATGGGATGTCTTTCAGGGCTGTTGGGTAAGTTTTGTGGAGATCCCCACCAACAAAGAAATCATACTGAAGGGGCTCTTGGACTCAGGTCGTGATCTCCTGGATCGGGAGTTTGAGTACTGATGGTGCCAAGCCTGCTTTTGATTCTTGCTCTCACTCCCTCTCTGCCCTTCCCCCCCTGCCCCTCAAAAATAAATAAACTAAAAAAAAAAAAGTATTAAAGTAAATTAAAAAAAATCATATTGAAGATGAACACTTGATTCACAATAGCTGATTATAAAAAGGAAAGCCTCAGTATTTAGCTATAACCCTAACATTTCTTAGGGTTACGATTAACCCAAGCATAATGACTGGCACAAACTGGTTTCTTGGTCAATCCAGGCAGTAGTTCCTACCCGAATGCTGTGTTTTTTTGTTTTGTTTTTCAAATACTGTTTGGTTTTGTTGGCATGTTTATTTGTGGAAAGGGTGGGGGATTGTGAGGGGAGAGATAGGAATCTATCTGTTGTAATAGGATTTGGTCTGTGTATTAATGGAATGAACTGGCCTTTCTTGCTGTACTTCCTTTGTCCTTGCTGAGAAGGGAGGCTGAAGTTTTCTAGAGTCATTGATGAAGCTGTAAGAGGAAGTGTGGACTTTTGACCTTCTTGATGGTAATGGAGAATGTTAGGGGAGTTTGGGGAGCCCCCATATTAGTGCGAGGACTGGAAAGAGTTATGGAACATTTTGGCCTCAAAACAGGAATATACAAATTGAAGCAATAACTTCTACTTTTCTACCACTTTTTTTTTTAATTTGTATTAATTATCCTGTGTCATTTGACATTATTTTTTTCCAAAGCAACACATAACCATTTTCATTTATCACTTGGGTTTATTTGAAAAAAAAAACAAACAAAAACTGTTTCATTTCACAGGCCTCCCCACACCTTTTCCTACTATGGAGTATCTTCATTATTTTTTTTTTTCTCTCAAAATCAAGTTCCCAAGTACTCCATTGAACAAAAATAATCAACTAAGAATATTTTCTTGTTTTAACAATTCTTAAATTGAAGAAATTTTAAACTTAATTTTTGAAATGCATCAGTGGACTTCTGCCCCACCCATCTCCCTTCTTTGCCTGCTTCTCTCACCAACAAAAACATTAAAGAACACTTGATAAACAATAGCCCTTGTTTAAAATGAAAGCTTCAGTGTTTAGCTGATTGTTTGCTAATAAAATATTTTCTTAAAAACAAATCAAAAGTCCTTGCCCATATTTCAGAATTCCTCCATCTCAGAGAGACATACACACAGCCTGGATATTACATTATTTCTCTGAATTGCTTTCATAAGTACTTGCTCTGGTATACTAACCAGAACTAAGGTGAAATGGGATCAGATGAGAGATCATCCAGAGTACTAAAGTTTTTGTGTTACTCCTGTATTTCAGTGTATTTCTAAAAGAACTTTAAAAGGATAGTGTTCTGTGGTTATAACTCCTAACACTATAAGCACCAATCTAATTGGTATTAGTAACTTATTGATGATGTATGTGATGCTTTTATGATGATTTTTAGTTGGATCCTTACATACACTTGTCCATTGGGGTTTAGTTTGTATATTCATTGCCTTTTTATTCCCTCTCTTAGTCCAGATGTTCTGGTGAAAATGGCCCTTGGTTTGGATTTTTTTAAAAATATTTTTAATTTATTTTTGAGAGAGAGTGGAGGAGGGGCAGAAAAAGAGGGGCCAGGGACAGAGGATCCAGAGCGGGCTCTGCACTGACAATAGGGAGCCCCATGTGAGACTCACTCCAACTCATGAACCATGAAGTCATGACCTGAGCCGAAGTCGGATGCTCAACCGACTGAGCCACCAAAGTACCCCCAGTTTGGATATTCTAAATTTCTTCTAAGGCGTGTATTTACTGCCAAATACATTTTTTTTATATGTCTAGCTCTAGGACTGTTTCTTCCTTCCTTGCATGATGTTGAGTTTTTTTATTTTGATCATGAGAATCAATAGTTTATCTCACCCTACATTTCTTGGATATCTGCCTCACTGCTCAGGCACAGGACTTCATAGAAGAGCTCTAAAAACCTCTGTAACAACTGAACAGACCAATGGTCAGGAAATATGAGCTCGTTTTTAATCCATTTTAATGATTTTATAAAATTATTATTCTTAAATCCTGACTTTGGATTTTTGTGAATTTTACATCCTCCTTTCAGTCAACTCGCCAACTTAGAACTTCTCTTTATCACAGAAGAAATCCCCTCTAAACTTCCCATAGGGCAAGGTATTATGGGTTGATGACTATTGAGCTACTTATGTGCTTAATGTCAAATAGTGGTCATGGTAAATGCTCAAAACTTCCCCAGCTGGGAATCATTTCAGTGTAAAGGTGCAGAATAGAAAGGGGGTGCCTTACTTTACATTTTAGGATGTGCCCTTTGTTGTGCATGATTCCATCATTTTATAGTGGGGAGACTTTGTTACATTTTTTGCTTAAAAAGTTGATTTTTAAAAATGCCTCCCTCCTCTCAGTTTTAGAATGAGTGTGGCCAGGAGTGTAGAAGGAGGTGTGATAGAGACCGACCTAGTTAAAAAACTGAGTTATTTTTTGTGTTTTATATACTTGCCGGGGTAGTGCCAAGAATGGAGGGAGATCCAGGAGGACTTCCCCACAGCCCTTCTGTCTGGCTTGGTCATGTAATATCAAGTTGCCAGGGTTGGGGTGGAGCAGACAACTCTCTTTTAATGGTTTCTTGTTATAGCCCTCATAAAGCTGTGTCAATTCCCCTGGCTTTACAGACTATTGCCCAGAAGAAAAGATGTTTGGTTTTCACAAGCCAAAGATGTACCGAAGTATAGAGGGCTGCTGTATTTGCAGAGCTAAGTCCTCCAGTTCTCGATTCACTGACAGTAAACGCTATGAAAAGGACTTCCAGAGCTGTTTTGGGTAAGATCATCTGATGTTTTTACCATTCTTAGAGTGAAAAAGATCATAGCTTACGGAAATCCTTCCAGGCGAGGCAGGCAATTGGAGCAATGTGCTAATAAATTAAAATCACTTACATTCTCATCTAGGCTATTTTAAGGTTCTTGCTTTTAAAACAAATCAATACTGACAGCCTACCCTTTTCCAGATTATAAGGAACTACAAATTGTGAAGCCCCTTGTAGTTATAATCAAACTCTTTTGTTTTTAACATCAAGATATAAAAGACTTTTAAGAAATTACTCTTATTCTCTCTTATACTAGTTGTCCTCTGGTAGTTTTCTGTTCTTTGCATTGTTTTTCTAAATTATGGAAATGTATTTTAACCCATCCTGCTGAGGATGCTAATAAGACTTAATGTTCTGCCCTGAGATCTGTCAGGGTACATTTCATTTTATAATTTTGTTCTTTATTTATCTTTTGACAATAAACCTGCTTAGTAAAGTGGAATTTACTTTCCAACAAATACTTGGATAAAATAGAATAGTTCATGTTGAACCATTTCCCATGTTAGAAGTTATTTTTACCACTTTGTTTCTCTTATCAAAATACTTGTTGATTACTTATTGTTAATCCTGTATTTTGTGCTTATTTTGAAGGTTGTCAAAAAGAGTTTCTGCCAACTTTGCCTTTTTAAATTACATTTGTCACTTAATGTCTTCATTTCCAATGGTATACATGATAAAAGTTACCAGTATTTTTCTGTATGTATTTATAATACAGGAAAAGTGTAGTAATGAAAGTTCTTCAAAGATATAATTTATAAAGAGCTTGGTTGACTAGTGTTACAGATTTCTTCCCCTTATGCAGATATAATCATTTTTTAAAAATTACAGTGCCTCTTGGGTTTTGTGTGTTGTAAAACCAGAATATCATGACACATTATTTTATGTAAAGAGTGGCATTTTGTTGCTTATGGAAATATCTACACACTTCAAAAAAGATTAAGTGGACAACTTTGTTTTAAACCATAGTGACCAGGATCTCCTCTAGGTCTTAAATTTTATTATTATTTTATTTTAAAATGACCAAATTGCAGTACATAGAATTGGTTCATTGGATCTAGGAGTTAATTATATTTCTAAAATGTACTATAGAAACTATGTAACTGTATCATCCAGGACAATTAGCAATAGCATCTATAAACTGTAATTGGATTTTTTTTTCCAAAAGAAATACACTCGCATGAATTCTTAAATATAAATGAGTCTAATAAAAGTTTGATTGTTTTCTTACTAGGTTGCATGAGACTCGTTCAGGAGACATCTGTAATGCCTGTGTCCTGCTTGTGAAAAGATGGAAGAAATTGCCAGCAGGATCAAAAAAAAACTGGAATCATGTTAGTTCATCTTTTGTCTTTCTCAGTTATACCTCTATTACATTTATTTGTCTTGAGAGAGAGAGAGGGAGAGAGAGAATCCTAAGCAGGCTCTGCACTAACAGACGCAGTGTTCAATCCCATGAACCGTGAGATCATGACTTAAACTGAAATCAAGATTTGGGTGCTTAACTGACTGAGCCACCTGAGTGCCCAGATAACTTCTATTACATTTAAAGTAACATTAGTTTTCTCCCAATTTAGGAAGTAGTACGTTCCTCAGATGGAAAAGTGAAAAGAATAAAGAAAAACACAAGTTGCTGCTCAGATATAATTACTTAACATTTTGGCATGTTTAGAAGCAAAATTTTGAGTAGTGTATCATTTCCCTAAGGCTGTATCCAGTATCCCCATTTTAGAGATTCACAGTGTACATTTCATGTATTTCCTAAGGTTAATTAGACATGGATCCTTTTTTCATCTCAGGGGAACATTTATCCTAATTCCTGGAGGTAGTATAATGAGCACGTAGGATTTAGCACCAGAACTGGATTTGAATCCTGCCTTACTAGTTGCGAATTTTGGGCAAGTTCCATTTACTTATAAAATGGAAACATAGTAGCTATCCCACAGAGCTGTTGTGAGAACTGAATGAGATTTATATATAAAATATAACACATAGTGATCAGTTATGTGGAAGCTATTCTTACTCTGTATATTTAAATCTAGTTGAGATTGTAGTGGTATGTAAATGTGTATTCTGTTTGCCCTTTGTCATTGGTTTTCAGTGATCAGAACAGCACTGTTAAGTCTTATGCTAGCTTTTAAAACATTTATGGCATTTATACAAAATACTTGGTTTTAAGCCAGCATGCATTTATTCTTTATCTTTTTTCCCCCTAACACTAGTATTAGCCTTACATTTTCCTTTGGTTACTGTGTTACGTTATTTTGATAGGTTTTTGTGGGTCTGTTAATTTATAAAAAGGGAATTTTCTTTAATAGTTTGGAGAAGTTGAAAATTGTGATTTTGAAGGTGATGACAACCTTTTTAAGGGTGCAAATCTGCAAATAGTAAATGTGAATAAATTTGTAAGAAATAGTACCGTGTAGGTCTAGACCAATGGCCATGGTAGACTATGGGAGAACATGCCATTGCCATCATATAAATGACCTTAGGGATTAAAGTGTATGGTGAAAAGAACATAAAGCATAGTTGTGAAAACGTTAATTTGAGTCTTGTATCCCTCTCTACCCATTCTTGCCCACTTACTAGTTTAGTGAAATAAGGCAAAAGATAATTTCTTGTTTTCTTTCACCCTAAATTGGAGTTAACAAATAGTCCCCTTACTGCTTTGTAGTGAAAGTAAACTCAAAAGTGTATGGAAGGGGAGCCTGGGTGGCTTAGTTGGTTAAGCATCTGACTCCTGGTTTTGGCTCAGGTCATGATCTCACCATTTGTGGGTTCAAGCCCTGCCTCTGGCCATAGCACCGACAGTGTGACAGCGTAGAGCCTGCTTGGGATTCTGTCTCTGCCCCTCCTGGGAGCGTGTGTCTACTCTCCATTTAAAAAAAAAAAAAAAAAAAAAGTATGAAAGCTTTTTGCAGACTGTAAAACACTGTCTGATAGAAATGTTAGTTGTTGTAAGTCTTGATTTTCTTTAACCTTTTGGGTCATTCTTACCATATATAAATCTATTTAAATTTTTTGTACAGTATATTGTTACTATTGCCTGCTTTGAAGAAAAAAACCCCACGAGATAAATTATTCTTTAATACCATGTGATGATTAAAAGTGCACATGGGCTCTCAAACACTCTTAAGTAGAAAACTGCTTCTCAATTTAGGCTCCTTCAAATAGGCATTTGTCTGAACTAAAGGAATACAAGAGGTGTCATTTTTTAAGTGGTATTAAATATTCAGTATTTTCTTCCAGGTGGTAGATGCAAGGGCAGGACCCAGTCTGAAGACAACATTGAAACCAAAGAAAGTGAAAACTTTATCTGGAAACAGGATAAAAAGCAACCAGATCAGTAAACTACAGAAGGAATTCAAACGTCACAGTAAGTTTGAGGTTTTGATACTGAAACAAGAGTAGTTAAGAATAGTTGTTTGGTTTTTATTTTCACCTGGGGGTGGCATATGGTATGTATAGATTTTTAAAGTTATTTTCTTTAAAGTGTTGCAAGGCATTGTCAACGTGGTAGAGATATTTCTATGAAATCTTTTAAAATTTTTAATGTTTATTTTGTTTTGTTTTATTTTTAATGTTTATTTTTGAGAGAGAGCATGAAGGGGAGGAGAGGGGCAGAGAGAGGGGGACACAGAATTTGAAGGAAGCTCCAGGCTCTGAGCTGTCAGCACAGAGCCTGACATGAGGCTCAAACCCACCAACTGAGAGATCATGACCTGAGCTAAGCTGGGTGCTTAACTGACTGAGCCACCCAGGTGCCCCTTGAAACTCTATCTTTAGTCCTGATGACATAAAAGTAATTGGACTAGCTGACCACTTCTTCAGATTGTATGGAGATCGCTCTGACCACTCTGATCTGTTTATTGACATGTTAAGTTCTAGAAGATGAATTTTTCAAGCTTGTTTACTTGATTTTTATGCATAAGGAAATAGAGGTCTGGAGATGTGCAGAAAGGTATGTAAATAATATTAGTGGACAGTCTGAGACTAAAGCCCAGGTTTTCTGGAAAGTAACTTTAGAAATCATAACTTACATATTGCGGTAAAGCTAGCCTCAGGACTTTCAGGTTTCTGGGACAGTGTGTGTTGTGTGGAGTGATGGAATGGGAAAGGAATGATAAATTAATATCAGGTTCGTCTACTCTTAAAGGAAGTTGTTGAGGGGGAGAGCACCTGTAGTGGTACTTCTGTATTTCGGAATTTAGATTTCAGCTTTTGAAAAGGAATTGCCGTGCATATAATGTTGTTTGTTATATGTAACACAATGAGGGGAGGGTTTCTGAGGCAAAACAACTGAAATCAAACGCATTAGTATTTCTGTCGTAGAAATGTGGTCATATTCACAAAGGTGGAATAAATAAAACTTGCATGGGCTAGTCAGGTTTGGCTACCCTAATGTTATAATTCATGTCAGGCCAGATTTTGTGGCCAAATGAGTTAGGAATAGACTCTGTTTTCAGAGCTTTTTCAAAACTGTAGATGAGGTTGTGGACTGGTCAGAGAGTTTTCAGGATTATAAAAACAATTTGTAGGACGCTGTTAGACAAAATATCATCAATGCTTGTTTTAGAAAAATGGTAAAAGAGAGTTAAATACACTGGTAAGGTAGAGTGAGGAAAGGAAAACTGTCATCTCTTGGGACATTTTGGTAGATGTACCAAGCATTTTACACACATAGTTATCTCAGTAATTTGTTTTAGAGATTAGGATAGGAAGTAGAGTGGTGATTTAACCTTGAGCCAGGTTACTTAGTAAAGATGATAGAGATGAGTTTGACCTCAGGTTTGTCTAGCTTCAAAGCTGTTTGCTCTTTCTGCAACACCACCCTGCTCCTTGAGGTAGTATATAACCAGTGCCCACGACTCTGAAGCCTTTGCAGATCATCTGCTAACTTTCTGCTCTTTTAAGTAGGTGTTACCAGTCCATAGTTATTCTGATGATATGTTTAATCTTCGACTAAAATATTTTAATACTTTATAGTAAAATATTTAGGTGATATGAAATAGGTATGTATTTTAACTCTACATGTTCTTTAAAAGTTTTTTTCAAGTTTTCTTTACATTCCAGTTCACAAACAGTGTAATAATAGTTTCAGGTGGAGAATTCAGTGATTGATCACTTACGTACAGTACCCGCTGCTCATCACAACAAGTGTCCTCTATTAACCCTCAGTTTGTTCTCTATAGTTGAGTCTTTTTATTTTCCCTATGTTCATGTTTTGTTTCTTAAATTCCACATGAGTGAAATTACATGGTATTTGTCTTTCTCTGACTTATTCATTAGGCATAATCCTCTCTAGCTCCATCTACTTCATTGGAAACCTTTTTCTTTTTGAATCTCCTTTTTAATGGCTGTGTAGTATTCCATTGCAGACACTCCCCACCCCCACATCTTTATCCATTCATCTATATAGATGGACATTTGGGTTGCTTCCATATCTTGGCTATTGTAAGTAACACAGCAGTAAACACAGGGGTGCATATATCTTATCAAAATATTAGGTAATAATATGATCAAATAATCATTCTATTTTTAATTTTTTTTTGAAATTTATTTATTTTATTTTTTAAAATTTACATCCAAATTTGTTAGCATAGAGTGCAACAATGATTTCAGGAGTAGATTCCTTAGTGCCCCTTCCCATTTAGCCCATCCTTCCTCCCACACCCCCTCTAGTAACCCTCTGTTTGTTCTCCATATTTATGAGTCTCTTCTGTTTTGTCCCCCTCCCTGTTTTTATATTCTTTTTGTTTCCCTTCCCTTATGTTCATCTGTTTTGTCTCTTAAAGTCCTCATATGAGTGAAGTCATATGATATTTGTCTTTCTGTAATTTCACTTAGCGTAATACCCTCTAGTTCCATCCACGTAGTTGCAAATGGCAAGATTTCATTCTTTTTGGTTGCCGAGTAATACTCCATTTTATGTATATATACCACATCTTCTTTATCCATTCATCCATTGATGGACATTTGGGCTCTTTCCATACTTTGGATATTGTTGATAGTGCTGATATAAACAGTGGGGGGCATGTGCCCCTTCGAAACAGCGCACCTGTATCCCTTGGATAAATACCTAGCAGTGCAATTGCTGGGTTGTAGGGTAGTTCTATTTTTAGTTTTTTGAGGAACCTCCATACTGTTTTCAACAGTAGTTGCACCAGTTTGCATTCCTACCAACAATGCATGAGGGTTCCTTTTTCTCCACATCCTTGCCAACACTTATTTCTTGTCCTTTTTTATCTTTTTTGGATAAATGTCTATTAACATCCTCTACCCATTTTGTAACTGGATTGTTTATACATGTTCCTTTCTTAACCAGCTATCACCAGGAGAAAAGAAAAAGACTGAGCCAACCCTCCATTCTCACTAAGTGTTTTAATGAACATTTGAGAAATAGTAATTTTCTTCTACCACTTGAAGGTTAGAGGAATTGATTATTCATATGTATGTTCTTAGCTCCTCCCTTTAATTATGGGAAAAGTGAAACCTGACTAAATTTCACCTTACCTAAGGGAATATGTCCAGTGTAATTTTAGATTTTTATTATAAAGCTGTGTTGTGGAAGGAGGGATTGGAGACTGAAGATAAATCCCTTTGAAAAAGGTGTGTGGGCTTTGGAGGCTTAGACTGAAACTGGGTTTTCCCATGTGCATTGTGAATTGCTAGCACCTGTGTGCAACACAACAGTTTTGATATACTTCAATTTTTATATACATCACCCACTAAATGGTGTCCCTGTCTCTTGTTATATATTTGCTTCCCTGCATCCTGCATTTACCTGACTTTTTTCCTGAGATATTCTTTCCTTTGGGTGGTGTACTGCAAAGGCATTAGACCTAGAGCTTGCAGATCAGGATTTGAATTACCGTTCATGAAATTTAACTTAACATAGAACCATAATTTTCTTATCCGAGAAAAGGGGATAATCAACTAAAAAGATTTTGTAAAACAAAACAAATTCCTGTATAAATGTTAGTTTCTTCTTTTTGTCATTCTTCCTAAAATCTACAATGAATTCTTGTTGCTATGGAATAAAGCTGAAAATCCCTAGTGAGTCTTTGGAGGTCCTATTTTAGGCAAAGAATATTTGGGCTGAGTCCATTCCCTTCCTGTGCATAGTGTGTTCTGCTTCCACTACCCCATTCTTAGCTAATTACTCTTTTGTGCCTTTTCAAATCCCACAATTTTTAAGATTTTAAAAATTGTGGTTCTTTGAAGAATCTCCAGGCCTGCATTCCAGAAGAGTTTTCTTCCTAACTGCTTTTTATATAGTTATATTCTAGTGTCTCAAGTGTTAGATTAAACCATAAGAAACGGCCATTTTTATAGGTAGAAAATGATCTAATAACTGCTGCTTCAAATGTTCCATAGCTATTAAGCACTTCCTTGGATAGTGAGTTTTCTTCTCCAGCATAGAGCTGACTGCTGCTGCTGCTAATTGTTTGGGAAGCCTTTTAAACATTCCAATAATGTTCAACATTCTTTAAAGCCTGCTATTCTTGAGGATTTTATATGTAAAATTTTGTTAATACAAAGCATTCTACGGTCTATTCGTAGGTTTTCTTTGGTCTATTTCTTCCCATGTAGAGTATGACATGGGGTTTGAGGTCTAATAGATAAGTACTTAATAAATACTTACTTGCTTTGAATTGGAGGGTTGCTCTATCCACCTATCCTGGGGGCAGGTGTGGTGTGTTTGTGTGTGTGTGTGTGTGTGTGTGTGTGTGTGTGTGTGGTAATCTCAACCCCTATTTGTGATACTGCTGTCACTGTAGAATAGCAGTTTGATAGCCTTAGAGCATGGTGACCATCCACCAAAAGACTCATTTTCTGGCTAGTAAATTTATATGGAGTCTTCTAAGGGCAAAAGTACTAAATCATGTTTAATGTTTAGCTTGTATCTGATGAATTGCCTTTTCCTTATTAAATCAGGATCTGTTGTTTTCCCTTTATTGGTAGGGTGTTGTTTTTGGTTGCTTTTAAGATTTTTTCCTTTATCTTTAGTTTTCAGAAATTTAATTATCAATGTGTCTTGGCATTGATTTCTTTGAGTATATCCTGTTTGGGATTTGCTCAGCTTCTTGAATCTCTCTATAGGTTTGTCTCTTGCCAAATTTGGCAAGTTTTCAGCCATTATATTTCCTTGAGTATATTTTCACCTCCGCCCTCTTTCTTATTCCAGGACTGCAATGACACGAATGTAGATTTTTTGTCATAGTCCCAGAGGTCTCTAAGGCTCTATTCATTTGTTTTCTCTGTGTTGTTCAGGTTGGGTAATTTCTGTTGTTCTTTCTTCCAGTTCATTGATTGTTTCCTCTGTCCCCTCCATTCTGCTGTTGAGCTCCATCCACTGAGCTTTTTATTGCATTTTTTTTCTTTCTTTTTTTTTTTCGCAGCTCAAATTTCAGTTCCACTTGGTTCTTCTTTATAACTTTTATTTATTTTTTTAAATTGAGACGTGTTTGGGGGGCCTGGGTGGCTCGGTTGGTTAAGCGTCTGACTTGAGCTCATGAGGGTCATGATCTCGCGGTCCGTGAGTTCGAGCCCTGTGTTGGGCTCTGTGCTGACAGGTCAGAGCCTGGAGATTCTGTGTCTCCCTCTCTCTCTGCTCTCTCCCGCGCTCGCTCTCCCTCTCTCTCAAAAATAAAGAAATATTAAAAAAATAAATACATTGAGACCTATTCGCTGATAATATTTTTGTTTCAGGCATGTTCATAATGGCTCACTGAAGCATTTTTGTCATGATTATGTTAAAATCTTTGTTAGATCATTCTAACATCTCTGTCCTCTTGGTGTTAACATCTACTTCCCTTTTCACTCAGTTTGAGATTTTGGTTCTAGATTTGAGGGACTTTTTTTTTTTAATTGAAACTTGGATTTTTAAAAATTATGTTATGGATCTTCTTTAAAACTTTGGTTTTACTGTCTTTTTTTGGACACCCTTTTATCAGGGGCAATGAGACAGAGGCATCACTTTGTCACTGTGTGGTGGTGTTAAAAGGTTCCCCAGTTAACCTTCATTGACACCTGAGGTGGGAGGAGCTCCTCATTGCTGTGGGATGGGGGTGGGAGTTGAAGTTCCCACATTGTGGGGATACTCATTTGTGGTGGGCCATGGCTAAAGTCCTCACTTCTCAACAGGCTTCCTCTGACACCCTGGTGGATGTGTTGGTGCTTTGTAACAGTCTTATGAGGATGGAAATCTTAGGCTCCCCACTTGGCCTCTGCTGGAGTGGGTGGGATTGCGGCCTCTGTTTTCTGTGGTGTTTGGCTGGAGTAGAGTGATTATTACTCTGATAAAATTATTACTCTGATAAAAGTTTCCTGTCTTGCTTAGGCTGCCACTTTTCTGCCCCTTTGACTAGAGAGCAGGGTTTTGTTGGGTTTTTTTCTTTCTTTTCTTTTTTTTTTTTTGTCTATACCCATCGGTATTTCTGTGCTGCTGGCTTCTCTAGCTCGAAGACTGGATTTATGAGACAAAAAAGAAAACCCATAAAAACTAGAGAACGCACCACCATGTCCTTTCTTAGGTCGAGCTCTCTCTCTAGCTGTTGCCAACTTTCAGAGTCATTAGGTTTTGTTTTATAATATCCTGGGTTTTTAGTTGTACTTATTTATTACCAGGAGGAATGGGGAAAGGTATGTCTACTCCTATCTTCCTGGAAGCTTACGGCCTCATTTTCTTTTTAGAAACACTTGTACAAATATCTTCAAATATCAGTAGTGAATAGAAAATAAATTCTTTTTTTCTTTGTACTAACTCACAGTTTTTTATGCTGAGCCTTAGTTACATATAATGAAATTAAATTACAATTTTTTTTCCCTCTTTATTGCAGATTCTGATGCTCACAGTACCACCTCAAGTGCCTCCCCAGCTCAGTCTCCTTGTTATAGTAACCAGTCAGATGATGGCTCAGATACAGAGATGGCTTCTGGCTCTAACAGAACGCCAGTTTTTTCCTTTTTAGATCTCACGTACTGGAAAAGGTAAAAGCAACAAAATATCTCTCTAACCAGCAAACCTTCTTAATTACAGGCGATGGTTTCCTACTTCCTTAGCAGTTAAATGGCATTTGGCATACAGCTGGTAGCACACATGGTTGGAGGTGGACAAGCAAGAATTGAGCCGAGAGCTGTGATTTATGTGCTTTTCCTATTAAAATTGATTTAAAATAAAAATCATGTTAGGGAATGTATGTTTCCTGTAATGGAGTAGACTGGGTATTCTTTCTGACCAACTCTCACTGAAAAAAGTAAAAGCTAGAAATACATATTTTTAAGTCTTTAAAAGTAGCATTGATAAGTGAGCCAATTAGTAAGGAATAATCAGAGACCAGACCAAATGCTAAGTAAATGTGGAACCCCAAAGTCGAAAAGAGGTAGTAGATTTGGAAAGAGAAAAACAGCTAAGGATTTTATTTTCTATTTCACAGATTCGAGAAGACTAACAAATTAAAAGTGAGATAATAAGCATTTATTTTATGATAGAATTCACGCATAGATGATTATATGAAACTATGGAACATGAAAGACAAAATAGTTCTTTAACAGTGAGAAAATAAAGACTATTTTCAAAGGAACAGCACTAAAAGCTGAGTTCTCAGTATGGACAAAGGAAGCCAAAAAATAATAGATTAATATCCTCAGTGGGCCAAGAGGTAGTAACTCTCAACCTAGAATTATATATATGTGTAGCAAAAATATCCTTTGGTGGGGGGGTGTGCTTGGCTGGCTCGTGGGAAGAGCATGTGACTCTTGATCTTGAGGTATGGAGTTTGATCCCCACATTGGGTGTAGAGATTACTTAAACAAACTTACCTTTTATGAACAAGGGCATAAGACTTTGACTAGGAAAAAGGTTGAGAAGTTGTCATCACACCGACCCTAAATAACAAAGTTCTACAGGCAGAAAAAGAGATCCTAGATTAAAATTCTGAGAAGGATAGATAAAGTAGCAAATATTTAGGTAAATTTAAACAAATTGCTTAAAATAATAATAGTTGTGGGGGTAAAAACAAGAGTTACGAAACAGTAGCATATAAATCAAGGGAATAAAAGGGATAGGAGTTAAGGTATCCTAACATCCTTTGCCTTGTTAAATATAAATATGTTGATCGCTTCTCGGCCTTTTGGCTAAGATCAAGTGTAGTATATCTGTTCTTATCAGTTTAATAAATATGTTGAATAACTTTGGGACTTGAGTAACTGTGCCCCCACTCATAGAATTAAATAAAAAGAGTGAATACCCCCAGAGTCAAGAAGGGAAGGGCAGAAAATGTAAAAATATGCTTAAAAATATACCTAGCAAAACAAAATGGAAATAGAAACCATGGGTCCAAGAAGACAGTAGAATAAAAATTAGAATATCTTTATAACTAAAAAAATAACTGAAAAATACCACAAATCAAAACATGGTATGAAATTAAAAAGAATTGGAGGAAAAATTAATGCTTTCAATGCTTAGAAAAGAAAAAACTAAAAATTTGTGAAATGATAAGCATTCAGTTTAAAGATAATGAAGCCCAATACAAAGAAAAATAAAAGCAATGAAGTCCTAAAGATACAAGTAGAAATAAATGGAGTAGAAAACTGGTAAGCAATGAACAGGATCTGTAAAGCTAAGAGTTGGATCTTGAAAAAGACCTGACCAAAAAAATTAGTAGAGATGAAGCAGATAAAAAGAGATCATATTCATAAGCACCTTAGACAAAACAGGGAGATTTGTCTATAATTAAGACAAATGTAAAAGACAGTAGGACATTAAAACAACTGTATGCTAGTAAATTTGAACATACAGATGAATTGGATACATTAGTAGAAGAAGACAGTTTTCCAAAACTGTCTCAAGACAAAATAGAAAACCTGTATAGTGTTACAATAGAGAAGTTGATTCAGTGGCCAAAGCCTTCTCTCCAAAAATCCCAGGCTCATCTTAGGCACGTTCTCCCAAACAATCCAGAAACACATGATTCTGATCTTGCATAATGTTTTCAGATTATGAATAAAAGAGGGCATAGGCCCTAAGCATTCTCTGAGGCTAATATATATAACTTTGATACCAAAAGAGTATATCATGACCAGATTGGATTTATTCTAGGGGTGTAAGATTGCTTTAAACATTAAAAGTCAACTAATAGAATTTGCCACACTGACAGTTTGTAAAGGAAGGAAAAAAATGCCTGTCATCTTAGCAGTACTTTGAAGATGTTTGATATATTTGAATGTTCCTTCAAGGTTTAAAATAAAACCTTTAGGGGCGCCTGGGTGGCGCAGTCGGTTAAGCGTCCGACTTCAGCCAGGTCACGATCTCGCGGTCCGTGAGTTCGAGCCCCGCGTCGGGCTCTGGGCTGATGGCTCAGAGCCTGGAGCCTGTTTCTGATTCTGTGTCTCCCTGTCTCTCTGCCCCTCCCCCGTTCATGCTCTGTCTCTCTCTGTCCCAAAAATAAATAAACGTTGAAAAAAAAAAATTTTAAAATAAAACCTTTAGTAAATAGGGATAGAAGGGAACCACATTAATAAATAATTGGCATTTTCGAAGAAACATGAACATGTTTCAATTCCTATATACCAGCCACATAACCTAGAAGAAAAAAACGTTAGACGCACATTGATGTGTACAGCATGTTTATGGTAGCAAAAGTCCCATCAAAAGGAGTGTGAATAAATTCACATGGTGGAATACTATACACAAAACGAAATAAAACTTTGACAATGGGTCTGAACCTCAATTAATGTTGAGAAAATTGCAGCAGTAGAGTATGATTCCATACATGTGTTTCTTTTAAATAGGAGATAGTTGAGCAATATATGAAGAGATGTAGACTTGTTTTAAAACTGTGAAGTGTAAAGCAAAAAGGCACTGATAGGCTTAAATTGAAGTTGGAGTGAATGAGATTGGGCAGGATGGGACTGGAGAGAAACATACAGGGGGACTTCACAGGAAATGATTATTCCCTTAGAGTATGTGATCCGTGGGTGTTTGGTAGTCATTTTTAATGCCTATTTGTATATTTGAAACAGTTTACAACTTCAGGAGCAGCCTCTGAAACTGCTGTCTCTCAGAATGATCCCCACACCTTAATCTTTGATAAGGTTCCAGTGTGGAATTTAAGGGACCTGGGTAATTCCCATTACCCAGTTAATTGGGGTCTCTCTAGGAGCCTTTCAGTTGGAATGTGATAAGACTGTAAAAGTAGAACCTTTTGATCATGTTGTACTAGTTATAATTATGTAGATTTTTTTTTGTTGTTTCCTTGTATTGCTAGTTTTCTACCTTATTAATATATTCCTCTCCCATTTTTTTCTTTTAGACAGAAAATATGTTGTGGGATTATCTATAAAGGCCGTTTTGGAGAAGTCCTCATTGACACACATCTATTCAAGCCTTGCTGCAGCAATAAGAAAGCAGCTGCTGAGAAGCCGGAGGAGCAGGGGCCAGAGCCTCTGCCCATCTCCACTCAGGAGTGGTGACTGAGGTTTAGGTAGAAGGGGAACAAAAAAACGATTTAAATTTTGGAAAGAAAACAAAGCAACAAAACCCTCCTATTTTTAACTTGGATACCTGCTATTCTGCCAAAAGACACTTTCTAGAATAGTTTTGAATGGGTTGTTATTTCTCCTCCAGTTCCACAAACTCTGAAGCCAGTGTCTAGCTTACTAAAAGAAAAAAAGTGTACATAATATTTAAGATGCTGAGTATTTCATAGGAAAGCTGAATGCTGCTGTAAAGTGCTCTTTAAGTCTTTTTTTTTTTTTTTAATCCCCTTCTAATGAATGAATCTAGGGGAATTTCAGGGGACAGAGATGGGATTTGTTGTATGATAACGTATGTAGTTTTAGTCTTTCTATATTGAGAAGCAGTGGTTGGGGCATTTTTAAGATGGCTGGCTATACTTGTTTTCCTTCATGATAATAAATTTGTCATAACTCAGTAACGTGGACTTGCCCCAAGAGGTAGTTGTTAATAATTTAAGGTCTTGCCAAGGTTCTGATGATTCAAACCTGTACTACTGAATATTAAGCAGGACAGACTAAGCTCTCTGGTGCAAATGCCTTGAAGGAGTAGTTTCTAAACATACAGAGAGGTAACTTGAGTGTATATGTTGCATCCTCTGTCACCTCCCTCCATATTCATTTTTGATAAAGATTTTAATCTATATTGAAACTTCTAAAGCAGAATCAAAGCTCCTCTGGGGAAATGTCAAGTTTTAGGATGAGCAATCCTAAATGAAGAGAACCAAAGCATTACCGCATGGTAGAGATCACATTCTATTAAAAATGTTAAATTATCTTTAAAAATGTACAAGTCTTCAGGATGGCACACACAAAAAAACAAAGGTTAATGCTTCTTGGGGCACATTTCTTAGAGGGCTTGCTTAGTGTGTAAATAATTGACTTTTGTTTGTGTTACATGACTGGTGACTTCATTGAAAATCTGCGCAATTCAGTTTTAGCTCTGGATTACTTCAGTTGACCTTTGTGAAGGTTTTGTCTGTGTAGAGTGGTTGTTTGACTGGTTTTAACCTATTAGGGTTTGGGGTTTTTTGTTTTGTTTTGTTTTTTTTCCACTCTATATTAAAGTAAAATTCTAAAAGAAAAGAGGTGTGTGTTAATGCTGAGTGGGCTGGTTTAGGTTTGACTTCTTTTAGTCAGGCTTTGTGAACATTGAGATGTTAGATGATGCATCCTGAACACAGAGCTCTTCGATTCCAAAATCTTCATTTGAAGCCTTTTTACTTGAACCCAAACCAAAGTACTGTCATTGCCTCTTTTTTAAACGTTCAGGAATAACCTATCACCGGTTCAGACTTCTCATAATTAGGGAGGATCATTTGCCTACCTTATAATAACATGACTCAGTGCTTATTTTTAAAACTGGATTTTAAAAATTAGTATAAATAACAGTAAGGAGTGAGCCACTTTTTATGGGCACCATATAGTTTTATAATTCTTAATCTAAACTTAAAATTTTATATTTCTTCCTTATGGCAAAAACTACAAGCCACCATGTGCACAGATTACACCGTGAGTTGGGTTGACTCTCCCACAGCCTCTGAGGTGAATTACAAGAGTCCCAGCCATTATCATCTTCCTCCTGTTGTTTTGAAATGGTTTTTTTTTTTTTTTTGTACATTTTGGCTACAGTATTGGTGGTAGAATATACTATAATATGGATCATCTCTACTTCTGTATTTATTTATTTATTACTAGACCTCAACCACAGCCTTCTTTTTCCCCTTCCACCTCTTTGCCTGTAGGATGTACTGTATGTAGTCATGCACTTTGTATTAATATATTAGAAATCTACAAATCTGTTTTGTACTTTTTATACTGTTGGATACTTATAATCAAAACTTTTACTAGGGTATTGAATAAATTTAGTCTTACTAGAAAATAAAAGAAGATGTTTTGTGGCTTTGTTGAAAAGGTGTTCTTAGGTAAGAATGTTTTTGACCTTCACAGATATGCAGTTTTAACCCTTTCGTATTATAACAAGCCCTGAGAGAAAAAGGCCTCTTTACCGAGAGATACTTTAAAATAAAAGACGTTTTAATTGACATGCCCAATAATTGACCTAGTAGATAAGATGATTTTAACAATGAAGGATAAAGTCTCTTCAACGGTTGGTTGGTTGATTTCGTTTCTATTTTATTTTAACGTAATTTTATTACTTTTTAAATGTTTCCAGTGTTTTAAGGTCTGTGTTGTGGTTTTATTATTACTGTCTATGGGCATAGTGGGAATCGTCATTGAGACTTTAAAGAAATTATAAAAATTGGTTATAGGGAAAGCTGGATTTGGGCATTGGGGTCAGACTTGGTCTCTGATGTCTGGCTTTGCCCCTTTATTAGCCATTTGAGTCTCTTTGCATTTGTGAGCCTCCAAACTTCTGTAAAATAATTTACTTTCCAGAATTATTTACTTTATAGAATTATGAGGAATCTAAAGGGATGTATGTAATCCATATCAAAGTTTTAAAAACATTGCTTATTAGTTGGGAAAAGTGGATCCTGTGGGCCAAACTTTGTGTACTATCGTTAGGGCTTAAATTTGCTTTGGGATCTTGCAGATGATTTGCCAGTACCTAATTTAGTTAACGGTGAAGTTACCAAGTTACCCTGAAGTTAAGCTCAGGTTGTCAGCAGCATCTGTGTCCTGTGGCTTTAGGATGGAGAGTTCAGATTCCTTATTGGCTGTAGGGCCCCTTGGCTCATTACCACCTGGGTTCTCCTGACTTGGCCGCTTGGTGCATGGAGCCAGCAGGTCTCCAGAGCCAGTTTGCTGGTGAGTCGGAGTGTCCTCAGGTCCTTCCCACATTCTAATGAAGAGGGTTACACAATGAACACCATGAGGTGGGGTGTGGGGCCCATGAGGGACATCTTAAGAGTGTTGCCTGCAACAGCACCTCATTTCCTTTTCTAACTTGAAATTGGGCCTCTTTGCCCTACATTACAAGTGCTTTCTGTAGCAAGTACAAAAAAAAAAAAAAAAAAGTTCCCCTACGGTGGGTCAGGCACTTTTAAACATTGTTTAAACAACTTTGCAAAGTTTAGAAAAAAAACACAAACCTGTTCACAGGTGAGTAAGTAGAGGTGCAAGAAGGTCATGTAACTTAAATAAAATCAACTTTCCTGATTCCAAAGCCTTTGCTGTCTGAATCGGCCCCCGTCTCTGCTGTCTTAACCTGCATTTGGAGGTGGTCACCTTGCTCTCTTGAAGGATGAAAATGGGAGGCAAGTTTTACCCTGGCTGAGAGGTTAGCTGTTAACTGTCTAAATCAGTTGTTCAAGTTTTGTTTCTTAATTTTGATGTTGTGCCTATTAATACACTGTCTTTTTGTGTAGAAAATAGTCTTCAGGCAGTTTAGTGAAACAACTGGATATTCTAAAAATAAATGAAGGTGTCCAAAGCTAACTGCTCGCTCTGCAGTGAAGAATGGAAGGTACCCAGGGAGCCTCTTGATCCATCGTCCCTATGACAGCTTCCTAATGCTCCAGATTTAGCATTGTGGTACTTCTGGCAGTCATTTTGTGTGATGTTCAGTGAACTGGGAAAGGGGGAAAAAGCCAAATTGGATCAAAGATAATTTCACAGACTCATGTTCTCAAAGAGATCTGAGGGTTCTAACAGTTTCTCGAGCTGTGGAGTTTGGTTACTCATTGTGATCATGAGAATGCTTTAGGTTTCAGATATCTTGCACCCTGGTTAGAAACTGCTTGTTACTGTATGCTGGGTTAGGGAGTCTTGGACATACATAGTTGCAGGCTTAGTCTGAAAGAGCCTAATCTTTCAGTTTAGAGAACTGAAGAGATTTTGGCAAAGCCTCTTTTGTCTCAGTGCTTGAAAGGGGAAAAATCATTTACTCCATTGTAGAACTTCAGTTCTCTATACTTAACAGCTTACTAGCTTTAACATTGTCCATGGTTTTTGCTTCTGCATTTTTGTAATGCAAGAAAGAGTGGTGGTTTTTAAAAAAAATTTTTTTTTAAGTTTATTTACTCATTTTGAGAGAGACATCATGAGTGAGGGAGGGGCAGGGAGAGAGGAAGAGAGAGAGAGAGAATCAATCCCAAGCAGGCTGCACACTGTCAGCACAGAGCCTGACGTGGGGCTCGAACTCACAAAACCGTGAGATTGTGACCTGAGCTGAAACTGAGAGTCAAGTGCTTAACTGACTGAGCCACCCAGGTGCCCCAAGAGTATTTTTTTTTAAATATGAAATTTATTTCCATACAAGGAGTGGTTGTTTTAAATATCAAAAATTAAGTCTCAAAAATCTCAAGATTACTCAGCAAGTAATTGGTATGATTAAAATAGGAGCCTGAACAATTATGCATCCCTCCCCGCCTTTAAGGTAACAAGTGTATTCTTTACCTACAGCTGCCTTTATAATCCACTCCATTGTTGGTTCTGTCCCCACCACTCCAGGGATCACTGATGGCTTTCCCATGGGGAATTCTCCAAAGCCCTCATTTTTTTCATCCAGCCTCTCAACAGCACTTGATTTAATGGATACGTTCTTTTTTGAAACATTCTTGGCTAATAACTACAACTTCTACATTCTCCTACCTCGGATGCTCGATTGGCCAGGGTCATCTTCGGCCCTCTTCCCAGACCATCTCCATTCCTACAATCCCATGCACTATGTAAAATATGCAGGCATCTTCCAAGTCTATCTCCAGAGCTTTTTATCAATCAGGGTGCTGGCAGGAAATAGATGACTTACTGCAATTGGATAATTTAAGGAAACTTTAGTAAAGGACTTTACAAAACTGTGTGCACAGGGTAAGGAAACCCCAGGGGGGAATGCAGTTCTCAGGCCCGGTTGCACTGGGACTGGTAATGGTGCTGTTACCACCTTTAGGTCTGAAAGGTTGAGGGGGAGGAGTGGTAAATGGAACCAGGAGATGGGCTATATAGAAAGGGTGTGAGGTTGTGGAAGGCACCAGGAATAAATACATAACAGGAGCACGATACATATTTATTGGTTATAATTTTGTAGTTTCAGAAGTCGTTCATAGAGTTGAGTTTATGCTATTGGTCTTGATGAATATCAAGAATTTAAAATACATTTAAACTTGAAAGGGCAGTACAAGAGTATAGCCTCTCCCTAGATCCACCAGTTGTTAACATTTTACCACATGTATTTTATCTAATTTGTCTTGCTGAATCATTTGAAAGTAAGTTGTGACAAAACGGCACTTCCTCCCTGTATACTTATTCATCTCCTGTATTCATCTCCTTGGAATAAGAATTTTATACATGAAGCCACAATGCCATTGCTCCACCGGAGACAATTAACAATAAATGAGTAACATCTAACATAGATTTGTAGGAGATAAATTGCCCCTGTTGTTCCAGAATAAAAAATAAAAAATCTTATTAAACTTTTTCCTCATCCAGGATCTAGCCAATGAGGTTTTTGTATACATTTTAATCTGCTAAGTCCTCTGCGTTCCCCCCGCCCCCCACCACGACATTGAACTTTTTGAAGTGTCCAAATCCATTTTACAATGTCCCATATCCTGGATATTTTTCTGACTTTTTTAGTAGATTTGGGTTATACTTTTTGGTAGGAGTATAACAGGCTGTGTGGTTATCTCTTACTGTGTCATGAAGATGTACACAGTGTTAACTTGGCACTGTTTGGTGATGCTAAGATTGATCATTTGGTTAAGATGACTGCCAGATTTTTCCATTTTAATGTACATTTTTTTTTCCTTTTGTAAATGAGCAGTCTGTGGGGTGGTACTGTGAGTTTTTTATTCAGTGTTTATTTCTGAGAAAGTACGTGTCACTAGTGGGAAAGGGGCAGAGAGAGAGGGAAGACGGGATTCAAAGTGGGCTCTGTGCGGACAGCAGAGAGCCCCATGTGGGACTCAACCACACAAGCCATGAAGTCATGCATGACCTGAGTAGAAACCTTGACCTTAATCGACTGAGCCACCCAGGCACCCCTGTACTGTGAGACTTAAAAAATAATTTTTTTTTTTTTAAGTTTATTTTTGAGAGACAGAGAAAGCACTAGTTGGGGAGGGACAGAGAAAGGGAGAGAGAATCCCAAGCAAGCTCCGTGCCACCAGTACAAAGCACCACACGGGCTCGAACCCACAGAATTGTGAGATGATGACCTGAGCCAAAACCAAGAGTCGGGTGCCCTAACCAGCTGAGCCACCCAGGTGCCTGGAGACTTTTCAAACAAACTTTCAAGTATTCATTGAGCACCTATGTCCCAAGACCCTATTAAATATCCTAAATAGTTCCTTACACTTGAGAAGTCATGCAATCCTTAAGTCCTTTGAGGATCTTAGCTCACTGAAGGTGTTGTGCTTATTCTTGCCCTTTAGTTGCATTTAACTTTTATTTTCTTGGTTTTTCTGTGGTTTTCATTCAGAAGTAAAGATGTGCATGGTGTGTAGGGGCTATGTTTGGCACACGAGGTTATTAGTAAATATCACCAGGACATAGATGAATAAACAATGGAATTAGGCTGAAGACTTCAATTCAAATCTTGATTTTGGTGCTTTCTGGCTGTAGGATCTCAGATCATTTCTCTGAGCTCATTTCCTCCTCTGTAAATTGGAGGAAATATAGCAGAATTTCAGTAAGAATAAAATGAGAGAATGCATCCTAAAAGTCCTGGCCTCATGTACAGTGGAAGGTTTGTGCCATCATTTGTTATTTTAATCTTTGAGGTCTAAGTGGATACAATAGGAATGAAAACTTATTATCATCTATAGTTATGGTGAACACAGGAAAGGTCTTAAACATTGCACATCAAGACACCTACCCCTTCAAAAAAAATCTCTATAAAGCTTTCTTAAGTTTCAGTGCTTAAAGGAGAAAATGTATTCGCTACAAGATTATTATGCTTTGGCAGCCCATGAATCCCAGGATTGAGAAAGTGTATAGAGGGCATGAAGTGGTGCCAGATACACAGTAATTAAGCTGTGCAAAAGTGTGCTGAAATGCAGGGAGTGGCCAAGATAGGCTCTCGGGATGATTTTTGAAGGGTAAAATTTGGCTGTGTTTAACAGTGGAACCAATTCATAAAACATGCTGAAATAATACGGCATACCTCTTAGCCTCGAGGCCCAAATCTGAACAGTTTAAGCCAGGCCAATTGCCTGCTTCCACTAGCCTCGCCTGCTGGAATAACTCCAAGGGAGTACCATTCACATTGTAACCAAAATGCTGCCCTCTTCCCCTGGTTACTCTGCTGCCCAAGACCATGGCACTGGAGTGCAGAATTTCAGAGCTGCTTTAAGCTCCTGCAGCTCGAGACTCTGCTTCTTAAAACTCTGCATTAGACAGATGTCAGATTTCTTTGTAATCTTTTCTTTCTTTTCCAAATAAGCCAGTGATGAGGGAGGAAGGCAGTAGGGAGGTGTTTGGCTGTTTCTAGAGCATCCTGGGGGTGTCAGTCTGTCAATTGGTAGAAGGAAGAAACCTGTCATAGTTAAAAATTATAATTTTTGGGGCACCTGGGTGGCTCGGTCGGTTAAGCATCTGACTTCGGCTCAGGTCATGGTCTCACGGTCCGTGAGTTCGAGCCCCGCGTCGGGCTCTGTGCTGACAGCTCAGAGCCTGGAGCCTGTTTCAGATTCTGTGTCTCCCTCTCTCTCTGCCCCTCCCCTGTTCATGCTCTGTCTCTCTCTGTCTCAAAAATAAATGTTAAAAAAAAATTATAATTTTCATTTTTTTTCTGAAGCACTAAAGCCATTCCTATATCCTTACTAAACTATGAATTATTGAGGAGGCTGCCATATAGAACTGCCAGGAAGAACTAAGCCCTTTACTATTATTTTAACCAGCTTTCCTATCCTGGCCATATAGCTCCCCTTATGATATCAAGGCCCACGGGGTGATGCTAGTCACACATAATACTCTGAGGATGTTTTAGGATCATCCAGTTTTGTATGCTCATTTTACAAATGAAGAAATTTGCCTGTGGCACCTGGGTCACTCAGTAGTTTGAGTGTCTGACTTTGGCTCAGATCATGATCTCACAGTTCATGGGTTCGAGCCCCGTGTCGGGCTTTGTGCTGACAGCTCGGAGCTTGGAGCCTGCTTCAGATTCCATGTCTCCCTCTCTGCCCGTCCCCTGCTCACACTCTCCTCTCAAAAATAAACATAGTTAAAAGAAAAAAAGAAATTTGCCTAATGGTCACCAATGTAGTTAGTCATTGGAACTAAGACTGGTGTTAATCCATTGCATCATCCATAGCTAAGTAGTCACTCAGGTTAAATGTAAGCCTTAGTAAGATTTAAAATGTTGGAAGAATATTTGTAGATTCTAGATCTATTTTACCAAGACAGTTTTTTTTTTTTTAAATGTTTATTTATTTTGAGAGAGGGGTAGGAAGGGGCAGAGAGAGAGAGAGAGAGAGAGAGAGAGAGAGAGAGAGAATCCCAAGCAGGCTCTGTGCCACCTAGGTGTCCCACCCAAGACAATTTTCATCTTTAATAAGAACTCAAAGCCAGCCCTACTGTTTTCTGCAATTAATTTTAAATTATTATAAGGGAGAAAGAAAGTATTCTCCTTCTCTACATGTCTTTATCCTAGAAGCCTGCCATTTCTATTTATTTTTGTCTCATTCTTTTTTGTATTGATGTATAATTGACATGCAGTGTAGTGGTTTCAGGTGTACAACACAAGGATTCGATATTTATAAAGATTGCAAAATGATCACCACAGTAAGTCTAGGTAACATCTGTCACCCTTCATAGTTACAAGAATTTTTTTCTTCTGATAAACTTTAATATGTGTTATGTTTTATAGTACACATAATATCAGCACAGTGCTACATGTGTGTAATATGTAAAAATGAAACAGAGGTACATACTCATTTTTTTTACTAATGAAAACTAAAAAGATGAGAAAGGTTTAGGGAGTTGTGTGCTTCTCTATGTGTATTACATGTCAATAAGAAGTTTAAAAGTATTTGAAGATCAGTGCTCTGGAAACCATAGAGCCATGGAAGGTTGGAGGTGAGGGCTGTTTATTTTCAAGTCCAAGAGATAATTTTCATGAAAGTAGGTTTGTGGACCTTTCCTAGATTTGAGGAAGGAGGAATGACAGTTGCCAGAACTGTTTTATAATACATGCTTATCAAATGGTTGTTTCTTCTCCTTTCCCTTTATCATGTAGAATTGTGTGTTTTTCAGAATGGGACATCCTGTAGGAATAAATTTATTAAGCATACTGTCTCATCAGTGGAAAGGAAACAAAAGCCTGGCTTTACCTGGGGACTTCTAGTTTCTGCCTTTGCCATTCAAGTGGATACCTACAATTCTTAGCCCCAGATTATTTTTTCTTAATCATGTTGAAACGTTGTAAAAATTAGTGGGAATGACCAAACTGGCTTATTCATTCATTTAGGCCAGAACAGAAAAAAAAAAAAAAAAATTTGCTACTTGCAGAAGTTTATAAGGAAGGTTGAGAGTGAAGGGTAGAAATAAGTTATTTAGATTTAGCAGTTGTAAAAATGAGGGTCTACGGCTGCCCTAATATGACAGGTATAGAAAAATTGAGGGAATAGTAGAAAGAGGTTCTCCTGGAATAGAATCAAGTCAGAATATTTTGGGAGAAATTATTAGTGGATGATAGAAACCAAGAGTGCTGTTTCAAGGAAACTGAATGTGATTCCGTAATCAATAAAATAGATGTTGCAACGTGTCCGAAATTTATATTCAATCATCTATTTAATAAATAAGTAATAAGCTCTTATTCCTTGCAGATGCTGAACTAGACTCTGGGAATATTGTATATTGAACAGTATTCCTGCTCTCAAGTGCCTCACAGTCTTGGAAACTAGACAGTAAGAAATATTAAGACAGGGATTAGTACAGGATGCTATAGTAGCCACATGGGAAGGGTTTCTAAACCAGTCCCACTGGTTTAGAGGAAAGTATTAAGTTACCATGGAACATTTTGTGCCAGGCCCTGTGCTAAGCACTTTTAAAAATCACACTGGCTCTGGGGCACCTGGCTGGCTCAGTGGGAAGAGCATGTGACTCTTGATCACGGGGTTGTGAGTTCAAGCCCACATGGGGTGTAGAGATTACTTAAAAAAAAAAAAAAACTAAAAAAAAAAAAAGTCACACTGGCTTTTTTTTTTTTTTAAGTTTATTTATCTTTTTTAGTAATCTCTACACCCAACATGGGGCTTGAACTCACGACCCAGAGATCAAGAGTTACATGTCTTCCCTCTGAGCCAGCCAGCCAGGCACCCCTAAAAATCACACTGGATTTTATTCTATTTTTAATGTTTATTTTTTTTTTAAATTTTTTTAACGTTTATTTATTTTTGAGACAGAGAGAGACAGAGCATGAATGGGGGAGGGTCAGAGAGAGGGAGACACGGAATCTGAAACAGGCTCCAGGCTCTGAGCTTTCAGCCCAGAGCCCGACGTGGGGCTCGAACTCACGGACCATGAGATCATGACCTGAGCCGAAGTCAGCTCCTCAACCGACTGAGCCACCCAGGCGCCCCTGTTTATTTATTTTTGAGAGAGAGAGAGAGAGAGAGAGAGACAGTGCAAGCAGGGGAGGGGCAGAGAGAGAGGGAGACACAGAATCTGAAACAGGATCCGGGCTCTGAGCTGTTGACACAGAGCCCGATGCAGGGCTTGAACTCACGAACTCTGAGATCATGACCTGAGCTGAAGTCGGATGCTTACCCAACTGAGCCACTCGAGCCCTCACACTGGTTTTTAAATTCTACTGTTATCCTCATTTTACAGATGAGAAAACAGAGGCTCGGAAAGGCCAACTGGTAAGTAACAATTTCGATGCCAATACCAAAAATTCTGTAAGTAGAAATCTGAAAAACTAAAAAATAATTTGAAAAGCTTTTGTAGAGAAAAGAAACACGTTAACCCCCCCCCCCAAATTTAAGCTTCCTTAGGTACATTTATTTTCAAACTTTTCATCAAAGTAAAATACCTGAAAAGAAGGGCACTGTCTTAAATGTAAAGCTCAATGACTTTTGATAACTGAGCACACCGTGTAACTTGTGTCCAGTTTAAGAAACATAGCATTACCAGTTTTTCAGAAGCCCCCTGTGCTCCTTCCTAGTCACTGCCTTCCCCTGACTTCCAACAGTATAGATTAATTTTGCCTGTTTTTGTACTTTATATGAATGGAATTGGATAGCACGTATTCTTTTCTATCTGGCTTTTTTTGCTAAACCTTGTTTGTGAGATTCATCTATGTTGTTGCAATAGTTTTAGATCACTCATTTTCCTCGCAGTGTAATACTTCATCATCTGAATGTACATTAACTTTTTCTTAGATAGCTGGGTAGCTTTGATGAACATTGCAGTACGTGTCTTCTAGCGAACATATAGATGCACTTCTGTTGGGTATATACTAGGAGTGGAATTAATGTATCATACAATATGCATATGTTCACCTTTCAGAGATATTGGCAAAGGCTTTGCCTAGGTGTGTATGCCATTTTGTACTCCACCAGCAGTGTGTGAGTATTCCATTTGTTCCATATCCTTGCCAACAATTGATATTTAGCATCTTATCATTTTAGTCATTCTGGCCACATGTTAGCTTTAATCGACATATCCTTGATGACTGATGAGCACTTTTCAGATGTGTTTTGGACATTTGTATATCCTCTAATGACATATCTGCAATGTCTTCTCTTTTTCTATTTGATTGTCTTTTTAAAAATTGATTTGTAAGAGTTGTGTGTGTGTACATATATGTATTGCGAATATTTTCTACCACTCTGTAGGTTGCCTTTTAGATCTCTTAATGGTATCTTTCTAATGTTCTTAATTTAATTCGTGTAGGGAGGTGTGCCTGGCTTGGTCAGTTCCAGGTTTAGAGGAACTGAGACCTAAGAACTATTGAGTTTTGTTTTTTTTTTAAGTTTTTATTTTTATTTATTTTGAGAGACACAGGGAGAGAGAGAGAGCAAGCGGAGGAGAAGCAGAGAGAGGGAGACAGAATCCCAAGCAGGCGCCACACTATCAGCACAGAGCCTGATGTGGGGCTCGAACCCATGAACCATGAAATCATGACCTGAGCCAAAGTCAAAGAGTCAGACCCTTAACTGACTGAGCCACCCAGGTAGAACTGTTGAGGTTTGTTTTGTTGTTATTGTTTTTTGTTTTGTTTTGTTTTTTGTGGGTTTTTTTTGAACTGTTGACTTTTTTTCAAGAATTAAAAAAAAAATTTTTTTTTTTTAACATTTTATTTATTTTTGAGACAGAGAGAGACAGAGCATGAATGGGGGAGGGGCAGAGAGAGAGGGAGACACAGAATCGGAAGCAGGCTCCAGGCTCTGAGCCATCAGCCCAGAGCCTGACGCGGGGCTCAAACTCACGGACCACGAGATCGTGACCTGAGCTGAAGTCGGACGCTTAACCGACTGAGCCACCCAGGCGCCCCAAGAATTTTGTTTTTAATGTTTATTTATTTTTGAGAGAGAGAGACACAGAGTGTGAGCAGGGAGGGACAGAGAGAGAAGGAAACACAGAATCTGAAGCAGGCTCCAGGCTCTGAGCTATTAGCACAGAGCCTGATGTGGGGCTCGAACTCACAAACCTCAAGATCATGACCCGAAGTTGGACACTTAACTGAGCCACCCAGGTGTCCCGTGTTGAGTTTTTATATAATTCCAAATTCTTTCAAATACATAACTAGGGTAGGAATATTGTGGGTTTTTTCCCCCACCTTTCCTGAGGTATAATTGACAAGTAGCATTGTAAGATATTTAAAATAGACAATGTTTTATATATAGATATACATACATTATACATTATATAAAAGTGTTTTATATAGTATATATATTTATTTTACATATTATATATTTATATATTTTATATATCATATATATTATATATATTATTTACATATATATTATATATTTTATATATATATAAAGGACTCCCCAATTGATTAATTAACATAGATCATCTTCATTTTAATACAAACTACTTTATCATCTTTTTCTTTCATGGTTATTTTGTTCAAGTCCTGTTTGAGAAATCTTTGCTACAAGGTATCCTGTGAAATGCACATTATATGTAATGGAAAAGGAGGCTTGCCATTGATAGGAAGTAGGGGGAAAACAGTATCATGTGGAGTGGTCTCTCTCCAGTCAAAGGAGGTCAGAAAGCAGCACTGCTTGGGATTTAAAGGGTCTGAAGTGAAGCTGCAAAGTGCACTCTACAGAAAATACTGCCCACTTGACCCTTGTGCATATTCCCGGTATTAGCCTCGCCAGACGGCTTAGAAAACCAAGCTGCTTGATTTTTACTCATCTGAAGAAGAGAGCTTTTAGACCTTAACTATGTTTATTTTTAAACTATAAAAAAATGTTTGTTTATTTCTGAGTGGGGAGAGGGGGAGAAAGAGAATCTGAAGTGGGCTCTGTGCTGAGAGCAGAGAGCCCGACGCGGGGCTCGAACTCACGACCCATGAGATCATGACCTGAGACAAAGTCAGATGCTTAACCGACCGAGCCATCCAGGCGCCCTAACCTTAACTTTGTTTAAAGCCCACATTTTAGTTATTTATTTTTTCACATTGTGAGAGAACTCAGTTATTACTTGGTTAGATACAGGTTTCTACTTTTGTTGATTTAAAAATATATATGTATGTATTAGGTGCATAAGTTCACACAGTTTTTCTTGACTGCCGATATTCTCCTCAGGTTATGTAGGGGGCAATTGGTGTGTTGAACATTACTGTCCTTCCCTCTGAACAAATAACCAGAGCTACAAAGCCAAGCTGTATTCTCATTGTAAAGATAATGGAAGAACATTTTTATTTTTTTTATTTTTTTTTTCAACATTTATTTATTTTTGGGACAGAGAGAGACAGAGCATGAATGGGCGAGGGGCAGAGAGAGAGGGCGACACAGAATCGGAAACAGGCTCCAGGCTCTGAGCCATCAGCCCAGAGCCCGACGCGGGGCTCGAACTCACGGACCGCGAGATCGTGACCTGGCTGAAGTCGGACGCTCAACCGACTGCGCCACCCAGGCGCCCCGAACATTTTTATTTTTATTTTTACTTTTTTTTTTTTTTTTAATGTTTGCTCATTTTGAGAGAGGGAGAATCAATCCCAAGCAGGCTCCGTGCTGTCAGTACGGAGCCCGACCTGGAACTTTATCTCAGGAACTGCGAGATCATGACTTGAGTTGAGATCAAGGGTGGGACGCTTCACTGACTGAGCCCCCAAACAACATTTTAAAAAACAAACTAAGGGGCGCCTGGGTGGCGCAGTCGGTTAAGCGTCCGACTTCAGCCAGGTCACGATCTCGCGGTCCGTGAGTTCGAGCCCCGCGTCGGGCTCTGGGCTGATGGCTCGGAGCCTGGAGCCTGTTTCCGATTCTGTGTCTCCCTCTCTCTCTGCCCCTCCCCCGTTCATGCTTTGTCTCTCTCTGTCCCAAAAATAAATAAACGTTGAAAAAAAATAAAAAACAAACTAAAAAAATGACTTGTCAATCCAACTGTCCGTTCCCAACCCCAGCTTCCAATGGCCTTGTCTCTGTCCTCGGCTGCGGAGCTCCCAATCTAGTCCTGTTCTTTCCCAGTGGCTGTTTATGTTTCCCTGCTCATGTTCCACATGAGCATGTGGCAGAAGAGCTACAGCAGCTTTTCCCCTACGGTTTTATCTTTTTTTACCCAACATCTTTTTTTACCTGACATTTACCCAACCCAAATGTCACCCAAATATTATTCAGCCGTAAAAAGGAATGAGGCATGCCATGATTCCTGTGGCGCCGAAGTGCCACAACCTGCATGAGTCTTGAAACGTGTTGCTAAGTGAAAGAAGCCAGGCACAAAGTGCTACATGTAGCATAATTGCATTTGTATGAAATGTCCAGGATGGGTAAACCCATAGAGACAGTAAGTAGATTAGTGGTCGCCAGGGGATGGGGGAGAGGGGAATTGGAAGTGACTGTGGATAGTATGGGGGCTCTTTTTGGGGTGATGGGAATGCTCTGGAACTGTGGTGACGGTTGCACAATCTTGTGAATTGTACATCTTAACACAGTTATAATGGTAAATTTTATTCGTGAATTTTATCTCAAAAAATTTACAAGAAAATTTGGCTACAAGGAGGTTCGCTAGTTTTTTTCACTAGTTACTTTTAATATAACAAAAGAAGGAAGAGAAAAAGTTTTAAACGTTCAACGATGGGATGTTCCTTGAATAAATTGCGCTAGAGCCATATGTACAAATTTGTAGAAATTAATTTATTGGCGTAAAAAGATGTTCATGATATTGAGTAAAGAAGAGCTAGTTACAAAATAATATTTAAGGAATAATAACAAAATACACAAGAGTGAAACTGGAAGGGGTTACAGTAACATGTCAGACAGCTCTGGGTAGTGGTTTTTTATTTCTTTTCCTTTTTCTCTTCCTTCCTTTCCTCATTTCCCTTCCTTCCTTCCTTCCTTCCTTCCTTCCTTCCTTCCTTCCTTCCTTCCTTCCTTCCTTCCCTCCCTCCCTCCCTCCCTCCCTCCCTCCCTCCCTCCTAGTAGTCTCTGATTTTTCCACAATAAACTTAGGATGTATTTTTGTTGTTGTTTTGTTTTTATGTTTGGGAGAGAAAGAGAGAGAAAAAAAATACGAGAGGGGGAAGGGGCAGAGAGAGAGAGGGAGACACAGAATCCCAAGCAGGCTCTGTACTGTCTGCGCTGAGTCAGACATGGGGCTTGAACCCACGAGCCACCAGACTGAGACCTGAGCCTAAGTCAAGAGTCAGACACAACCGACTGAGCCACCCACATGCTCCTAGGATGTGTTTTTTAAAAGTTATGTTAAAAATAGGGGTGCCTCGGTGGCTCAGTCGGGTTAAGCGTCTGACTTCAGCTCAGGTCATGATCTCACGTTTTGTAAGTTTGAGCCCCACGTTGGGTTCTGCGCTGACAGCGTGGAGCCTGCTTGAGATCCTCTGTCTCTGTCTCTCTCTCTCTGTCCCTCCTCTGCACTCTCGTTCTCTCTCAAAATAAATAAATAAACTTAAAAAATCATTAAAAAAAAAAGTTATGTTAAAAACAAAATGAAAGAGCCAGAAGAATTGCATTTCATGCAAAGGTGATCCCAACTCTAGGTCTAAAATTTGCTTCTCTAGGGTTCCTCTACCCTTCCTCTTTCCCATGACAGACTGTGGTGAACGCATGGGCAAGAGTGGAGGAGTCTGGAATTCTGAAGGCCCGTGCCACCTGGGCTCTCAGCTTGCTTGCTCCAAGCAGTGTTTTCCTCAGAGTCCAGAAAACCTGACAATTGAAGGGAGAGGAGAAGGGTCTCTAGATAATAAAGAAATAGATTTAGAAAATGGCATGAGGCAAATGGTACCTATCACTGCTAGACTGCCTGCTGCTTGACTATTTCCTCTGGCCCTTCCCACCTCCCTCGTGAAGGAGACAAGACACCAGTGTGTTGCCAATAAAACAGTAACAACAGCACCTGGGAGTGCTACTGTAAGGACGGGTCTCGGAGCACTTTCCTGCAATTCCAGTTTTCAGATGTTTAGAACTATCTTGTAAACTCTTCATCCACATTGAAACTTATCACCTTTGACTGAAGCCCAGAGATTTAATTGTAGAAAACAACACCACCTTGGGGCGCCTGGGTGGCGCAGTCGGTTAAGCGTCCGACTTCAGCCAGGTCACGATCTCGCGGTCCGTGAGTTCGAGCCCCGTGTCAGGCTCTGGGCTGATGGCCCGGAGCCTGGAGCCTGTTTCTGATTCTGTGTCTCCCTCTCTCTCTGCCCCTCCCCCATTCATGCTCTGTCTCTCTCTGTCCCAAAAATAAATTTAAAAAAGTTGAAAAAAAAATTAAAAAAAAAAAGAAAACACCACCACCTTTTGACTGAGGAGAAAAGGAAAATAAGATTTAAACATTTCTGGACCTTGGAATATATTCTCCCACATCATTTTGCTTTTTTTTAATGAAAACTGTTACATGGCAGTCTTTTTGTTTAGTTAGCAGGTTTAAAAACAATATCATTTAATATTTTGAAAAGGCATTAAAAATTTTTGTTAATATTAGCTTATTTTTGAGAGAGAGAGAGAGAGAAAGAGCGTGAGCAGGGGACGGGCAGAGAGAGAGGGAAACACAGAATCCGAATCAGGCTCCAGGCTCTGAGCTGTCAGCACAGAGCCTGACCGGAGGCTTGAACCCACGAACTGTGAGATCATGACCTAAGCCAAAGTCAGACACTCAACCCCCTGAGGCACCCAGGCGCTCCCTGAATAGGCATTTTTAAACGACTTATTGATGAAAGTTGAACATTTCTAAAAACTTCAATAAACTATAAAGTAATTTTTACTATCAGCCACAAGGAACAGAAGAGACATTAGCTCTTTACTCGTGTAACTTCAGGAAATTTACATAACCTTTGTTTTTCTTTCTGAAAAACGGGGGTCATGATAAAACCTACCTCACGGTGGTGGCTGTGAGTTCGCTCAGATCTCCCTGCAGGAAGGGACTTGCTCTTCAGCTCTAAGGAGTGCTTTAGCTCCTAGCACCTTCAGGAGCCACCTTGGATTCTGAAGCTGAGTCGTGATCTTCCCGGATAGCCCCCAACTAGTGACTGAGCTCCGTGGGGGTTGGGTGTAGGCATTTCAGCCCAGGATGAGACCCTCTGGTGGGCAAATGTTGCTTCAAGAGTTCCTGATGGTCAAGGCTTTGTCAAACTGCAGCGGGGTCTCAGTGAGGCTCCCCTTATCCAAAGTGTCGCCTCCCCCTTTCCTTTGATAAGTGTCAGATGGCAGTGTGATCTGAAGACTGCCTGCCCAATCCTCCTTTTTAATTTCTCACCAGCATTGTCCCCCAGTTGAGCTCCATGTGCTTCTCAGAGGATCCAGCAGACACACAGATTGGTTGTAAGCCTTACGTGGGGTTGTACGTGACAGATGCTAGATGATACCTGGCACATAGTAAGTGCTCAATAAATGTTTGATATTATTGGCACTATGTGATTGATTCTTAAAAATGAGTTTTTAGCTTTGTTTTTAGCTTTGTTTTAGTTAGTTTTTACCACTGTTTTCTCATTTATTCCTGACTTGGTTTTCACCGTCCTTTTTTACTGGTATATAAATATGAGTGCATATATACCGATTCCATTTTTCTTTTAATAACAGTTTTAGTGTGGTTTCCTTCTGTGAAGAAAAAAATTAAATATTGGCTAGCATTTGGCAAAGAAGTTAAAGACAATAGAACAAAGAGAGGAGAATAAAGTGTGCATGAAGTGAACATAATACATTCTTTGAGGGCAGAAAATTTTATTTAATGCATTAAAACATTTTTTTTAATATTTATTTTTGAGAGGGAGAGAGAGACAAGAGCATGAGCAGCAGGGGAAAGAGAGAGAGGGAGACACAGGATCTGAAGCAGGCTCCAGGCTCTGAGCTGTCAGCACAGAGCCCGATGTGGGGCTCGAACTTACAGACTGTGAGATCATGACCTAAGCCGAAGTTGGATGCTTAACCGGCTGAGCTTCCCAGGCACCCCTATTTAATATTTTTAAAATATTTTATGTTGTATTCTCTTAACCACTCACCTGCTTCCTCTGCCCCATAAGAATGCTTCTTTGTCAGCATTTAAAAGTTCTGCTTTTTAAGATTCTCAGGTCTGTAGCTTAAATCTATCAACTATTTTTTCTTTTTTCTTTTTTTTTTTTTTTTTTTTTGCTAAGCTAGGCATTTTTATTTTGCAAAAGATTTTCCAGAAATACTGTCTTCGTTAGCTTACTCAATTCAAATTTAGGCTTCTTCAGCTTTTAACATTTTCTAAGAGATTAGATAGGTTAGATTTTTCTGTGTCATGCCCAAGCTTATTGACCATTTATTTGAGGTCGTTTTCCATCATTTTCTATATTAGAAGCACCTACTGGGGACTGATGAATGGAACTGGCCATCAGAGATTTTAGAAATCTTGTGTGCCTCTTGGGAAATCCAACAGGCAAATCCAACATTTAAACAATGTAAATAACCGCTGCTTGTTTGCCATGAATGTGTGCATGAGTCTGTCTCTTTTTGATGGTAGGACACACTTTATGAATAATATCCATCAGAGAAGTTGGTTAGACTGGTTTTTGCCCTGAACATCCTTGGTAATTAGTTGGAATGTCAGAAATATTGTCTCCAAAAATATAACCGTAAAGACCATCAGATACAATTTTGACTCCTTAAGTCTTTGTGCCTCATTTTAAATATGGCTGGCATTTTCACATTATTTGTCAACCTAAACAGTGTCGGTTATTTTATTCCTGGCTCTGTTTAGTTTGTTTTCTATAAGATCCTGGTTCCTCCTTGCCAGGGTGGTTACTCGTCAGAAAAGCAGTTAGTTTACTTCTTAGTGAAACAGGGCAGAGTGAAGGTTACTATGAGTCTATAGGAAAGGCACAGCACTCTAAGCTTAAAGGTAACTATTGTTATATGTGTAATTGTAGTTCCCATAATTCTCAGAGTTAGTGATGTGCCCATTATATCTCTAAAAACAAATTTAGGAGGTGTGTTCAAATATATGTGTTTGTAAAATTTGGAATGAGCCATAATAGTTTATTAACTTGCATGTGCTCAATATAAGGTTAGATAAAATGTATAAACCCACAAGATGTGGATTTGATTATCTTAAACATGGTAAACTCCTGGCTCTTTTGGTATTATCTGTTTTGTAATGTTTGTGAAATCTCCAGCTTTGTTACCAAGTATTTTCCAGGCTATTACAAAGTTGCTGAAATTTTGCTTTCAGCAATTAGCAGAGTTAAAGATGGCACCCGTTTGCTTTGCAGAGGAGTGAGCACCTGTGTCCTGGGGTGGGGTGGGGGGGGTGGGGGTGGGTACTAAGAGGCTGGTCAGGGATGTGACAGTAGGAATAGATGACTGCTCAATAAACTATTATAGGAAACACATTCCCTCTCACCTTGCAGCATTCAAGCCAAAACCAATCGGCCATTTATTAGAATCCCAAAGTGGTGATTTGTAGGTGAGAAGAGGACTAGTGGAAAAGACTGCTAATTAGAAAGAACTGTACTTGAGAATTGGATTCATAAAATGAATAATGTTTAATGCTTCATCAAGGGCATTCTTTTTTTTTTTTTTTTTTTTTTTTTAATTTTTTTTTAACGTTTATTTATTTTTGAGACAGAGAGAGACAGAGCATGAACGGGGGAGGGGCAGAGAGAGAGGGAGACACAGAATCGGAAGCAGGCTCCAGGCTCTGAGCCATCAGCCCAGAGCCCGACGCGGGGCTCGAACTCACGGACCGCGAGATCGTGACCTGAGCTGAAGTCGGACGCTTAACCGACTGAGCCACCCAGGCGCCCCTCAAGGGCATTCTTAAGTGAAACAGACTTTTTGTTTTGGTGAGTGCCTGGCAGGGCAAAGTACAATGGCGTGAGTACAGTTTGGTGTTGCCGCCTTGACTTGGGCTAAGGGACCAGCAGCAGTTTTCCCACCACTGCCTTTTCCACCGTCAGTGCAAGTGTCAACAGAGTGAAAACGACAAATAATGTCTTACTTTTATTATAAAAACAATCATTTTTTTAAAAAATCCAGCCTGACAACCATTCTCTTTTAGTCTGTTTACAATTAATGTAATTACTAATACATTTGGACTTAAAAATAACATCTTACTATTTGTTTTCTATTTTATCCAGTGTGTTCTATTTTCCCCCCTCACTTCTTCCTTTCTTTTGAAGTAATTGTTCTTTATTCTTTCTTTGCTGCCCACCCCTTTCCCCATTAGCTTGTTATTATTATTATTTTTTTTACTATTCTTTTAGTGGTTATATAACATGAATTATAACATGAATCCTTGATTAATTAAAATTTTAATGTAAGTAAGTACTTTTACCACTTCATGGATAGTGTGAGGTCTTTGAACACTTTTACTCCATTTACCTTCCTCCTATCTTTACAAAAATTTTTAATTCTGAAAAAACTTTCAGTGAGTTACAATAACAGTACAATAAACTTCATATAAATTCACCAATTTTTGATGTTTCTGTCCCTATCCCTCTCTTATAGTTTTGCTCTTAAGGCCTTGAACTGATTGGATGAGGCCCACCCAGATTCTCAGGATAATCTCTTTCACTTAAAGTCAACTAACTGTAAATCTTAACCATATTTTAAAACCCATATCTTAAAAACACCTCAGTTAGGAGGGTGGGTGATGGGTATTGAGGAGGGCACCTCCTCAATGGGATGAGCACTGGGTGTTGTATGGAAACCAATTTGACAATAAATTTCATATATTGAAAAAATAAAGAAAAAAGAAAAAAAATAAAAACACCTCAGTTAGTGTTAAGTTGAATAACTCAGTACTACGGCCAAGCCAGTTTGACACATAAAATTAACCATCACAAGGCGCATCAAGTTTCTTTCTTGCTACAGGTCAGGAAATATAACAGCCATTTATACTTTCCATTGATTCATTCATTCATGCGTTCATTCATACATGGATTAATTCATTTGTTTATTCAAGAACTATATCTTGAACACCAGACACTGTGTTCTTTTTTTTGCCAGACACTGTGATATATGCATGGATACATATTCTAAGATTCTGACAACTGACTTATAAATAATTGTTACAGTATAACCTATTTGTTAGTTGGGATCCTATTGAGTATTTTTAGGACTATTGCCTTATTTCTTTTTGAGTTACTTTATTTTCCTCCAGGCCACAGATAGGAATGTATTCATTTTCATGACTTTCATAAATCTTGCATAGTTCCTTGTCGAGTAAATATAAATATCTCTTATCAAAAACATTTTGAACATTTTGACTAAACCAACTGCCAAAAACAGTAAGAAAGGACCAGCCGCGCTGCATAAATGTTTTTCAAGCTGCTTCTTGCATTACATTTGCTAATGTCCCATCATTGTCCGAAGCAAGTCATAAGGCCAGCCCAGGCTCAAGAGGTGGGGAAGTAGAATCAATATCTTAATTGTTTTTTTAAATTATTTTTTATTTTTTGAGGGCGAGAGAGTGTGTGGACACACGAGAGAGCAGGGGAAGGGCAGAGAGAGTGGGAGAGGGAGGGATAGAATCCCAAGCAGGTTCCATGCTCAGTGTGGAGCCTGACACGGGCTCAGTCTCAGGAACCATGACATCATGACCTGAGCTGAAATCCAGAGTGACACTTAACTAACTGAACCACCAAGGTGCCCCTAGAATCAGCATCTTGATAAAGTTTCTGCAAAGAATTTGTAGTCACTTTTGCTTTTTTCTCCTGTACTACAATGGTTTGAACATAATGTGCAGCATATGACAGTTTGCAGCTAGTCAGAAGATCACACCAATGGAACCCAACTGGACATATTTTGGGTTATATGGGGCTTTCCCTGCCATTCTGTGATACTTTTTAACATAAAGGAAAGGTCACTTTTTAACATAAAGGAAAAAGCTGTAGTTAAATGAGACAAACCAGCTAATTCAAGCATTAAAAACAACAACAAAAACTCCTTTGAAACCTGAATTTATTGGCTTTCCCATTACATTAACCAGACACCTTGTCAACTGTGCCCTTTGTTTTGAAGACTTTAGATCTGCAATTTAAATTACTGCCTCTTTCCTTTATCCCTATGCACATAACCGGTCCATCAACTGTCAGAAAAATACCCAAATTTCCTTCTTTTCCTTGATTATACACCCTCTAAAAGATTGCTTTATCATTTAGATTCAGAATAAAACATTCCACTCATCTGGCAATACCTTTTTATGTTTTCTTACATAAGTAAACTGAAACATATATGTGCTATGGAAGTTGTTCCTCCACACACCCCCTGCCTCATGGGAGAATAACTTAGTTTCTGCAATAAAACATACCATGCTTTAAAATTTGGCAAGAAATGATGAAAATATACCTCCCCTTCAACAAAGTTCTGCTGGGGACAACTGAATTGTTAAGATACTTATCTAGGCAAATTCAACCATAAACTTTTTTTTTTTTCAACTTTTTTTTTTTTTTTTAATTTATTTTTGGGACAGAGAGAGACAGAGCATGAACGGGGGAGGGGCAGAGAGAGAGGGAGACACAGAATCGGAAACAGGCTCCAGGCTCTGAGCCATCAGCCCAGAGCCTGACGCGGGGCTCAAACTCACGGACCGCGAGCTCGTGACCTGGCTGAAGTTGGATGCTTAACCGACTGCGCCACCCAGGCGCCCCCAACCATAAACTTTATAATTCAACTGGGCACTGACGTTCAGGATCTTGCAACATGACCCTATTGACCTGAAAGAGTGAGTGCCCCTTTAAAGAGTAAGATTACGTGCTTCCCATCAGCAGGCTTAAAAGCTCAGTATTTTCGTGGCTGTGTAATAAAGCTTTGAAAGGAACACAGTTAAAATAACCACTTAGCAAGAGAAGGAAAAGATTCAACTCAAACCTATTTGAATTCTCTTAAATCCTGCCTGGGGTGTACTCACATACAATCGGTTGCTTTCCTCGGAGAATGTTGTACAACCTCATGTTCTAGAAGAATTTGGCTGTGTTCAGTTCTAATTAACAAAGGGCATTTTCCAAACATCTCAAGAGTGATAGAAATAGCTGGAAAGGGTGTTAATTGCAGAATTAAGCTGGTTTATCAAGTGAATAACTATGTGAATGAGCTTTGTAAACTCCGCAAAACACTCCAAAAGTATTGTCATTCTTTTTGTTTTGTGTACATAATACATGCACATAGACTAACACATTCCACCTTCCACAAAATGACTGAAAATGAAATAATTTTGGTAATGCTTTTCCAAGATCAAAGAGGTTTTTAAAATTGTGCTTTCTTGCTACTAGCATTGAGGCACAGTGTTCCAGCAGTAGTTCCTTGAAAATACTATTTCTTTTTCTTTTTAATTTTTTTTTTGATGTTTATTTATTTTTGAGAGAGACAGAGACAGAATGCAAGTGGGTTGGGGCAGAGAGAGAGGGAGGCACAGAATCCAAAGGAGGCTGCAGCCTGCAGGCTCTGAACTGTCCTCACAAAGCCTGACCCGGGGCTTGAACTCATGAGCCGTGAGATCATGACCTGAGCCAAAGTCGGATGCTCAACCGACTGAGTCACCCAGGTGCCCCAGAAAGTACTATTTCTGATGACCTGCATGATACACACCTATGTTAGAAAATTTTGAACATGAAGAAAAGTGCAAAAAATAAAGTAAGTAATCACTCATAATCCCATCACCCAGAAGTAGTAGTCACTAATATTTTAGTGTGTTTTCTTCTTGTCCTTTTTCTATACATAAAAAATATATATATAGAAATATGAAAATTGTATATTTTACATGAAACTATGATACTTTAAGGCAATATACTGGTTAACATTGTCAGAGAATTTTGGTTTGAATTGTGGCTCTTACACTTTCTCATTATGGTAATCTGGGCAATTTGCTTATTATCAGTTGTAACTCAAGTTTCCTGAGCTATAATACGGCATAATAGCAGTAATCTACTTTGTAGGGCTATTGTGAGGACTAAGTTAACTAATACATGTTAACACTTAGAACAGTTCCTGGCACATAATAAATACTCAGTATTATATTTATAGTTTAAATAATTTTTATCACATAACACCAGGGCGTAAGCATTTTCTACAATAATTTAAAACATTTATCTTTATGAATGAATGATTGGGTATCATGTTCCATTGGATAGATATGCTCTAATTTACTTGACCAGCTCTGTTGTTGGAATGCTGTGATTCCAAATTGTTACTATTATCAATATTGTTTTGATGATTATCTTAATGCATAAAGTCTTTTCTGCATTTCAGATTGTTTGATTAAAGTGGTTTTCTACAAGCAGACTGTGGTGACCAGCCTCCAATATGACCGCAGTGATCCCATTCTGGTTTCTTTGCCCTCGTCAAAGTCTTCTCCACCTCCAACCCCACACTAAACAGAGCCTTTTTGTTTAACCAGTAGGATATTGAAACCATGATGAAGTGTGACTTCTGAGGCTAGGCTACAAAAACCATTCTTTTTCTCCCCCCCTCTGTGGGATCACTCACTGTAGCAGCAGACAGCTGACACGTCGTGAGGACACTTCAGCGTCTCCGTGGAGAGGTCCGTGTGGTAAGGAATTGAAGCTACTGGCCAACTGTTATGTGAATGAGTTGTCCTGTTTGCAGATCTTCCAGCCTCTGTCAAGCCTTCAGATAACTGAAGCCATGGTGAACAGTTGAAAAACGCTTGGGGCACTGGGGTGGCTCAGTTGGTTAAGCATCTGACTCTGGCTCAGGTCATGATCTCATGGTTCGTGAGTTTGAGCCCCGCATCTGTCCTGAGAGCTCAGAGCCTGGAGCCTGCTTTGGATTCTGTCTCCATCTCTCTCTGCCCCTCCCCCACTCGTGCTCTGTCTCTGTCCCTCTCTCAAAATAAATAAATAAATAAATAAATAAATAAATAAATAAATAAATAAAAGAAAAAAAGAAAAAGAAAAACCCTGAGACAGAACCGTCTAGCCCAAGTTACTCCCAGATGTCTGACTTGCAGAAACTACGTGAGATAAATGTTATTGTCCATAGGGAATATAGACAATAAGACTGTATTATAATCGTCAAACCTGCTAAGAGACTAGAACTTAATTATTCTAATCTCTAAAAAGAAACAATTATATAATGTGATACAGGTGCTAATTATCACTATAATGGCAAACATATATAAAAATGGCACAAAATTCATAAATGTATCAAATTTACATGTTATACACCTTAAATGTACACTATTATATGTCAAATGTATCTCAATAAAAATGTTATTGTGTTATAAGTGTTAAATTTGGGGATACTTTGTACTGGATTAAAAGATAGAACATTTAAACATGCTTGATAGTGTTAAATGGCTTTCCAGAGATGACATACTGATTAATTCCCATCAGAAGTATGTGAGAGTGCTTATATAATAATACCTTATATAATACCTTATATAATAATGCCTTCATCACCACTGACTGTTCAGTTTTGTAATCTTTGTTAATTTCATAGAAAAAAGTGGGCATTTTGCCACTTACAATAGTTGCCTTTATTTGATCTCTAGTGAGGTTAATATTTTTTTCTTATAGTCTTTTTTTAGCCTATTTTTTGGAGCAATTTTAGGTTCACAGAAAAATTGAGAGGAAGGTGCAGAGATTTCACATATGTCCCCTGTCCCCACCCATGCACAGCCTCTCCCATTGTCAACATCTTGCATCAGAGTGGTACATTTTTTTTTATTAAAAAAAATTCTTTTTAATGTTTGTTTATTTTTGAGACAGAGAGAGACAGAGCATGAACGGGAGAGAGTCAGAGAGAGAGGGAGACACAGAATCCGAAGCAGGCTCCAGGCTCTGAGCTGTCAGCACAGAGTGCGATGTGGGGCTCGAACTCACGGACCGTGAGATCATGACCTGAGCTGAAGTCAGACGCTCAACCGACTGAGCCACCCAGGCACCCCCAGAGTGGTACATTTTTTACAACTGACAAACCTACATTGATATATCATGATCACCCAAAGTCTATATTTACATTAGGGTTCACTTGGGGCACCTGGGTGGCTCAGTCAGTTAAACGACCGACTTTGGCTCAGGTCATGATCTCACAGTTTGTGAGTTTGAGCCCCACTTTGGGCTCTGTGCTGACAGCTCAGAGACTAGAGCCTGCTTCATATTCTGCTTCTCCCTCTCTCTCTAACCAGCCCTCTCCCCTGCTCATGGGCTGTCTCTCTGTCTCTCTCAAAAATAAATAAACAGTAAAAAAAAATTTACATTAGGGTTCACTCTTGGTGGTGTGCTGGGTTAATTTTTTTTATATTTCCTTTCCATTTGTATTTTCTTTTCTGGGAAACCTCTTTAATATACAATTTGCTCCATCTCCTATTAGGCTCTTAGTGTTTTTCTTAGGAATTTGTATGAACTCTTTATTTATTTATTTATTTATTTTTTAAAATTTACATTCAAGTTAGTTAGCATATAGTGCAACAATGATTTCAGGAGTAGTTTCCTTAGTGCCCCTTATCCATTTAGCTCACCCCCCCTCCCACAACCCCTCCAGTAACCCTCTGTTTGTTCTCCATATTTAAGAGTCTCATGTTTTGTCCCCCTCCCTGTTTTTATATTATTTTTGCTTTCCTTCACTTATGTTCATCTGTTTTGTATCTTAAAGTCCTCATATGAGTAAAGTCATATGATATTTGTCTTTCTCTGACTAATTTCATTTAGCATAATACCTTCCAGTTCCATCCACGTAGTTGCAAATGACAAGACTTCATTCTTTTTGATTGCCGAGTAATACTCCATTGTATATATATATATATATATATATATATATATATATATATATATATATCACATCTTCTTTATCCATTCATCCATCGATGGACATTTGGGCTCTTTCCATACTTTGGCTATTGCCGATAGTGCTATAAACATTGGGGTGCATGTGCCCCTTTGAAACAACATACCTGTTTCCCTTGGATAAATACCTAGTAGTGCAATTGCTGGGTTGTAGGGTAGTTCTATTTTTAGTTTTTTTGAGGAACCTCCATACTATTTTCCAGAGTGACTGCACCAGTTTGCATTCCCACCAGCAGTGCAAAAGAGATCCTCTTTCTCCATATCCTTGCCTCCGCACCTGTCGTTGCCTGAGTTGTTAATGTTAGCCATTCTAACAGGTGTGAGGTGGTATCTCATTGTGGTTTTGACTTGTATTTCCCTGATGATGAGTGATGTGTTGTTTGGCCATCTGGATGTCTTCTTTGGAGAAGTGTCTATTCATGTCCTTTGCCCATTTCTTCACTGGATTATTTGTACTTTGGGTGTTGAGTTTGATAAGTTCTTTATAGATTTTGGATATTGACCCTTTATCAGATATGTCCTTTGCAAATATCTTCTCCCATTCTGTCGGTTGCCTTTTAGTTTTGCTGATTATTTCCTTTGCTGTGCAGAAGTTTTTTATTTTGATGAGGTCCCAATAGTTCATTTTTGCTTTTGTTTCCCTTGCCTCCAGAGACATGTTGAGTAAGAAGTTGCTGTGGGCAAGGTCAAAGGTTTTTGCCTACTTTCTCCTCCAGGATTTTGATGGCTTCCTGTCTTACATTGAGGTCTTTCATCCATTTTGAGTTTATTTTTGTGTATGGTGTAAGAAAGTGGTCCAGGTTCATTCTTCTGCATGTCGCTGTCCAGTTTTCCCAGCACCACTTGCTCAAGAGACTGTCTTTATTCCATTGGATATTCTTTCCTGCTTTGTCAAAGATTAGTTGGTCATATGTTTGTGGTTCCATTTCTGGGTTCTTTATTCTGTTCCATTGATCTGAGTGTCTGTTCTTGTGCCAATACCATACTGTCTTGATGATTACAGCTTTGTAGTATAGCTTGAAGTCTGGGATTGTGATGCCTCCTGCTTTGGTTTTCTTTTTCAAGATCGTTTTGGCTATTCGGGGTCTTTTCTGGTTCCATACAAATTTTAGGATTGTTTGTTCTAGCTCTGTAAAGAATGCTGGTGTTATTTTGATAGGGATTGCGTTGAATATGTCGATTGCTTTGGGTAGTATTGACATTTTAACAATATTTGTTCTTCCTATCCAGAAGCATGGAATATTTTTCCATTTTCTGTGTGTGTGTGTCTTCTTCAATCTCTTTCATAAGCTTTCTATAGTTTTCAGTATATAGATTTTTCACCTCTTTGGTTAGATTTATTCCTAGGTATTTTATGGGTTTTGGTGCTGTATGAACTCTTTATATATAAAAGATATTAATCATTTATTATGTTCTTCACCTGACTGTTGTTGTTTGGTTTTATGTTTAATGATACACGGATGTTTACAATTTTTAAAAATGGAGTGAATGTGATATTTTCTTTTGTGTTTAAGTTTAGTAAGTCCTTTCCTATTCATAGAAAAGGTAAATGTTTATGTTATAGTTCATGTTATAGTTTTTGGTTTTTTATGCTTGGATCTTCAATTCATTGGAGGTTTTTCTTTTGTTTTGTTTTTGTATTACCAAATAGCTATTTTTATAACGCTATTTTATTTTTTTCTAAGTTTATTTATTTATTTTTGAAAGAGAGAGAGAGAGAGAGAGAGAGAGAGAGCACACGCAGGAAACGTGCAGAGAGAGAGAGGGAAACACAGAATCTGAAGCAGTCTCCAAGCTCTACACTGTCAGCACAGAGCCCAATGTGGGGCTCATACCCAAGAACCGTGAGATCATGACCTGAGCCGAAATCGGGCGCTTAACTGACTAAGCCACCCAGGCATGCCACAACACTCTGCAAGAAATAGAACAATTTCCCTCTTTTCTGTTACTTAGTGATTTTTATACATTAAGCTCTTTTAAATTCTAGTGCCTGTTTCTGTGTCTGTCTTGTTTCACTGAAAAGCTCTTCTTGTGTCAATAGCACTCTGTTTTAATTATTGTGCTTTATAATGTTTTAGTAACTGGAAGGTCTAGTGAGTAGAATGACCTTACTAAGTATAACCTCGTGGCCTCTCAAAGCTGCAGAGCTTTCCACAATGCAACCTGATGCCATTCAAAAATGTTGAAGAGTTGGGTGGCTTTTCACCTAAGAATATGAAAGAGGGCAAAATTTCGTAAGATTATAGGTCTGTGGAGCTGGCCAGAAAAAAAACATTTTAACATTCTAAGAGCCACAGAAATGAAAAGTGCAATCAAGTGTTTTAGCAGCCTGGGTGAGAGTCATAGACTTCCATGAGTAAATGGAAGAAAGAGGTCATGATATGATTCAAACCTAGACATTTAAATGAGTTCTGCTGCATAAGCAAAGTTTGGCCAGTAAATTAGTTTTCATATTTTTGTGCATGTTTGTCAAACTATGGAAAGTAGAATTCAACTGCAAAAGTAACTGAGATTGGAAAGCTTCTATTGACATTCTTTTGATAATTTAAACAATATTTCAGTTATAAGTTTTAGTTTTTTCAACTTTTGAGGCGATTCTGGCCATTACAGTTTTTCTGTTAATCATTCAATCAGTATTCAACCAATACTGAGATTTCTGCTTATCTGCATATACTGATGTTTATTATTTTGTAATAGAAAATTTTCAGTATATTGCTCATTTATGTTTAAAATTTTTAAAAAAATATTTATTTATTTTTGAGAGACAGAGTGTGAGCAGGGGAGGGGCAGAGAGAGACACAGACACATAGAATCGAAAGCAGGCTCCGGGCTCTGAGTTGTCAGCACAGAGCCCAACATGGGGTTTGAACCCAGGAACTGTGAGATCATGACCCGAGCGGAAGTCAGATGCTCAACCGACTGAGTCACCCAGGAGCCCCCCGTTTATGTTTTGTTCTTCATTGTGTGTGTGTATTGATTTGGCAGGAAGTGTTTATTTTATTTGTTTATCTTTTCCCCTAGAACACCTATTGGATCAAGAGTTGGACTCTTAACCAACTGATCCACCCAGACGCCCTTAATTTTTTTTTTTTTTAAGAAAAAAAAGCATTTTAAGTTTATAGTTATTTACCACTGAGTATAGCTTGGTTACAACTCCAAAACTAACTTTTCTATGTATTATTCTCATTTTCATTATTTTACAAATAGTTTAATATATTTGTTTTCCTTTTTGATTCAATATTATTTTACTAAAAATAAAAACAACAACAACAAATGAAGCACCCACTATGCAGATCACGACTCCCTCTCTCTTTACATTCTTAAATAGTGGAACAACTCTTTTTTGTTCCATTCCTCCCTAAAAATGGATTGTCAAAATTATGCCAGAGAAGAATTTTGGGAAAACTAACATGAGTCATTGCATTTGGGTCATTTAACTCACATATTTGGTACCACTTCCATATGTCCCAGGTTAAACCAACCAATTTTGAGAATGTAGGTTTTATGTCATTTAATAAATTGAACAAAGTGTGTAAAGTGCAAGACTTAGGAAAAAGGATCGTTTTGACATCAGCTAATTTGTGCCACAGCTAATATCTTGGATCCATGATTCAAGGGCTGAAATGTAACTAAAGTAGCAGTTTCTTTTGCCCAGAGCGCACAATAAGCAGCACATACGATGGAAAGATACAGGTGAAGGTTCTAGAACACAAAACCTGTGGGAAGGAGGAGCCATGACCCCAGTTGTTGAGCCCTCAGGCCTTCACAGTGACTATCCTGGGTGATGAACATCCCTTATTGCTGGCCAGGGCTTTTCCTCTCGATCCACTGTGGCCAGTCACTGCAGTGACCTGGGAGGGTTTGTGTGGATCACAGGAACTCTGGGCCCCTTGAAATTGAGCGCTGAGTGTCCGAGTTCGGCTCAGGTCATGATCTCACGGTTCGTGGGTTTGAGGCCCTGTGGGTCTCTGTGCTGACAGCTGGGAGCCTGGAGCCTGCTTCGGATTTTGTGTCTTCCTCTCTCTCTCCCCTCCCCTGCTCGTGTTCTGTCTCTCTCTCTCTCTCAAAAATGAATACACATTAAAAAAAATTTAGAATATGTTCAGATTTTAGAAATCAATGCAGTTTTTAATAAGGAGGAGGAAGAGGAGGAGAAAAGCAACAGATATAACTCTGAGATAGTTCAGAAAAACAGCAATAATTGAGAGTTCCACATGACCAATTTTGGGAACTAGTTCTCCCCACCCTGCCCCTCACTCCCAGCTCCTTCTTGAAAGCAAGGGCTTTCTGTAGCTAATGACACTTTAGAGGGCACGAAATCACTAGGATAAATCATGTTTAAATATGGCGTTGATAGGGCGCCTGGGTGGCCCAGTTGGTTAAATGTTAGACTTCAGCTCAGGTCATGATCTCACGGTTCGTGGGTTCAAGCTCTGCATCGGGCTCTGTGCTAAACTCTTGCTCAGAGCCTGGAGCCTGCTTCAGATTCTGTGTCTCCTTCTCTCTCTGCCCCTCCCCCATTTGTGCTCTGTCTCACTGTCTTTCAAAAATAAATAAATGTAAAAAAAAATTAAATATGGTGTTGATAAAGTGTCTTCTGTTCTCAAGTTGTTACCTTGTTTTAATAAATCAAATCAAATCAAGACATGCTAAATTTCTACAGTTCATTGTGTTGTAGTTCCATTCATTACAAAAAGCCTTTAACAGTAGCTCTAGGTACTCCTGGATGCCTCAGTCAGTTAAGTGTCTGACTCTTGGTCTTGGCTCAGGTCATGATCTCATGGCTCATGAGATCGAGCCCTGTGATGGGCTCTGTGCTGACAGTGGGGAGCCTGCTTGGGAGTCTCTCTCCCTCTCTCTCTGCCCCACCCCTGCACTCCCTCTTTCTCTCTCTCTCTCTCAAAATGAAAAGTAAACATAAAAAATAATTTAAAAAGTCATTCTAAACTAACATATTTCTAAATGTTGCCTATATAAATCATGCTCCTATACATCATATACCAAACTTGATCATTTCATAGGTCACAGAAGGTTAAGGTTGGAGGGAAACTTCCAGATCATAGAGTTGGTTTTCACTTCCTAAATACTAACATGGCATCGTATCTGTGAATGCTCTAGAATTACTGCACACTTATTTTAGTTGTTCCAAAATGTTTGGAAAGAGGTAAGAAGGAGTTTTGTTAAGCTCACTTTAGAATTCTGTGTAAGGTCTATTCTTCTATCCTCAATTAAAATTCTCTTTGATTTTTAAAAACATGCTCACACTGACCAGATGAATTTAGTGTACACACGTCTGAAATTAGTTTACAAATTTCTGAAATATGTTTAAGCTCAGAAATTGAGGCTATGTGTGAAAATTTATTTGTAACTAGCTCCCTCTAGTGAGAATTATTTAAAATTGAATGGTTCATTTCTATCTGAACTGGTAAAAGTTTTTGAAGAGAAGTTTTCAATTTTTAAGAACTATAAACTCTTGAATTATATTCTTTATAGAGTTCCAGAAAAATCTGAAATACATATATATACATATATGTATATATAGTATATATATATATACTATCAATTCTTGAATTATATACTATATATAGTATATATGTGTATATATAATGTGTCTATATATATATATATATACATATATATATGTGTATATATATATATATATATATATATATATATATTTGTTGTTGTTGTTGTTATAGGGCCTATTTTGGAAATAAGTTACAGCGAAAAACAATCCAAAGACACACATAATAAATTAGCTATGTGGCAACACCATAGCTGTAACTTTTTAGAGAATAAAGTTGACTTGAAAGGTAAATCTTGGCGGAAAACTGATATACCAACTGTTTTGAGACGAGAATTGAGTGTGGGGCACAATGGAGAGATGAGGATGAGACTGCTACAGAATTCAGGCTGAAAAGAATAACCTTGTTAACAGTTTGCAAACCGTTTTTCATTTGCTCTTTTGGATATCCTGTGAGGTAGGTGTTATCCCTTATTTTGAAGGTCAGGGAACAGGTGCAGCAAGGGAAGTGATATGCCCAGTGCTGCAGAGCACCGTGGATGCTGTGCTTTGTTACCCAGATTCCCATTCAGGGCTGAGGTACGCATTCCTCCAGTTCTGGGGTTCCGGGGTGGGGGTGGGGTCATTGACTGCCGCCTCTCAGCTGGACTGCTTTCTGGAATTGTCCTCAGCCAAAGAAATACACTTCACCCAAGGTTACGCAACCCTCAGCCTGAAACTATGTATATCCGATGATTGGTTCTTGTGATGGACAAAGACTTGTCCACCCTGCCTCGATTTGGGGTATCTTGTTAGAGCTATTCCCGCTTCAGAGCTCCCCTGAGCTGCGCTGCAGTTCAGCTCTTTTGTCTTCTGGGTCTTTCTTCACCACTCACAGGGGCTGTTTCTGCAAGGATTCTCCAATAACCTCTGCACGGAAACTTCAGCGTCTAGAATCTGTTTCCCAGTAAATCTAACCTGTGACAGTTGGTCCTGGATGTGGTCCTAAGGAACTAGGTCTAAAATGGGATTTTGTTGCTGCACCTGGCTGAATGTAATAAAGATGCCTTGCTGGTAGGAGAGAAACACAGCCGCAGGCATGCAGTTCCCGTGCAATTGTTAAAACGTCTACAGGTGAAAACTAGGATGGGCTTCTGATGGGAGGTAGGGCATTGGCAGGTGCAATGTCTCAGTGATTTGAGAGTTTCAAGGGAAAAGTAAGAATTTTGGAATTAGATGGCTGTTGCTGGGAGCCATCAATGCATTGGAGAGGGACAATAAAGGGTTGAGGATTACTCACCAATATAGTGGGAAATGTGAAGCCAGAGTGCTTCTTTGGCTGTATATGAATGCGTTCCCATCTCCTGTAGCCTGGGAGCAGTAAAGCTGGAGGCTTATAAGTGATAAGAGTAGCAGAGTTCCAGAGAATGTGGAATTCTCGACTGTGGTTAGGCCAGGGCCCTGATTTGGAAGGAATGAGACTTTATTTTATTTTTTATTTTTTTTAATGTTTACTTTTTATTGAGACAGGGGGAGACAGAGCGCCAGTGGGGGAGGGGCAGAGAGAGGGAGACACAGAATCTGAAACAGGCTCCAGGCTCTGAGCTGTCAGCACAGAGTCCGATGCGGGGCTCGAACCTGCGACCTGTGAGATCATGACCTGAGCCGAAGTCAGACACTTAACTGACTGAGGCACCCAGGTGCCCCTGGAAGGAATGAGACTTTTGATGGGGATGTCTGGGTTGATGCACTAAAAAAAAATTTTAATTTAAATCCAAGTTGGTTAACACATAGTGTAATAATGATTTCAGGAATAGAACTTAGTGATTCATCACTTACATAGGACACCCAGTGCTCCTCCCAAGTGCCCTCATTAATGCCCATCACCCATTTAGCTGATCCTCCTAATTACCTCCCTCCAGCAACCCTCAGTTGTTCTCTGTATTTAAGAGTCTCTTGTGGTTTGTCTCTCTCTCTGTTTTTCTTATTTTTGCTTCCCTTCCCCTGTGTTCATCTGTTTTGTTTCTTAAATTCTACATATGAGTGAAGTCATATGATGGTTGTCTTTCTTTGACTTATTTCGCTTGCCATAATACCCTCTAGTTCCATCCACGTTGTTGCAAATGGCAAGATTTCATTCTTTTTGATCACTGAGTAATATGCCATTGTATATATAAACCACATCTTCTTCATCCACTCATTGGTCAATGGATATTTGGGCTCTTTCCATAATTTGGCTGTTGTTGATAGTGCTGCTATAAACATTGGAGTGATGCACTAAAAAATTTTGAATCCTTAGTTCCCTTGGACCTTCTGGGCCTTCAGACATGACCCACTCCTTCCTGTTTAAAGACTAGTGCCTCTTGTTTATTTGTAGAAGACGCAGAGGACCTTGCCTTGCAAGCCTCTATCTCCTCTCTTGGCCATCAGGCCCCTAACTAGGGTCAAATCACAACACAACCTGGCCGAGAAGTACCGGGCCTGCTAAGGGAGAAAAGGACTACACCCTGAAGTAGTTTAGGACCTGGTCCACACATGGCATCAAGAAGCTGGAGTGTATGTATGGGACTGGATCCCGAGGGTGCCCAGAATATAACATCGGGAGAGGGAGAGTTATGTGAGAGCTTCTCTCCTGGTACAGGATTTACACGTTGGCAAGCGCCCCAGGAGATGGCGCTAATATACTGTTAATTTGCCTCTTAGAAGCATGGCCTGGTGAGAAGGTAACAGTATCGATGAGAAGTTCTTTTAAAAAAATTTTATTTTTTTGTTGAATAAATTTGACATATAACATGTAAGTTTAAGGTGTACAGCATGCTACTCTGATGCATTTATATGTTGTAATATGATTGTTCTTGTAGTAATATTGATCACATTACATAATTACATATTCATTATACTGTGCATTAGGTCCCTGTGGCTTATTTACTATTCCTTACGCGTTTGTACCCTCAAATACCATCAATGTTATCACTCCCCTCACTGAATATGTCTTGTAGCCACTCTCCAGAGCTCTGAAGGCCAGGGTTGGTGGTAGGAGATGCTGTTTCAGAGCTGAGCTCACTGATAGTGATGGGGATGGGCTTGTCCTGAAATAGAGGCCAGGTGCCCGAGTGCAACTGCCATCAGCTAGGTGGGTGCAGTTACTTTAATGAGCAGCTGAGAGCATATTGGCTGTCAACCTAGAATAACAGGATATCGGGGTCAGGGAACAGCTTTCTCCCCACTCCAGAAACACACCGCTTTGGTTCCGTGAGGCCTGAAATGCCATTAGGTGAGAGCTCCATTTTTATTCTGTGTTAGGTCTAACTCTTGTTATCTGTTATTGTTACTGTTTTTTGAGTCTTTCTCCACAGAGATTCTGAGAACAATTAAGCCCCAGTGCCTTCTGGCGTCCGTTGCATGAGGTTCTTTAACTTCTTCCTGATATTTTAGAACCGGGCCACCCATTCCCGATTCTCTTGGAAGAATCGGGAAACGGTTACTCCAAGCTTGTTCCTGGGTTCGGATGAGGAACTCCAGCTGAGAGAGTCTACAGTCTACCCATATCCTTAACTTTTTCTTAACCTTTTCCAATAATGAGTAATTTACTTCTTTCCTCTAAAGACTTAGTTTCCCCCCAACCTTCTCAGAAATTATGTGTGTGTGTGTGTGTGGGGGGGTGTTGGGCATTCTAACATACCTTTGTTTCTCAAGCTTTGAATTGGGCTGTCAAACCTACAACAGATTTCATCTCTGCTCTCTCACTCTTCAGCCAAAGAATTCCTTGTCGCTTTGGGATCACTAGACCTCAGGCTTTTGAATCATTTTCTCTTTATGAAGGCGGCATCTCAGGTGAGTCCCTTCTCATTCTCTTTCCTGGTCCTCTCTTTGCCTTCAGAACACTAATTATTTTGCAACATTCATATAAACACATATAAATAATCTAGTTAATTATGTAAATGTAAAATTGAATGTAATCACTTTATGAGTAGTGAGTAGGGATCTTACTCCCTAAGCTCAGCTAGGTAAGAACTATAGCTTACAGATTTTTCTATCACAGGAAAATTTCTCACTCCGAGCCCTCATTCAGCCCAGGTATGAAGCCCAATAACCTCGGTTTCTCTACTGGCCCCACCCCAGAGCGTTTATTCAACTTCAGATGGTTTTGCAGAGTTCCCTGGGTGAAGGTAGCTCATCTCATTTCTCTGGTTCCTGCTTCTCAACCCCTTTTGCCAGCCCCTCCCCTTCTGCTAGGTCCCTGTGTTTTGGGTAGCCCAGGGCTTAGGGACTACTCTGAGCTCATCAATACTTTCTGTAGTTCATTTGAGCACAGTCCGCTGCACTGCCTCCTGTGGAGGTAACATGAAAGAGCTGAGGTCTGTCTGGACTTCCCGGGAGAGGAATGGGCTGGCAGAAGAGATTCAAAGATGAAATTAATTAATCCTAGGATAAGAATGACGGTTGATTTCCAGTTTCTCTCTACTACCCAGACTTCTCCAGAGCCCAGGAGATGGGGAAATAGATTTAAACCTTTTCCTCTGGTATTCCTTCCCTCCTTTCTCAGATATTTACTGATTGCCAGCTATGTGCCAAGGGGAAAGGACTAGATCCTGGGGAATGTATTTTTTGGCTCTCTGGATAGAAAAGATGTATCATTTTGAGAAGTTTTTGAACAACTTGTAGTCTTCCCTGAAATCATCTACTTAACTGTCTATCAATTTCAACTTGAACTGTCTTATTAAATGGACCACCATTAAGTGTTGTGATAGTACTAGAAAACAAGCAATTTGTAAAGCATTTGCACAAATTCTAACCAGGCTCGCTACTTTGGTTTTCTCTATTATCTACTTAGCAATCAAAGCAACTCCTTAATTTAACATATGATGTTGAAAATAATTTGACAATATTTCCAATTAAGTTAATCTTCACGTTGCTTTTGTGTTCTTTGTCATCACATGTAGAATGATAAAATTCTGTTTTGCATATTTTTCATGAATATGGGGTGTGTTTTTCCATTTGGGTCAATAATAGCTCATTATTATCTCATTTCAGAGATGAGTTCAATACTCAATCTACAAATTACATAGTAACCAATTTCCCCAAATTAACCACAAGTCAGAATGAAGCTCACAAGCCACTTTTCCTATACTTTTGCCTATCTGTAAGAAGCCAAAGCTTAATGATCTACTTCAACTAAATAGGTTGGACAGAATTTAGATGTTCATTAGCAAGAAGTCTGACCCAGAAGCAAGATAGGTCATCACAGAAATGAAGAAAAGAGGAAATTACAGTTTAGACCACATTATCCAATCTCTGATTTATGGTTGGAGAAGATCATCGAAGTGACTGTCCTAATTCTTGTTTAACAGAAGACCTAAAAAATGGGAATAATATTTGTTTTGTTTTTAAGTTCTGCTCAATATTTAGACTATTCCCAAGAAAAATAGGTTGTAAGAACCAATCGATAGAGAATATCAGGAAAGAAGTAATGCTGCCTGGGAAAATCTAACCTGAATTTTGATTGGTACATGAGCTACCAGTTTGGTGACACTGTTAAGATACTCTGATAAAAGACAACTATTTTTAAAGGAAAAATCTGAGAGAATCTCACAATAGCTCCATTCGGGCATTAAAAAAAGTCACGTTGTTGCCATGGAAATATTCTGATAATTTACATGACTGTGTCGGAGCTTTTTCATTCGTCTATTAGAACAGACTTCCTTTACAAAAGTGTTCATTTTTATGTGGCTAAGAGGCCAATACAGATATTCTCCGAAGAATACCATCATCACGAATCAAATAAAATTAGCATACTAAAGGATTCATATTTAACTGCCGAAAGCGTTCTTGGGTCTAAATCAATCCATCAGTGAAGGCTTTATTAAACACTGACTAAGTGCTTAGCAGACTTGTGGGCACTCAGGAGCTGTGAAACACCACAGTGACAGAACACCAAGATCTAATGGAGAGCGTTAGGAAATAAGCAGGTGCCTGCAGTCCCAGTTCTGAAGATTCTAATAGGTACGTTCTGGTCTGAAGCTCCTGGGAATGTTTTTGTTTTTGTTTTTGTTTTAAACCTCCCAGGTGATTCTGATGATTAGTCAGGCCCAGGGCCCATTTCTGCCGGAGTTGTCAGAGTCTGGTCCCTGAACCCGCGGTCATCAGTGTCACCTGGGAACTTGTTAGAAATGCAAATTCTCCAGTCCCACCCTACTAAATCATAGACTCTGGAGAGAACAACCTGTGTTTTTAACAAGCTCTCCTGGCAATTTACTGCTTGATAAAGTTAGAGAATCATGGCCTTTTCTCCGGACTGAGATGGATGCCCCAGTTTTCTCTTTGCTGCAGAGCTAAGGGAATAGGACTTACTTTTTCTCCCTGGGTACATAGCCAGCCGCTCTACCCTCCTCTTTACCCTTAGCATACCTGAAGAAGTGCAGAAGGGAAATGTGCTCCTCCGTTTCCTGCTTCCTTGATGCTTGGGAAGATGATAGAGAAGTCCTTTTTGTCTTCAAGGAAAACAGGAAGGGGATACAAATGAGAACCAATCTGGGAAATTGGCAGGAATTCCAAAATTTAGAAAAGCCTTTCTGTCCTGGCCCCTGGTTTCTTATCCTCCTTTTTTTTTTTTTTTTAATTTTTTTTTTTTAACATTTATTTATTTTTGAGACAGAGAGAGACAGAGCATGAACGGGGGAGGGGCAGAGAGAGGGAGAATCTGAAACAGGCTCTGAACTGTCAGCACAGAGCCTGACGCAGGGCTCAAACTCACAGACCTCGAGATCATGACCTGAGCCGAAGTTGGCCGCTTAACCGACTGAGCCACCCAGGCGCCCCTCTTATCCTCCATTTTTATTCCTGAGCAGGGAGCTCACACCCTCCCCATTTTCTCACTCTACCTTTAGCAAAGTCATATGACCCTTTGCAGCACCTCAAGGCCTAAAAATAAAATAAAATAAAATAAAATAAAATAAAATAAAATAAAATAAAATAAAGAGATAGATGATGTCCCCTTTCAGCATACATGTTTTCTTTTTACTTTTTAATGGAAATCATTCCTTTTTCTTTTTTTTATGTTTATTTACTTTTGAGAGAGAAACAGAGTGCATATGGGGGAGGGGAAGAGAGAGACAGAGACCTAGAATCTGAAGCAGGCTCCAGGCTCTGAGCACGGACCGTGAGGTCATGACCTGAGCTGAAGTTCGAAGCTTAAAGCTTAACCAACTGAGGTTCCCAGGCAACCCGGAAATCATTCTAAAACAAATTTAGTACGTTCTGGATTTTTCTTTATCATCTCATGTTATTATAATAAAAATTAACTGTCGTGTCCTACAACAAACAATAGTATCATGGACTATTGAAGATCAAAGACGTGTTTCTCTTAAATAATTCTAGATGTCTAGGCATTTTTTTTCCTCATATTTCTTTATTTTTGTCTTTTCTCTCACCCTCAAGCTCTCAGCAAACATGTCCAAGTATCTTTTTCAATATTCTTCACCTTTAATTTTTTGCTTCCAATTTCACAGGGCTGGGAAGCCAGAAAACAAGTTTGTCAGAACTGTTTTAAGTGGGTACAATAAATTGGCAAATTTTATTCATTTATTTATTTTAAGTGTTTATTTTTCAAAGAGAGAGTGTGAGCGGGGGAGGTGCCCAGAGAGAGAGGGGGGCAGAGGATCTGAAGTGGGCCCCGCCCTGGCAGCAGAGAGTGAGATGAGGGGCTCCAACTCACAAGCCATGAGATTAGGACCCGAGCTGAAGTTGGATACTCAGTCAACTGAGCCACACGGGCGCCAGGCACATTTTATTTTTTACCGATAATACACAGCGTTAATGAGGTTGTCTTAAAGTTAATACTTCCTGGGGTTTCTGGCTGGCTCAGTGGGTAGACCATGTGACTCTTCATCTTGGAGTTGTGAAGTTCAAGCCCACGTGGAATACAGAATTTATTTAAAAAAAAGACAAAAATGTCTTAAAGTATATATTCAATATTCCACATGTCTTGAAGGAAAAAAAATGATTAAAATTCTTTAAAGAAAAATAAGGTGGGGCGCCTGGGTGGCGCAGTCGGTTAAGCGGCCGACTTCAGCCAGGTCACAATCTCGCGGTCCCTGAGTTCGAGCCCCGCGTCAGGCTCTGGGCGGATGGCTCAGAGCCTGGAGCCTGTTTCCAATTCTGTGTCTCCCTCTCTCTCTGCCCCTCCCCTGTTCATGCTCTGTCTCTCTCTGTCCCAAAAATAAATAAACGTTGAAAAAAAAATTTAAAAAAATAAAGAAAAATAAGGTTAATACTTCTTCAAGAAAGGGTTAATTAATGTGATCCTTTGGGAAAGCAACTTGGCAATATATGCCAAGCTCCTTAAAATATTCATATTAAAAAAAAACATTTAAAAAAAAAATTTTTTTTTAACATTTGTTTATTTTTGAGACGAGAGAGAGAGAGCATGAACAGGGGAGGGCCAGAGAAAGAGGGAGACACAGAATCTGAAACAGGCTCCAGGCTCTGAGCTGTCAGCACAGAGCCCGACGCGGGGCTTGAACCCACGGACCGTGAGATCATGACCTGAGCCGAAGCCGGACTCTTCACTGACTGAGCCACCCAGGCGCCCCCCCCAAAAAACATTTTTTTAAATGTGTATTATTGAGAGACAGAGAGAGACAGCATGAGCGGGGGGAGGGGCAGAGAGAGAGGGAGACCTAGAACATGAAGCAGGCTCCAGGCTCTGAGCTCTCAGCACAGAGCCCGATGCGAGGCTCGAACTTACGAGCCATGAGATCATGACCTGAGCCAAACTCCGTCGCTCAACTGACTGAGCCACCCAGGTGCCCCTATTTTCATATTCTTTAATCCAACATTTTTACTTCTAGAACTAATGTAAAGAAATAATTTATTACAAAAAACATTTACCCACACTGAAGTTTGTTGGTTAATCATTTCTAAGAGAGAAAAGCTGGAAATGATCTAAATACTTAATAATAATAGAGTTTTAAGGTAAATTATGGAGCTTAAAAAATTTTTTTAAACGTTTATTTTTGAGAAAGAGGCAGACTACAAGTGGGGGAGGGGCAGAGAGAGAGAGAGGAAGACACACAATCGGAAGGGGACTCCAGGCTCTGAGGTGTCAGCAGAGAGCCCAATGCAGGGCTTGAACCCATGAACTGTGAGATCATGACCTGAGCTGAAGTTGGACGCTTAACCGACTGAGCCACCTAGGCACCCTGAAATATTGAAACTTTAATTACTGAAATTATAAATACTCATTGAAAGTGATAGATACAAAGATTTTGAAATAACTTTATTTTTTAATTTAAAATAATTTTTAAAGTTTATTTATTTTGAGAAAGAGGGAGAGAGTCAGAGAATGCCAAGCAGGCTCCATGCTGCCAGCACAGAGCCTGATACGGGGCTCCATCCCAGGATGCGAAATCCTGACCTGACTGAAATCAAGAGTCACATGCTTAACTGACTGAGACACCCAGGTGCTCCTGAAGTAACTTTAGCATATGTGCATACTATATGTGCAATATAACAAATGAAGAAGGCAATTCACCCATCCACTGCAGAGCTTAGAAATAATTTAATAACAATGGCTAAGTATTTTATATAAGTTAGCTCATTCAAACTTCACAAAAGTCCCTGTTAAGTGGGTACTTATAATCTCCATTTAATAGATAAGGAGACATTACTAAGAGTTTAAGTAAGGGGCAAACAATTGTCAGACCTGGTATTCAAACCTAAGTAAGGTGATTCTAAAAGCCTGTGCCTCTAACCCCTGGGGCTTTAAATAGAGACATCCCAGTTTATGCTTGGTGTGCTAGCATCATTATTCATGGCTCCCCATTTCATCCTCAGAAGGCCCAACTGAAATGACAAATCCTATGGTTACACTAGCTCTAGGTGACCCCAGCCAGGCTCAAAAATGAGAAAGACATTCTCAGAGGACCAGAAATTTAGAGGGTGTTCTGAGACTGAATACACATGGAATCAGGCGTGAGAGGGAAGTAGTGACCCAGAACACGATTGAGGTAAGAGACAGTGTGATCACAAAGGATTAGTAACCAAGTGGGCCTCATGCCTAGAGGCTGTCGGGCCAGAAAGGTATCTAGGGCAAGCTGGTATGGGGAGTAATGGGTTACTATAGCAGGAATAGTGACTTTAGGTGCAACAGATTGCAAAAATGGTCACAATACCTCTCCCACCAAGAGATGGTATCTATTTCTCCACCCCTTGAAACCGGGCTGACTTTCTTTGACCAAAAGAATGTGAGGGAAGCAACACTATGTGAGTTCCAAACACTGCTACCATGTGAGCAAGCCTTGGCTAGCCTGTTGCAAGATGAGAGATCACACAGAGAAGGACCAAGGTGCTACAGTTTGATAGCCAGCCACCTGTCAGATGTGCAAGTGAGGCCTTTCAGGACCAGCCGAACCCAAGCAGACCAGCCAAATGACTGCATATCCAGCAGCTGACTACAGATGCATGAACTGGGCCGTAGAAGAACTAACTGCCCACTGAGCCCAGTCCAAATTGCTGACCCACAGAGTTGTGAGCTGAATAACTGGATGTTATTTTAAGCCACTGAGCTTTGGGATGATTTGGGATGCAGCAAAGCTAACTAATATACCAGGAAACCCTTGCAAATATCTCCAACTTCCACTCCTCATAGGTCTGGGCAGGTTTCTTCGGGGGGCTCTGTGCCAGGCAGGAGCAGTGCTTGGGACAGAAGGGCAGTGACTGTGTATCTAAAATCACCTGTGAAAAATTGAAGATCACTGAGCCCAGAAAAATTAGCCATGAAATACCTTGCCCAAGAAGATGTGTGTGGTCCCTTCTTCCAGAAGATAAATCATATATATTTGAAAATGAGATAGGAACAGGGTTAATTTTGCCAAATATTTAAGAAGCTTTTCTTTATTCAGAAGCTACTCATTTTTGTTATTTAATGACGCTATGAAAGAAGAGCCTGACCATTAGGCTTGTTCTTCTGTGTAACTCAAGTACTAGAATTACAACTGAATTGTTACCGCAGTCCATAATTGTTGCCCCAAGAGAGGTTATGAAAAGACAACACTTTCCCTCTTTGAAGCAGACTTGGACATGTCACAGCTTTGCCTGTAAATTGCAGACAAACCCCCTGTTTCATTGCCAAGGTGAGTAAATATCAGAACTGCTTACATGTTCTCAAAAAGTAATTCATCTCACCAGCAAAAGGCGATATCTAGTGTTGGCCTGTGTATTTATTTTTTATTGAAGTGAAACTCACATGTCACAGAATTAACCATTATGAAGTGTACAATTCCATGGTGTTTAGTGTATGCACAGTGTTGTGTAACTACCACTCCTCTCTAGTTTCAATACTTTTTCATTACAAACACCCATAAACATTCACACACTTAAGTGATCATTGCCCCCTCTTGTCACCCACTGGTAACCGCTAAGACGCTATCTCTGTGGGTTTGCCTGTTCTGGCTACAGCGTATAAAGGAACCATTCAATTACGTGACCTTTAGTGTTTGGCTTCTTTCTTAGCATAATGTTTTCCAGGCTTATCCAACTTGTAGCATGTACCAGTACTTCCTTACTTTTTATGACTAAATTATATTCCATTGTATGCATATACGATAAATTGTGCATATATTCATTGATGGGCATTTGGGTTGTTTTTACTTTTTGGCTGTTAACATTTGTGTACACATTTCTGTGTGAACATATTTTCATTTCTCTTGGGTGTAAACCTAGGAATGGAATTGCTGGGTCGTATGATAATTCTACATATAACTTTTGAGGAATCTCTAACATGGTTTAAGATTGAGAATATAGGGAAAAACAAATTCCCTTTCATTGCTTTGTATGTGTTGGTATTCTGAAGTTTTGGTGCCCTGAAACTTTTTCTCTCATTATTCATTACAAAGAATGAAAAATAACCCTAAGAAGAAAAAGATTACTGCTAGTTAAAATAAAATTTTTTAAGGTTTATTTTTGAGAAAGAGAGAGCGAGAGAGTGAGAGAGCATGAGTGGGGGAGGGGCGGAGAGAGAAGGAGACTCTGAAGCAGGCTCCAGGCTCTCAGCTCTCAGGACAGAGCCTGAAATGGGGTTTGAACCCGCTGACCATGAGATCATGAGCTGAGCTGAATTCAGACACTTAACTGACTGAGCCACTCAGGTGCTCCAGGAAGAATTTATTCTTTTTTTAAATTAAAAAAAAAATTAAAAAAAATTTTTTTAACGTTTATTTTTGAGACAGAGAGAGATAGAGCATGAACAGGGTAGGTCAGAGAGAGAGGGAGACACAGAATCTGAAACAGGCCCCAAGCTCTGAGTTGTCAGTACAGAGCCTGACGTGGGGCTTGAACCCACGAACTGCGAGATCGTGACCTGAGCTGAAGTTGGACACTCAGCTGACTGAGCCACCCAGGCGCCCCTAAAAAATTTTTTTTAATGTTTATTTATTTTTGAGAGAGAGACAGACAGACAGCATGGGTGGGGGAGGGACAGAGAGAGATGAAGACAGAATCTGAAGCAGGCTGTAGGCTCTGAGCTGTCAATACAGAGCCTGACGCGGGGCTTGAACCCGCTGAATGTGAGATCACGACCTGAACCGAAGTCAGACACTTACCCGACTGAGCCACCCAGGCACCCCAGATTACTGCTATTTTCAAGTGATGCACAAAGGTTAGAAAAAGACATATCTAAAAAATATTTATTAGGCAAAAAATAAAACAGTATTACAGGTGAACAATATTAAAAGAGATCAAGAAAAACATTTCATAGTGATAAAAGGAACATCTGTCCAAGAAGATATAATAATTATGATGTTATGTGGAACCGGCCACAGGTCTGTGATACACACAAGTCAAAAGTAGGTGGAACTACAAAGAGAAATAGACAAATTCAGAATGAGAACAAGATTTTAAACATACTCTCTTTTGGAGACTGACAGATCGTATTTACCAAAAATCAATTTTTTGAGAATTCAACTAACACAATTAACTAACAGGCTTCATCTGGTAGGTGTATGTATACAGATCTGAGCCAAACACACTGCTTCCTAAACAGTGGTTTCTAAGCAGTTTGGCACATGTGGGCAGCTGAAGTCAAGTTGCTCAGCTAGTGTTACAGAAGGAACGGTGGCTGATGGGACTAAAGTGTTGGGCTTTATTTCTAACTCCATCAGCTTGCTCAGTGCCTTTGATCACTCAAGCCCTTGACCTGAAGACTAAAATGTTAACCCAGACATAGTCTCTACCTTCAAGGAGCTCAGTTTGGTGGGCAGACAGGGAAATTTTTTTTCATGCAGTGGGTTGAGATAACAGCAGTGTGAAGTCAGGGTTCTTTGGAATCCTTCTTGGAGAGTAGGTGATGCCTCAGAGGAGACCTAAGCTTGACTGTAGTGAGCCAGACAAAAAGAGAGGAGGGAGAAGCCTTCAGGCTAGGGGTCTGATGTGTGCAAAGGCATTCCCCAGGGAATGGGTTAGTATGGGTGGAGGGCTTCGTTCTAGTGGGAGAGTAAGTAGTAGTAGGATTGCAGAGGGGCCCCCTCTGAAAGGGTCCTGTGAGTTTTCTCATGAGTTTGGGGCCTTATGCTATAAGCAATGGAGAGCCATTGAAAGATTTCAGATGAAAGATAGGGCAAGAACAGGTCCATTTCTGTATCAGTTCCCTGAGACAGGAAATTACTGGAAGAGCAATGTTGAGTGTATACAGAAGTTGAATGTCTTGGGGGGTTGGGGGGGGGTGTCCTTGTGGCACCTGTTTAATAGGCTTTTGGATTTATGGGTCTGGAATCAGGTGAGAGATTTGTGCTTAGAAAGCTTTGCGAATCATCCCCACGTAGATGGTGATTGGACCCCCTGGGTTTGGAGAGCGTCTTTGGTCCTTCCATTTCTGAAAAACTGTCAAAAGGACAGAGGAAGAGGGGATCCTGTTTTTGCAAAATTGACCTGTTGTTCCTCCTGCAAACATTCTCACTGACGCCTAAGGTGGCAGGAGCTTCTTCCAGAAGCATGCTCACCTTTGTAGGCAAAGCCACAATCCGCGGCTTGCGAGACCTCATGAAAGATACGCAAGGGGGCACAGCTCCTTCCGACAGAACCGTGCCAGACTGCTTCTGCTGGAGGTCTCTTAGCAGTTTCTAGAGCTTCTAAGTCTTCCGAAACCCGCTGTTAGAAGGGCCAACAGCAAGGTGCCAAGCTACGTGCCTGGAGCCGAGGGGCGTCCGCGGGGGCCTGAGCGAGGCCGCTCGGCTTTTGGGGTCCGGAGGCGCGGGGTGGGGGGGGAGGGTGGGGGGGGCGCGGCAGGCCCGAGGTGCTGGCGGCCTTTCTGGGAGAAGGGCCGCGGGCCGGAGCCGGGATCTGTGGCTGCAACAAAGGCAGAGCAGGAAGGGATGTCGGGAAAGGCCGAGAAAAGGAGGCCGGGAGGGCTGCGGTGGCAGAAGGGGTGGCAGGAACGATGGCTGGAGCGACATCTTCGCCTTCCCATCGGCCCCAAGATCTTGAGATTTCTTTTGCGGATGGGAGCTTCTTGTGCTAGTAGTTGTCTTCTCTCCGCTACTCTAAGCCTGCAGTCCTGTTTTTCTTCCTGCAAGAAACTTCTGCAGCATCTAGTCCGGGATCCTGGAGGCAGGTGAACTCCGATTCTCAGAAGAGTTCTGAGGGCACGTGTTCTCCCAGCGCTCAGTTGTTATTGGAGAACATTTAACCCTACAGTAAATTAAGTTCCCCAGAGGATTTTTTTTTTTTTGTATATCTGTTAGAATCAGTTTTGCTACTGTAAATATGATCCCTGTGGAGGGAAGATTCTCCCTCCCTTCTTTAATCTAGGGTAAAGAAAAAAGAGTGTAGAATAGTGAAAATAGAGGGTAGTAAAAAAACCAAAGCTTATTCATTAGCACGTCCTACTTATTGATTAGGTTACATACAGTTAGCTATATTAAAGGTGGCAGGGAAACATAGTTGCTTCTGGTACCTATAAATTTGGGTTGATGAGTGAATGTTGAACGATATTACATAAACATACCTTTATGAATATGTATATATAAACAGGCATACCTCATTTTATTGCACTTCTATTGCACTTCACAGATATTGCATTTCTATTCTATTCTATTCTACAAATTAAAGGTTTGTGGCAACCCTGCGTTGAGCAAGCCTATAGGCACCATTTTCCCAACAGCATTTGCTCACTTTGTGTCTCTGTGACACATTGTGGTAATTCTCACAATATTTCAAACTTTTTCATTGTTACTATATTTCTTACAGTGATCTGTGATCAGTGATTACAACTCACTGAAAGCAGCTTAGTACTTTTTTTTTTTAATGTTTATTTATTTTTGAGAGAGAGAGACAGAGTGCGAGCAGGGGAGGAGCAGAGAGAGAGGGAGACACAGAATCTGAAGCAGGTTCCAGGCCCTGGGCTGTCAGCACAGAGCCCGATCTGGAGCTGGAACCTATGAACTGCGAGATCATGAGCTGAGCCCAAGTCAGATGTCTAACCGACTGAGCCACCCAGGTGCCCCAAGTTAATTAAGTTTGTTGACAGAGAGAGAGACGGAGAGAAAGAGAGAGAGGCAGAGGGAGAGAGAGAGAGAGAGAGAGAGAGAGAGAGAGAGAGAGAGAGAGAATCCCAAGCAGGCTCTGAATGGTCAGCGCAGAGCCCGATGTGGGGCTCTATCCCACAAACTGTGAGATCATGACCTGAGCCGAAAACAAGAGTTGGACACTCAACCGAGTCACTCAGGTGCCCCAATAAAGTATTTTTAAACTCAGGATGTACATTGTTTTTTAGACATAATGCTATTGTACACTTAGTAGACTACAATACAGTGTAAACATAAGTTTCACATGCACTGGGGAACCAAAAAATTAATTTGACTCACTTTATTATGATACTTGCCTTATTACAGTAGTCTGGAACCAAACGTGCACTATCTCCAAGGCATGCCTCCAAGGTATAGTTATCACTGTTTTAACCTTGCCACTGGGCTCACTAGGGGAAACAGCTCAGGCCCTTTGATTTCAGACACAGTTGTCCTTGGCACCTTTGCTAATCTGCCCACCGAACACTTCCTGTGTGCCAGACAGGCGGTGATGGCTGAGGTCTGTTGAAGGAAAAGACTACCACCAAATACCTAAATAAAAAGCCAGATCTGACGCTTACTGAAGCAGTCTTCTCCAGCAAAGCAAGGGGCTGATCTAGATAGTGCTCGGGAAGTGTGGAATCTGGGGTTTGGTGGGCTTTCAGAGGCAGGAGTGGGTTGACACCAGCTGTGGAAACCTGCTTGTTTTGATGGGAACGGTGTGAACTGGCTGGATTTCAAAAGCATGGGGCCATTTCTGGCTGACTTTCAGAAGTGTGTTCACTTGGGCAAGTTGCCATGGATTCATTAAACCGAGGCAAGCTGTCATTGATCCATGAAACCAGTTTAGAACTGGTTCTGGTGGTTACTTGTTGCTATAACCACGGGACATTTCATCTTTTCCTAGGAGTGTGGGAACTTCTTTATTTTCAGGTCTCTGTCTCCAAGAAAATCATAATCTATGTGGAGGATAGACATGGAGGCCACACACACATGCAGCATAACACAGAGGTTAAAAGCACAGGCTTCCTGCTAAACCTGGGAGACTGGATACTTGCATTCCCCTCTGCTCCTTCCTGGATCTCCACCCAGATGATATTTAAGGGATTAAAAAGACTTAAACCTCTGAGGAAGGGGAGAACTCCAGAGGAGACAGCAGAACAGTTGAGAGCTGTCAATCCAAATCTGGAAGCCAAAAAGCCAGCTGGGCAATTGCTAACTGATCCAGCAGACCAGAGAAAGCTGAAACTGGACTGCCTGCAGAGAGGGAAGCCAAGAAGCAAAACCCTGCTTTAGGAGCCTGGAAAATTTTGGGCATTGTGGTCCCAGTTATCTCTGAAGGCAGGGGTGAGAGGTAGAGCTGAAACTGGAAAGATGGGGTGAAATCCTAGAAATGAAGCAGTTAGGTCCCAAATCCCTTTTCACACCACAGGCAACCCAGCAACCCACCCCTGCAGAGAAGGGAAGGGTTTTGAACCGAGTACAGGCAGAAGGGAAAAACAGGGAGCTCTGTGGAAAGCAGGGGGACTAAGCAGAAATCAGTATCTTGCAAAGTAAGATTCCAAAGCCTCTTCCCCTGAGTTAACTCCAAGGTAAGGAATTGGAGGGACACCCTCTCGCTGGGGAAAATGAGCACTCCAGGAAAAAGGAGCTAGACATTCTGACACATTTGACAGGGAGTGTCCCGAGGGAATAATTTTGCAAAGAAGTCTACCACTTTGCCACACAGATTCCTCTTCTTAGGCTTTAGTGCCTCACTCTTAACTATACATGAATAGGTAAGAACTACCAAACATTTGAGGAAAGTCCCCAAGGATGAAAATAGAGAGATAAACCAAAGAACTTGGAGGAAACTAAGTAGAAGAATCAGAAACACTAAGACCTACAAGTAACGGTCTCAGAGCAATAAAAGGAGTCTTGCATTCATGAAGAAAAAATGATATTAAAAAAAAATATTGAAAAGAATAAAGCTATCTCTTGAAAATAAAAATTATGATAAAAATAAAAAATCAATGGATAGAAATTCTTAAAAAGTCAATGTCACATACTAGTTGTGTGACTTTGGGGGATGTTATTCAACCTACCTGTGTCTTAACTTCCTTTTCTATAAAATGGGGATAACAACGGTAACTAACTCGTAGGGTTGCCATGAGTCTTAGATTACATGAAATGAGCACATAGTTATGATTACATTATTTTTTCACTTGCTATTTTACCATATTAATGCAGAACAGATATCAGTTTCTTGTTTGGGTTTAGCACTTAAATAAGCTTGTTTGAATAATCGCTACTTTTTAATTCATTAGTTTCTTAGAAAAATTAGTTTATATAAACATGGAAAAGCATGTTATTAACTCAAAAGTACTTTTATTTTATTTATATATTAAAATTAAAAAAAAAATGTTTATTTTTGAGAGAGAGAGAGAATGTGAGCAGGGGAGGGCAGAGAGAGAGGGAGACACAGAATCCGAAGCAGGCTCCAGGCTCTGAGCTGTCAACATAGATCCTGATGCAGTGCTCAAACCCACAAACTGTGAGATCATGACTTGAGCTGAAGTCAGACACTCAGCTGACTGAGCCACTCAGGTGCCCCTATTTATTTATTTTTAAGTATTTATTTATCTTTGAGAGAAATCGAGAGCTCAGGGGAGGGGCAGAGAGAGAGGGAGACCGAGGATCCAAAGCCGGCTCTACTGACAGCAGAGAGCCTGATGTGGGGCTCGAACTCATGAACTATGAGATCATGACCTGAGCTGAAGTCGAAAGTGTAGCCCACTGAGTCACTCAGGTGCCCTTTTTATTTTATTTTATTTTATTTTTTTTTTTTTAAATTTTTTTTTCAACGTTTATTTATTTTTGGGACAGAGAGAGACAGAGCATGAACGGGGGAGGGGCAGAGAGAGAGGGAGACACAGAATCGGAAACAGGCTCCAGGCTCCGAGCCATCAGCCCAGAGCCCGACGCGGGGCTTGAACTCACGGACCGCGAGATCGTGACCTGGCTGAAGTCGGACGCTTAACCGACTGTGCCACCCAGGCGCCCCTTTTTATTTTATTTTTTAAAAATATTTTACTTTTAAGTAATCTTTACATGCAATGTGGGGCTCGAACTCACAACCCTGAGATCAGGAGTTGCATGCTCCACCAACTGAGCCAGCCAGTGCCCCACTCAAAAGTACTTTTTTTAATTAGAATTTTTTTTAAGTTTATTTATTTTGAGAGAGAAAGCATGTGCGCATGGCTGTGTGTGCACTTGAGCAGGGGGAAGAGAGAGAAAGGGAGAGTGAGACTTCCAAGCAGGCTGCCCGCTGTCAGCAAAGAGCCCGACTTGGAGCTTGATGCCACAGACCATGAGATCATGACCTGAGCTGAAATCAAGAGTCAGATACTCAACTGATTGAGCCACCCAGGCTCCCCTCAAAAGTACTTTTAAAACTAAATGAGTAGTAATTATTTGCTAAGGAAAAGAGAGCAATGGGAAATACATGAAGCCTATTGTCACCGGTTTTTCTTTTTTTTCTTTTTTAAAAGAATTAAAAAAATTTTAATATAGTTCCAATCAATGTGGATTTTAATTCATTCATTACTAAACCTGGGCAGGGATTGCTTCAGTTTCTCTGCCTTCTCTTTGTGATGAACAAGGTATGAAAGTGTCTGTTGTAACAAACTTTAAACTTCATATTTTCCTTTTTTTTTTTTTTTGACCTTGACAGATTTGGTGTCCTTTCACCTGGCTATGAGTAGAAAGTCCTTGATTTTCTTAATTTTATGAAGCATGGATACAAGGTATGCAGAGTGGCAGGTTGGGGTTGAAATCCATTCATTTTTAAAAAGCTATATGTTTAGCACCTATTCTCATATGTCAAACACTACTAGTGGCTGGTATTTGTTTTCTTTCCATAATATCACTTTAAGAAATATAAAAGTAACTGTCTGAAACACTTTTTAAAAAGTAGGGTTGTAAATGTGAGGAAATCTCTCAAAAAGTAGAACAAAAAGAGAAAATGATGAAAAATATGAAAGCAAATATAAGAAAATTAGAAAATCAACCTAGGAGATGTAATACCTGAATAATGGGGGGAGAGAGAGAGAGAGAGAGAGAGAGAGAGAGAGAAATAAAAGACTAGATAGATAAGATAGATGGAAAGAGGAAGTTATTGGGGAAATTATTTTATTTTATTTTATTATTTTTAAAAATTTATTTTAAGTAATCTCTATACCCAGTGTGGGGCTCAGATCATGACCTCGATATATCAAAAGTCACACAGTGTTCTGACTGAGCCAGACAGGCTCCCTTTGGAGAAATTATTTTAAAAAATTGATAAGGCCCACTGAGTTCACCAAAGCATTTCATCTTCAAAATTTAGAACCCTGGGATAAAAAGATGATTATAAAAGCTTCTAGGTTGGGGTGCCTGGGTGGCTCAGTCAGTAAAGCATCTGACTCTTGATTTTGGCTCACAGTTTGTGAGTTCAAGCCCTGCACTGGGCTCTGCACTGACAGCATGGAGCGTGCTTGGGATTCTCTCTCTCTCCCTCTCTCTCTGCTCCTTCCCCGCTCACACTCTCTCTTGCTCTCTCCTTCTCTCAAAATAAACAATAAATTTAAAAAACTAAATAAAAAGCTTCTCGGTTGAAAAAAATAAAGGACTCAAAATAATAATAGCATTGACTGCTCATTAGTAACACTGAAACTGGAAGACAATAGAAATGTCTTCAATATTCTGATAGAAAAATATTATCAACCTGGAATTATAAAGTAGGCGCTTCATCAATCACACAGAGGGTATGTGATTGATAGAGAAAGTGTCCTTCCATCTCTAATAGTTCACCTTTCATGTCCCCTTTTTTAAAAAGATCAGGAAAGGAACTCAAGAAAAGGGATAATATAAGATCCAGAAAATATAAAATCCATCATACACACACACACACACACACACACACACACACACACACACACACACACGCATGTGCAAAAGAGGCAAAGGGAACCCCCAGATGATGGTAAGGGTAAATCTCAGATAGCAGCACCAGAGATAACATTCCACACAGGAGCTACCCAGAAAGCCACCCTCCCTCTGAGAGGGAGATCTCCCTGAAAATGAAATCCTATAGTACCTGAAGGGTTGACATGTATTAAGATAGAGACAACTGAGTGAGAGTTTAGGGATATACTCTGAGTGAGAGTATAGTGACTGAAAATTAATGAAGTCCCTGAAGAAAAAGTAAAACTCTTAAATTTTGTGTGTGTGTGTGAAATCTAGGCAAACAAAAATATGAGGCAATTTTTAATTCCAAAGCAAGGACACACGTGTGTAAGAAAAGAAATACAATTATCGTGCTCTACATGTAATCAGTCCACTACATAGGTCAGCTGTGCCTGGCACATAGTAAGTGCTTAATATGTTGTAGCTTTGTATAATGTGTTAAGTGATACAACAGAGAAATGTGTAAAGTTCCATAAGGACACTATTGAAAGTAGAGCTTAATTCAGTCAGAGGAGCTCGGAAAGGCTTCCTAATAGTGGAGAGGCACCACTGGGCCCAGAAGGCTCAACAGAGTTTGACAGATGACAAGTAGGAAGGACGTTCCAGGTGGAGAAAAACATAAGCTGCAATATAGAGGTCTGAAATTGTGTGCTAAGAAAAGAAAATGTGAGCCAAGGATTTATATTCTATCAAGCTGACTTTCAAGTAGAAAGGCTACAGACAAACTCTTAGGGACTCAGAAAGTATTGCTCCCATGAACTCTTCCTGAGGAATATGCTAGAAAATTGGCCTCAGATAATCAAAATGATTCAAGAGACCTTGACATCAACTATGGCATTGATCATTAATAGCTCTACATTACACAAGGAGAGATCACCAGACACAACATACTTCCCAGTGGAAGAGCATGGCAGAATCTGGGAAGCAGCAGTGTCAAGAACATTGAGCCTGAGTCTGATCATGATGGACACCCAAGGCTGGTGGAGACGAATTCAAGAAAAATGTTGGAAGCATCCAGATGCCTGGGTCCATAAAAAGAAGGAGGGAAAGGCAGAGTCATCCACTAAAGAGTGACTTTTAGTCACTGCTAGTCACCTTCTAGTATTTAATCCAGCCCTGCTTATCTTTAGACCGATACCACCTAATGATGTCTCCCATGGTCCCTGAATCACATGGTTCTGTTTGGCCTTCGATTTGGCTCTCAGATGCAGAAGTCTGAATTAATTGTACTTCCCAGTTCCTAGCCCATTATCATCATTGGTCTGGGCAAGTTCCTTCTCTTAACCTCACTTGCCACTTGCATCTCCTTCCTCTCCTAGAGCACAGTGTTCTATTTAATGTGGTTTTATTTGCCTGTATTGTTATTACAAAATATGCATTTTTGTGTGCACGTGGATTTTTGCTTACAGAAAATGTGCATCTTATACAGCTTAGTCTTGGGTACTACATTTTCAGTTCTGCCATGTTTCAGTGTGCATCTGACCCACTGCTTCTAATTGTTACACAGCCCTTCACATGTGCATCTATCACATTCTATTAACGGACTCTCCCAATGATGGGCACCCAGATTGTCTCCCACTCACTGTACCACAAATATTGATGCAATGAATGTCTTTGCATATGTCCCTTTTAGCTCTGGAAAGGGCTTGAATACTGCCCCAAAGCTCATTTTATAATAACAAGTATTTATGGAATGTTACTCTAGTACCAGGCAGTTTTGGGTTCTAAGCACACAGTAGGAAACAAGATGGACGAAGTCTTTGATCTCAAACAGCTCACTTTCTGATGTGAGGAAACTGAATATCCACATTTTTACAGGTAGTAAGAAGCTCTATGCATAATTACAACAGTATGATGTGCTAATGTCAGGGTGGCTGTTTAGATTACGTAGATGAGAGTGAACATTAGAGCTAAGACCTGTATGACAAGAAAAAGTCAGCTAAGTGAAGATTCTGATTAAGAGCCTTCTAGGCAGAGGGCATGGCAAGTGTAAAGGCCCTGAGGAGGCAATAATCTTGATGTATGAGGACAGCAGCAAGAGGCCCAGTGTAGGTAGACGTAGCGCATGAGGAGGAGTGTGGTGGGAGAGAAGAATCAGGTATTGCTGCCTAACAGTATCACCACACATTTAGTGGCTTAAAATAACACCGTTTCTGTAGGTCAGGAGTCCAGGCACAGCTTTAGCTGGGTCTTCTGCAAAACTACAATCAAGGTATCATCAAGGGTTGAGGTTCATATCTGAGGCTTATCTGAGGATTTACTTCCAAGCTCAGGAAGTTTTTGGAAGAATTTAGTTCCTTGTGGGGCTGTTGGACTGAGTCTCCATTTCTTGCTGTCCACTGGAGGCAGCCCTCAATTTCTTGCTATGTGGGTCTTCCCATCATGGGTGTTTGCTTTCTCAAAGCCAGCAAGGGGGAGGGAGACTCCTAACCAGATGTTTTACAGTGTTATTAGGAAAGTGACCTCCATCACCTTTGTTATATTCTATTGGTTAAACATATGTCCAGGCCCACCTACTCAAGGGAGGAGGATTATGCAAGGCATGAACACCAGAAGGTGGGGATTACGGGGGCTACTAGAGTGTGGCAGCCACAGTAAGGTTAGAGAGGTTAGGGGTGTGTTAATATCATGAGAGCTATTGTAAGTATGGATTTTTTTTCTAAGTGGGTGGAAAATCATTCAGAGTTTTGAGCAGAGTATTATATAAGATTTTAAATGCCTAGGGGCACCTGGGTGGCTCAGTCAGTTAAGTGTCTGACTCCGCTCAGGTCATGATCTCGCGGTTTGTGGGTCTGAGTCCTGCGTCGGGCTCTGTGCAGAGAGCTTGGAGCCTGGAGCCCGCTTCCAGTTCTGTGTCTCCCTCTCTCTCTCTGCCCTTCCCCTGCTCAGGCTCTTTCTCTGTCTCTTTCAAAAACAAACATTAACAAATTAAAAAATAAGTAAAATGCCTAGATAGGGGGTACCTGGGTGAGTCAGTTGGTTAAGTGTCCGATTTTTGGTTTCTGCTCAGGTCATGATCTCATGGTTTGTGGGATCGAGCCCTGTGTGGGGCTCTGTGCTGACAGCACTGAGCCTGCTTGGGATTCTCTCTCTCCCTCTCTCTCTGCCCCTTGCCAGCTCATGTGCATGCTCTCTCTCTCTCTCTCTCTCTCTCAAAATAGATAAATAAACATTAAAAAAAATGCCTAAATATTCTCTGCTTCAGTGTTTAGGGTAGACTAGTGGGGCCAGTAGGCAAGCAAGAACTCCAGCAGAGTATTGCTGTATTCTAGACGAGAGATGACGGTAGCCTGGCCTAGGTGGTAGAATATTTAGAAGGAAGTGGAAAGAATGGAGATATACCTTAGAGGCAGAGTTGACAGCACTTGCTGACGACTTGTTGCGTGCTTGTTACAGGCAAACAAAATAGTTGACTCAAGTTTACAAATGCTATCATTGAAAGAGCCAGACTCAGCACTCTGCCTGCCTGGCTTTTAGGCCAGGTCTCTTTCTACTATGACATTATGCCCTTATAGATGCCATGATATATCTATAATAGATAGATAGATATATAGATATAGTACATATTTCTCTCCACCAACTCCCATTTCTTACCTTCTACCTCTCACCCCCCCAAATTTTATTTTGACAAATATAGCACAGGTTGCTTTGAAGGGGAGGCAGTGTTGCTGCAACTCTAAAAGATGTTTTCGGAATTGGTGACATTAATATTGCTCGTGGTAAGTGGGGGTAGCAAAAGCAATAGCCTCAGAGAAGAGAACATGCCAACTCCAGTATTGGCAAGAGACCTGTCGATTCTTATATGTAGCAGCTCTTGTGATGTACTTTCTACACATTTATGGAAGTCTGGACAGACTGAACAATGCAGAGTGTGGGAAAGAGACTCTGTGCTGTCTTCTTGATTTGCACCCTCCTGACATGCGGGGTTTTTCTTATGCATGCTTTATGTAGGGCCCTACTTCCTTTCCCTGGGCTGTCCTCGAGGTCAAGAACTCTCATGGGATGTGTTCTTCCAACTCCGTACTAGTCTTCCAGAATAGACAATGTCATTAGAGCAGAAACTGTCTTCATAGGAATAACTACCAATTACTGAATCTTTATTACGTGCCAAGCGATATGTTAAGTATGTCTACCAGCTCATTTAACCACCAAAACAACCCTGTGAATTATTATCCCATTTTAGAGGTAATAAAACTAAAGTTGTAAGAAGCTGACCTACACTTTGTTAGTGCTCTTACCTACCTGTGTCTGAATGTAAATCTCTTTCTTAGAAAAAAGAAATTGCATCAATGGAGAAACATTTAAGTGAAGTTCCTTTAGTCGTTTCTCCTCCTGTGTGGTTTAACTTGTTAGTTGTTAGGCATTTTGAAAAAAACTATTAGGAAGTTTTTATTTTTTTATTTTTAATATATTTTTTAATTTTTTAAAATTTATTTTATCTTATTTTATTTTATTTATTTTATTTTTGAGAGAGAGAGACAGAGCACAAGTGGGAAAGGGGCAGAGAGAGAGGGAGACACAGAATCTGAAGCAGCCTCCAGGCTCTGAGCTGTCGGCATGGAGCATGATGTGGGGCTCGAACTCACGGACAGTGAGATCATGACCTGAGCTGAAGTCGGATGCTTAACTGACTGAGTCACCCAGGCAACCGTATTAGGAAGTTTTTAAAAGTCTACATCTTTCAAAAAAGTTTCCTATAAAATCAACATATTTATTTCCCTTTCTTCTCCATGGCCAGGAATCATTTCTTTGGCCAGCCTACCAGAAGACAGTATGCATTCTCTCAGGATTCTTCCTGAGATTAAGGTAAATATTCTTATTTTTAAAATAGGTAAGTTTATTCTGGCACAGAAATCTGCTTTAAAGCTTTAATTAAAGCAGAATGGTTTTAAAGAGACTGGTTTCCAATAGACTGAAAAATATCCACATTGTGATGAGCATGAAACAGATATGGAACATTCACATCAATTAACAAGAAGTAGCTCAATCACTTTTGGGGAGGTGGAGCATGTCCACCCACTTTTGGCTGTTTTGATAACAAACAAACAAACAAACAAAAACACCCAAGGAAGGCTGGGTGGGACAGCTGGGAAGGGACACTGGAAAGGGAAGTAGGAAAGTGACATAGAAAAAGTCAGGCAGCTAAGGAAAGGTAGGTTATTAAGCCAGCTGCCTGTGGGAAATTCTGGGAGTTAATGCAACATATAAACTTCAGAATTACCCTACTTGAGGGATGAAGGACCTGAAAAGTCATGGGTGAGGGCTGCCCTGTGTGTCCACGTGTGTTGGGGGCGGGCGGATAATTTTCTGTGCATCTGGCTTCCCCCCAATCCCCAAAAACACCTTCTGCAATTGGGGATGGGGAGAGTGGGCCCTCAGGCACAAGGGTGCAGATGCTGACAGTTATAAATAACACTGACAGGTCTATGGAATGTGAGCTGGGCACATGGCAAATGCTACCCATGTTAATGAGGGCGACGATAAATAGGCCTCATATGTTGCTGATGGGAATCTAGATGTTATCGCTTTTATTGGGGGAGGGAGTGGATTTGATTTGGAAACACCTATCAAAAGTACAAGTGATTCAGTAATTCTGCTTTTAAGGATTTCTCTGCCAGATACACTAAAAAACGTGCAAAATACTATATGGATAAGACTATCCATCACAGCATTGTTTGTGATGGAAAAAGGTTAGAAATACCCTTAGTATTCTTCCCTAGAGGACTGGTTAAATCAGCTGGTGCAATGATACATTTAAACAATGCAAAAAACTATGTTGGTTTGAATGAGGAAGCTCCTTGTACAGGGATATGGGATGACTGCAAAGATATTCTGTTAGGAGGAAAAAAAAACCCAAGGTGCAGCAGTGTTTATATATAAACATTTGGCTAAAAAAGAGTTGGTGGTGGGAGAATATATGTGTGTACTTGTCGTATATGCATGACAATCTACAGAAAGATACACGAGAAACAGTGCTGGTCGTAGTGGAGGAAGAGAAGTGAGGGTAAGGGCGAAGGGAGACATTTCCTTCTGCAGAGTGACTGAACTGCATTAGCTATTCAAAAGTAAAATTTCAGTAATTTACAAAGAACATTTTATCTTGAGGGCAGTAGGGAGCTACTGAAGTTTTGATCTCTGACTGATAGTAGAGCAGTGACATGATGAGACCTGTTAGGACACACTGGCAGTTACGAGGGATGCAGGGCAGAGGTAATGACTGAATAAAGTAGGAACAAAAGTTTGGTTCCCAAACAACAGGGAGGATATTTCAGCTGCTAACCTCTCAGACAGTGTGCTTGAGGAGATGGGACACTCGGTCTGAAGGTAATAATTAATGGGGTATCTGTTCTGTGTTTTCAGATTCTAGAGGTCTATTTGGCATTTGTGAATCACAGCCAGTGTTTACCCATCTCCTGCAAGTCAGCTTGTCTGGAACTCACACATGTTCTTATACTAACTCTCACACAGTAAGCCAGTATTTCCTCTGCCCTAAATCATCCACAGCAACCAAAGACCACAACCTATAGCCCAAAGCCTGCTGAAATTATTCAGACTAACCCATCCTAAACCGTTTACTTTACTCTGCCTTGTCTTTCCTGCAGAAACCCCAACTAGGGCCCTGACCTTATGCCTTCCCCTCACTCCTACTTCTGCTCCTCACCAAAACCTGATGCTCCCCATGTGGCCCTGTGTACTATGACAGGCACCCTCCTCTTGGGAAATGGAAGTAACACAGATCTTTCAATGGCATTGACCTCTCTGTGTTGCCACTCAGTCACCTCTGTAAACTAAAACCCCAAAGGTACAAAGGCGACAGTATCTAATTTTGGATAATAAACATTACTTGGGGCAAATTTTTGGTTGTAGAAGAATGCAAAGGGTCTCAGACTGTCTTCTAGTCCAACCTCTCCCTAGAAAATCTGAGAATCTGAAATAGACTGAGAAACTCAGTGATGTAAGAAAAGGGAGAGAACAAGATTGCTTTGTTTGTGGCCCAGTTACAGAATTCAAGCCAGGTGGGAGAAGGGCTCCTGAGATAGGAAAGAATAAAAGACCCAGGAACCAGTGAATTACACTGCCTGGCAGCTCAGACAGTTTGTACACATGAAACATGAGTTCATGTCCCCCCAGGGGGAATCTGCATGGTTAGGGCTTTCCTTTGCTTTCTACACCACTAATGCTCTCTGCCATTAGAGTATACAAATTTCCACTTATGACAAAACTAAAGCCAGAGCCCTGAAAACAAAACAAAACAAAACAAAACAAAACAACACCAAAAAACAAAACAGGGGCACCTGAGTGGCTCAGTCGGTTAAGCATCTGACTCTTGATTTCGGCTCAGGTCATGATCATCTCATGGTTTGTGGGATCAGGCCCCATGTCAGGCTCTGAGCTGACAGGGCAGAGCCTGCTTGGGATTCTCTCCCTCTCTCTCTCTCTGTCCCTTCCCCACTCACATGCGTGCACACGCTCTCTCTCTAAGTAAATAAACAAATAAAGAAACAAACATTAAAAAGAAAAACCCAAACAGGGGTGCCTGGGTGGCTCAGTCAGTTAAGCATCCGACTTCAGCTCAGGTCATGATCTCGTGGTTTGTGGGTTCAAGCCCCGTGTCGGATTCTGTGCTGACAGCTCAGAGCCTGGAGCCTGCTTCAAATTCTGTGTCTTCCTCTCTCTGTGCCCCTACTCCACTTGTGCTCTCTCTGTTTCTCTCAAAAATAAATAAACATTAAAAAAAAAAAAACCCAACCAGTTTTATTAGGCTAAAATCCACACACTGTATATGTCAGTCTTCTAGTGCTGCTATAACCAGTTACCACAAACAAAGTGGCTTAAATCAACAGAAATTTATTCTCTCACAGTTCAGAGACTAGAAGTCCAAAATCATGGTGTCAGCAGGGCCATGATCCCTCTACAGGTTTGGAGGAAGAATCGCTCCTGGCCTCTTCCTAGTGTCTGATGGCTGTCAGTAATCCTTGGTGTTCTTTGCCTTGTGGTTCCAGGGTTTCAATCTGTCTGTCTTCAAATGGCCTTCTTTCCCCCTTTATCCTTTGTGTCTTCAAATCTCTCTCTTCTAGCCAGGACACCAATCATTGGATTTAAGGCTCACCTTCATCCAGTATGACCTCATCCTAACTTGATCACATCTGCAAAGACCTTATTTCCAAGTAAAGGCACATTCTCAGGTATTGGGGGTTAGGACTTCAACAGATCTTTTTGTGGACACAAATCAACCTACAACACTGTACAACTGGCCCATTTAAAGCTTACAATTTAGCAATTGTTAGTATATTTATGGATTGTGCAACCATCACTGCTATCAACTCTAGAACATTTTTGTCACCTCACAAGGAAACCCTGTACAATTAGCAGTCGTTCTCCATGTCCCCCCTAATACTACCCCCAAACCTCAGGCAACTACCAATCTACCTTCTGTCTCAACAGATTTGTCTATTCTGCATATTTCACATAAATGGAATCATACAGTATGTGGTCCTTGTGTCTAGCTTTTTTCCCCATAATGTAGTGTTTTCCGGGTTCATCTTTGCCATGTCAAGTATCAGTACTTCATTCTTTTTCACGACTGACTAATATTCCTTTGTATGCGTATACCACATTTTACTTATCCACTCATCAGTTGATGGACACTTGGGCTATTTCTCCTTTTTGATTATGTGAAAAACGCTGTTACGAAAACTTGTGTTTAGGTTTCTGTGTGGAGATATGCTTTCATTTCTCTTGGAATATATCTAGGAGTATTTATTTGGCATTGCTGGGTCATATGGAAACTGTATGTTTAACCGTTTGAGGAATCGCCAGACTGTTGTCCAAAGTGGCTACACTGTTTTACACTCTCACCAGCAGTGTATGAGAGTTCCAACCAATGTATCTGCATCCTCATCAACGTTTGTTATTATCTGTCATTTCGATTGTAGCCACCCTAAGTAGGTGTGAAGTGGAATCTCCCTGTGTTTTGATTTGAATTTTTGATGAACAAGGATATTGAGCATCTTTTTATGTATTTATTGGCTATTTATGTATCTTCTTTGAAGAAATTCCTGATCAGATTTTTTTTACCCATTTTTAAATTGGTTTATCTTTTTATTATTTAGTGCAAGAGTTCTTCATATATTCTTATATGAAAACATATAAAGTATATAATATAATACAATATATATTATTGATGATATAAGTACCTTATCAGATAGGTGATTTGCACATATTTTTCCAATTCTGTGGATTGTCTTTTCATTTACTCTTTTTAATACAATTTTGCATTCACATTTATTTATCTAGTACAATGGAAACACAAACATGTCTCAATAAGAAAAGACAGAGCTCGCTTTCTTTTTCAACCTTTTCAACCTTACATATTTTACTCTTAAAACTACTGTTGTACAATAACACTTATGTATCACACTGTTTCCATATCAAAACAAAGTTACATGTCTCAAGGGAACTTAACTTTTTCTTTTCATTTTTTTGGTTGTGTCCTTTGAAGCACAGAAAATTTTCATTTTGATGAAGTCCAATGTGTCTGTTTTTAAAAAATGTTTATTTATTTTGAGAGAGGGAGAGAGAGCCAGAGAGAGAGAGCAGGGGAGGGGCAGAGAAAGAGCAAGAGAGAGCGAGAGAGAGAATCCCAAGCAGGTTCTGTGCTGTCAGTGCAGAGTCTGACATGGGGCTCAATCCCATGAACAGTGAGATCATGACCTGAACTGAATCAAGAGTCAGACACTCAACTGACTGAGCCACCAAAGTGCCCTTCAATTTGTTTTAGTAGAAAAATACTTTCTATATTTTGAGCGAAGACAGAATTACCATAAAATTTTAGTATATTCCCATTTTTATAAAAAATAAACAAACAACTATATAGGTATTTGCTTGTAAATAAGCCTGGAAGGTAAGCAAAAATATTAATAGTGGTTATCTTTAGAAAGAGTAGTTTTCATTGCTGGGTGAAATTTTCTATCTTGCTTGCTATATAGAATAAATATATGCTATAAACAATAGAGGAAAATACCTTCTAGCTTTTTCTATGCATATTTAAAATTAAACATTTTACAAAATCACTATTGTACTAAATAATGTTTTATATCATGTTATTATTCTGCCTTTTTTAAAACTTCACATAATATCATGTTATTTGAATATTCTTTAAAAAAGATTATTTGGGGGTACCTGGGTGGCTCAGTTGGTTAAACATCTGACTTCAGCTCAGGTCATAATCTCATGGTTCATGGGTTTGAGCCCCGCATTCGACTCTCTGCTGTTGGCAGAGCTGGCTTCAAATTCTCCATCTCCCTCTCTCTCTGCCTCTCCTCTGCTTCTGTTCTTGCTTTCAAAAAAAAAAAAAAAAAAAGATTACTGCCTGAATTATAATTCATGGATCAGAGTCAACTTGTTTAGCTATTATTCTATCACTGAATGCCTAGGTTGCCATTAACAAGTTTTCATCACTTATGGGGTGCCTGGGTGGCTCAGCTGGTTGAGTGTCTGACTCTTGATTTCAGCTCAGGTCATGATCTCATCCCACGATTTCTAAGATTGAGCCCCATGGCAGGCCCTGTGCTGACAGGTTGGAGCCTACTTGGGATTCTCTCTCTTCTCTCTGCCGCTCCCCTGCTCTCTCTCTCTCACAAAATAAATGAATAAACTTAAAATAAAATGCTGTAATTAGCATTTTTATAAATAAATTTTTGTCTATATCCCTGATTATTTCCATGGGTGAAGTTCCTAAAATAAGGACTATTGGGTCAAAAGACATGACTGTTTTAAGATATCTTATTCAAAGGACTGAATTCCTTTGAAGATACAGTAATACTGAATTGTTTATTCTTTTTAGTTTCAATTCTGCCAGTGTAATTGCCTAAAATTTCTGTATTTTCTATGGAAGTAGCAAGGAAAAGGGGTGAAAAACTTGGAATGACCATTGCTCTAGTAGGCAGGAGACCTAGATTCTTTAGGTCCTCAGAAAACTCCCAAATGCCCAGAAGCTCTACTTACCTTATCTTTAAGATAAGGGAGGGGTTTCACAGCCCTAAAATTCTCTAGGTCTCCTCAGGCTACCAGGAGAAATGCTGGGCTCTGCACTGTCAGAAAAGCTGCAAATGAAGATATCTCAGTGGACGATATGTTTTCATGGTCCCTTACCAAGAGATACGCCTTTTCTTTCTTTTTTCTTTTTCTTTTTTTTTAAGATTTTATTTTCAAGCAATCCCTATACCCAGCGTGGGGCTCAAACCCACAACCCCAAGATCAAGAGTTGCATGCTCCACTGACTGAGCCAGCCAGGCACCCCAAGATATGCTTTTTCATAAATGAAATAAAGTCCTTAAAAACACTGTTAAGCAGGTTCTATTCTCTCTGTCTTATAGCTCAAGGATCTGAGGCCCAGGGAATTTGGTAACTTGCCCAAGATCATTCAGGTAGATCACCCCTGGCAGAAGTTAGAATGAGATCCAATGTTGTGTGGCTTCACAGTCTTTGTTGTTACCACTTTACAATATCTGGAAGTTGGACAGAAATTGTAGATGTATGGGCTTGATTTTATTGACCACATACACATTCATAAGTTCTACATTAATCATTTCTTTCCTAAGAATTTTTTAATTTTTTTTTTTTTTTTTTTTTTTTTTTTTTTTTTTTTTTTTAGTGAGCCCACCCAGCATGGGCTCCAACTCATGGTTCCTCTAGGGCTGGTTATGCTGTAGTCACTTAAAGTTAATGTGGCTTCATGTTGTTGCATGTTCCTCTGACTGAGCCAGCCAGGTGCCCCAGTAATTTTTATTTCAAAGGGACTTAATGGTGAAGCACTATTGATGCGTTAATTCCAATACCAGAAGAACAGTATAAACAAAACCACTGGGAATGTGGTACTATAATTTTATGAAAAAATAAACCCACAAGAATATTAACCTTAGAAGGTGCAGGAATTTTCTCAAAAAATGCCTCAAACTATTACGGTAACTTTTTTTCCTACCTGATGTCTATATTGGCTAGTCCTTTATAAGTTTCTCTCCTCAAATACTTGAAAAGACACCTTATGAATCTGCAAGCATGTGAATGTAGAATTTTTATGTTTTGCTTTATTTATTTATTTATTTATTTATTTATTTATTTATTTATTTTTAACGTTTATTTATTTTTGAGACAGAGAGAGACAGAGCATGAACGGGGGAGGGGCAGAGAGAGAGGGAGACACAGAATCGGAAGCAGCCTCCAGGCTCTGAGCTGTCAGCACAGAGCCCCACGCGGCGCTCGAACTCAGGGACCGCAAGATCGTTACCTGAGCTGAAGTTGGACACTTAACCGACTGAGCCCCCCAGGCGCCCCTAATTTTATTTTTTTAAAGTAGGCTTCATGCCCAGCGCGGAGCCCAACAAAGGGCTTGTGCTCACGACTGTGAGCTGAGATCATGAGTCACTCAACCGACTGAGCCACCCAGGTGCCCCAAACGTGCAACATTTTAAACAATTTTACTGTGTTAACTGTTCCTTGAGAATCTCTGTCTTTCTCAGACCTCTTGTTATTTTTCTTGGTCCTTTTTCCCCTCCATGTTAATACTTTACAAAGCTCTGTAGAGCCACTAAGAAGCAGATTTCTATCACCTATAACAAAATACCTAAGATCATTTCTCGTATCTCCACTCACATGCTACCAACTTCAGCATCCTTTGGTGAATTAATCTTTCCAGTTTCAACAACATGAAGCTACATTAACTTTAAGTGACTACAGCATAACCATCCCTGGATGAAACATACATTTGCCAGAAAATGCATATTTAAAATCTTCACATTTTCAAGGGTTGTAAAGTTTGGCTGTTTTTACAGAAATCAAACAAACCATCCATCGTAAGTCTTTAGTATTTTTGTTTTTCTATTTTATTGACATAGTTGTTTTTGCTAGTTATTCCTGTAGTGTTTACTGAATTCCTGCTTAGTTCCAGGAGAGCATGGGCTATATTTGTCTTGCTCACCATTATATCTCTATCACCCAACACATAGCAGATACCCAATAATTATTTGTCCTCTGCCCACCCCCCTCAGTTATTGAGATGTAACTGACATAATGATAAACATTTGTTGAATGAATGAATCTATATATTCTTCCCCTATTGATTTGAAATACTTTTTTTACGAAAAAGATTTTTTTAATGTTTATTCATTTTTGAGAGAGAGAGAGAAAGAGAGAGAGAGAGAGACTAAGCACGAGCAGGGGAGGGGCAGAGAGAGAGGGAGATACAGAATCTGAAGCAGGCTCCAGGGTCTGAGCCTTCAGCACAGAGACCGATGTGGAGCTGGAACCCATGAACTGTGAGATCATGACCTGAGCTGAAGCCGGATGCTTAACTGACTGAGCCATCCAGGCGCCCCTGAAACACTTCTTTTAAACTCACATTTTAAATACAGCATTTCTTTGCTAAGCTTGGAGGTGACTTTCCACAAATACTGCCTCATACTTGGCGAGACAAATCAAGGTGCAGTAGAAAACAGGGAGTGGGGAGAGGAAAATAGATAATAAATTTGTGCTTTGAGCATGTCCTTCTTTTTTTTGAAATTTTTTATCAGTTTATTTATTTTTTGAGAGAGAGGAGAGAGAGAGAGCAAGTAGGGGAAGCGCAGAGAGAGAATCTGAAGCAGGCTCTGCAATCAGTGCACAGAACCTGATGTGGGGCTCGAACTCACAAAGCGCAAAATCATGACCTGAGCTGAAATGAAGAGTCGGACGCTTCAACTGACGGAGCCACCCAAGTGCCCCTGGGCATGTCCTTCTAAAATAAGCCAGATTTACTGGCTTAAAAGATCTTCTCTGGCAGGAAAGCTTTTTCCTCAATCACTCTTTAAATTTTGTCAGAAGACATTATTGCAACCTCATCTGAGATACAATCTCCTACAAATGCTATGTTATGCTTATACAGACTGTACCTTACTGGACTTGACGTTTAATTATTTTTGTTTTTGTATTATTTCTCAGTTCACTTTTTGACTCCACTTTGGGAAATAAATCCATACAGGTTTATTCAAAATTATTCCACTAATGGGACATTTAGGACCTATGGCCGGATCTATCTGACCCAGGAGATTATTTTTTCCTCATCAATTAGAAGGCAAATATTTCATGATTAATATGGCTGAAATAACATTCTTAGGTATTAATTAGTGTAGACTACAACAGTCGCTACAACAGTCATAATCTCTGGTGTAAGTTTGTGCCTTCTCATTGATCGAAAAGTGTGTCCTTCACTTTTTCAAAAAAAAAACTGTGTCCAGTTTTTTGTTTCCCTTCATGCTCAACAGCTTCTGTTCTCTCTAGTTATAAACAATGAAACAAATGGACAATCTAATATTTGTCTGACCCTCAAGGTCACATGTGGGATTCAGAGTTTCAAAGTTAAGATGCAACATTAACGTACATTACTTCAGGAGGGACCTAAAAGAACACAGATAATAAGTGGCAAAATACTGTATCAAGAAATGTTAAAAATCATGATAATTTTGGTGTGGGCTTGGCTAACACTTTTTAAACTGGACCTTTGTTTCCTTTATCATACTTCTGATTTTTCTCTATTCTTTTCTTGCCAGTCTAAATAAATCTTATCAGAGCCTCAGGGACAGGACCTAAATCAATTCTATGTGGTGTAATAGCTGGACACATGTTGAGGCCCAGATGTTGCTGAATGTTTCCCCCCTCCCCCCCATTCATTAAACACCATGCCTTCCTTCAGAAACACTGATGTGTTTCCAGCCTTTTTTCTTGATTTTATGCAACCTTACCAAAATTTTTATCAGCCTTTTCTCTGAGTGCCAACAAATCCACCTGCTTCAAAGCAACAAATGACACAGCCTAAATAAACAATCTTATTGTTGCGGAGTCACTCACTCCATTTTATGGGCATGCTGATTCGGGGCATTCTGCTGTCAAAGGCTGAGTCCTTTCGGGAGAAACAGTGATTTTTCCCTACCCGACCAGGAAGGATGGAATCTGACAGGGCAAAGGCACGCCAGCACTTCAAGAGTGCCCACCTAAACCACCAGGGAAGCTCAAGCTCATTTCACTGGCAATTCCACAAAGGGCGCGCCGCCCTTTTCGGACGATCGAAATCACCTGTTCAAGGTCGCACATCCTCTGGGTACCGCATGCAATCAGCAAGGTTAGGCAGGGCTGCTGGGTCTACCGCCGGTTGGCTCTCGGCGACACACCGGGCCCACCTGGTACCCTGCAATCTGCGCAATCGCGGGGAGAACGCGCCCTCTCGCGACCGACTTCCCGCCGCAGCCCGGCCTGGAACAAACGCCCTCCGGGGCCCGCGACCCGCGGCGGCGGGGCAGGGGCCCCGGAAGGGGGCGGTGCCGGGGCGGCCCGAGGCTGCGCGTGCGGGAGGATGGGGGCGGGGCGCGCCTATATAAACTCCGTGCGGCGGAAAGGGCGGGCCTGGGCGAGAGCGGCTGAGTCGGCGGAGCGCCCGGCGCCGCAGACGCCGCCAGCGAGGACAGGGAGGGGAGAGGGAGGAGGCGGGAGGAGGAGACGCAAGTGCGGGGTGGCGCCGGTCCACCTCCGCAGCTCTCCTGGCTCCCGCCGGCTTTCGAAGGCGGGCCCGGGCTGCGGCAGCGGCAGCGGCCTCGGCGGCCAGCGGAGGTGAAGCCGAGCTGCGGCGGCCTGTGGGTCGACGCGGCGTAGGGAGGGCAGGGCAGGGCAGGGCTGGGCGGCCGCCGCCGCGGTGAGCTGAAAGGGCAGCTCGGCATCCCCGGGGCGGGGCCGTCGAGGGCAGGTGGCCCGTGCGCTTTTCTCCGGGTCGGCCTCCCCAGAGGCACCTGCACACGGGGCCCCAGCCTGGTGCCGGGGCGTCCGGAGGCTGTGGGAAGGGCGGGGGTCGGTGCCCTCGGGGCACTTAAGTGACCACCCAATAGAGGCGACTCTCGCGCGGGGCGCTGCGGGGACTGAGGATCAGTGCTGGCGTGCATGGGGCCTGTTATGCCCTTGCTTTGGGGTGCTCCGTAAGGGGATGCGCGGGGGTGAAGGTTGCGAGGACCGCTGACCAGAGCGGTGTGAGGCGGGGGAGGATGAGCCTTTAAACCCGTGTGGTGTGAGTGGTTATGGGTTAGTCTAAACAGAACAGAAAACCAACTCGGGGCGCTCGCAAGCACCTCGCTACAAATGTGCAGCAGTGACGGACTTGCCTTGTAGGCCCCAGAGCAATCAAAGGGAAGTTAGGGGTCTTGTTCAAGAAGCTACTCCTCAGTTAGTGAATGAGGCTCTAAAAGAATTGTGTGTTGGGAATTTTTCTTTTAAATGGGCTTGTTTTTACGATTGCGTTTGGGGCTAGTGGTGAGGGTAACGTAAAGAGGTTACAAAGGCTGCCTTAAGGTCCTAATGGGGAGAGCTTTTTTGTGTGTCATCATTCGACCATAGAAATTATTCAGAATGTGGATTGCCCTTACGAGAAGAGAGGAGCTCTGAAGCCATTGCTTGATTAGCAGTTCTTCTCCCTATGTGGAAAGTTGAATTTCTGGAAACATCCCCCGTATTGTAGATTTTGCCCACGTAAAGGCGCTAGCACTTGGCACTAATCTCCTTAAAAGTAGTAAGATGGAAACACAGTACCTAGCATCGCTGGGTTTTGAGCTCGCTTCTGTGCAAAAGAATTTTGAGGGAGTGGGTCTAGATTTTTCAGGGAAGTTCGAATCTCCATGGTCTCCTCTAGTCTTAATTTGCTTTTAACTTTTTTTTTTTTTCCTTCCTTCCTTCAGCTTCATCTGTTTCAATGGTGCAACTCTCTTCATCTCCTTTTGGTTACCAGTCACCTTCAGGCCATTCAGAGGAGGGAAGAGAGGGGAATATGAAGTCAGCCAAGCCCCAAGTGAACCACAGTCAGCATGGGGAAAGCCAGCGGGCCATGAGCCCTTTGCAGTCTGCTCTCAGTTCTGCTGCCTCTCCTTCCCAAGCATATGAGACATATATCGATAATGGACTCATATGCCTTAAACACAAAATTAGAAACATCGAGAAAAAGAAGGTAACTTTTTCCCCTCCCATCCCTGTATATGTACCATCTTTAATAAGGGTTAGGGAACTGGCATTTTTGCTTTCTGTCAGGGCTCAGAGGTACTCTTTCCTAAAAGATTTACCTAACCTTGGGATTTAGCTGGCCGAAAACATACAAGTAGGTTAAATATTGGGTATATTAAGCATTTTATTTGATTTCTCAGCATAACTAAATAAAAATATTCCTCATAGTAAAATTACTATGCATGCTGCTGTTGAAATACTTGAAGAGCCAGCAACTTTAAGTCAGATTAATTCTTTGAGTGTAGTATTAATGTTTCTTTTCATAGATGAGTAATAGCCTGATTTTTTTTTTTTAGCTTGTTTTCCTTGTGACTTTCTGCAGCAGTTGATATTGCAGTAAAGCTGCTGCAGTCATTGGAAGCTTCAGCGATGGGAGAGCCAGAAAAGGTTTTAGCACTAATTTTTGTGTTGCTAGGTGATCGTTTAAGATTGGTAGGTTAACATTGTAGAAAGCCTTATAAAGAGACTCAAATTATAATCAGCCCAATGTTACAGTAAATGCTGATGTAAAGATCCAAATCATTCCTTATTTCCTGAGTCATGTAGCCTGTGAAACAGTGCTGCACGTTGCTTTGTTGTGTCATGATTCTCTTTTGCTTGTGATAGTAAGGTGAGTGATTGACTATCTGGACCTGGGAACACTTACATATTTTTATTCCAAGATCTAGTTCAACCATAGGAAAGTTGCTTTTAATGGAGGAGTATGAAGAGATTTTTAAGAGTCTGGTTGACTCTGTCTCCCCCCAGCCCCCACCCCCCATGCCAAGGTAGGGAAGAAAGACCAGTTACTAGTAGCTTCTCTGTAACCCTAGCTCTCATCAGTTGTCTTTTGAATGCATGCAGTTGATCACAAGTGTGATAAGGTGAGTGTGCCTGGGTCAGCACAAATTCCCTGCCACTATGGGAAACTAGTCAAAGCACGATCTATTCAAAGCAGGATCTGTTGATGGAGACTCATTAATGTCTTTTTCCCAGGTGGAGGAACTACATATATGTATATACTTACATGCTCTAGTGTAACTATAGTACCTCCTTAAGTTTGAATACTTACCTGGTCAGTAACAATGCTTTTGTTTCAAGCTTCTGGAAAAGCAATTTAAAACTATAAAGCCAATATGGGAGAAGCCTAAACATTGCTTTTAGAATACTGTAGTGGGTCATGTCATTATTCTGGGGACAATAAATGCAATTTGTCATGTATTCACTGAAATATGAAACTCAATAGGAAAAAAAGCTTTGAGTTAAGTCTATTATAATGCTAGAGAAAATATCTTCTACATTTCTACACTTCCATGAAGAAGTTTGCTATTCGACAAATGCCACGTAATTCAACAGGTAACTAATAGTTTAAGCATGAGGTTAGAACAGGATTTCTCTGCCTCAACACTATTGACGTTTTTGTGCCAGATAATTCTTTTGTTGCAGACAGGGGGTGTGTGTGTGGGGGGGGTGGGGGGGCTATCCTGTGGAATGTAGGATGATTCGCAGCATCCTTGGGTTCTAGTCACACGATGCCTGTAGCATTCTCCACCTCCCTCTCATCCTTTAAGTAGTGACAACCAAGAATATCTCCAGACACTGCCATAGATCCCTGGGGGTCAAAATTATCTCTGATTGAGCACTACTGGGGTAGGGGCATATGATTGACTAGTTAAGTGTCTGTGTGTTAAGTAGTCTGATTGTAAGTAGAGGCCATGAAGAGAAGAGTTTTATTACTGCTTAACTTTTCTAATTCCACACTAATGTTGATTGTAATATTTTTTCCCTGGCTGGATCTTATCTACAGTTGCTGCCTGCCTTGTAGTAAACCAGTATTCTTACAGATTGGTAGCATACTTCAAGAACTTTGTTTTCATAAGAAACAGTCTGGTATTTAGTTTATTTTTTTCAGAATTGTGTATGAGACTACAGTAGATACAAGTTTCTCTTTTGTAGCTCAAACTGGAGGACTACAAGGATCGCCTGAAAAATGGAGAGCAACTCAATCCAGATCAGTTGGTAAGTAGTGTATAATCCTTGGGTCACACTTGTTGGCTTTTTTCTTTTTTTCTTTTTTTTTCCTTAATAAAACTCTAGACGGGATTGGTGAGAGCAAAGATTTGATAAGGCCAATAAAGAAGAGCGAGAATCCACTGGACTTTTCAGAAGACTTTGTTTTCTTCACTTAGGAGATCTTACAGACTTCTTTTGCACTAGCAGATGGTATGGATGGAGGTATGGGTTGCTAAATAAGAGTGAAAATGTAGACTATTGCTAAACATACGGATTTAAGTTAAACTTTTGTTAGGCTGAACTAAAGAGGTGGAGGGACGACTAGCTTTCCACTGTTCACTGGTATATATAAACCTGACATCTTTCTGCTCTAAAGTGTAAAAGAGTATTTATTCTAGCTTGCCTAGGTTTTCTCCTTTTGCTTCTTAATCCTTTTGTATTTTCTCCTTACTTTTCTATCTTAGATTGCTATGTCACCTCTCAGGAGGCATGTTTACTTGATACCTGGCCTTTTTTTTTTTTTTTTTTTTTTAACTTTAGTATGAAAGAGTATTTGCAACTTTTAAAAATATTGTTTAACTTGTCTGTGGTATACCTGGTATCTGCAAGTTTTATCTAATGTGGTGAAAGTTTCTGCAATATGGAAATAAAAATGCTTAATTGATGTTTGTCTGATATCTCTTGGCTAAGAAGGGACAGAATTAAAAGTTATTTGATCTAGTCTGTAGACCTATCATCTTCATCTTTTTCAACTGAGATTTTTGGTTGTGTATCACAGATACTGGCATTCGAGATCTTTTCCCTTATTGACTCCTCTTCACTGACCTAGAATTTTTGTGATGTAGTAAATTATAATTTTGCTGAGGCACAGATTTGAATTGTGTGAGCTCTGAGAATGATGTGCTCACATAGCCGGTGAGAGGACTTAGCTGGGCATCCAGCATTTCAACATAGCTTTGTTCTCAAAGTAGTCATGGTATGTTCAATAACTTTTGAAGTGATAATATTTTTCTTTGTGTAAATATCCTTGAAGGAAGTGTTCTGATATGGTAGTATTCTTGATTTTGGGGAAATATGGGGGTTAGGGAGAGGGAGGTTGGTGGTTCTCATGGAAGCTCTCTAGCAAAGGTCAAGGACATGCTGTATTTCAGAGCTCTGGCCAGGTAAACTGTAGTCTCAGTATTTCATTACTGTCTTTATAACTACATGTTGCTTCTGTAGCATTAACTTTTATTTCTTGAGTTAAATGCTGACAACTGCCAAATTTATGTTGCCAATAGATAAGCCCTTGGAACTCGAGATTCCTGTGTTCAGTTGCTTATTTGGCATCTCCCGACCCCCAAAACCTGTTCCTCCTCTAATCTTAATGATGTCAGTTAATGGCTTGGGGAACTAAAAGGATGGAGTTGCCAAAATCCTTGGAGAATTTCTCATCTATTTCCTGATACCACACATCTAGCCCATTAGCAAGGTCAGTTCTACCTTCAAAGTAAATCCGGAAACTGGCCATTTCTCAAATTCCGCTTCTGCCATCCTGGTCCAGGCCACATCATCTTTCATCTACGTTACTGTAATAGCTTCCTCACAGGTTTTTCTATTTCTGCTGTATCTCCAAGCTTGTTCTCAACATGGTAGCCTCAGTCATCCTGTTCGGATGCAAGTCAGTTGGTCATTCCTCTGTTCAACTCTCCATTGGTTCCCATCATGGCAGAATGTCCTTAGTGTGGCCTACAAAGTCCTACAAAATATGCTTGCTACTTCCTTTCACATCTTTATTTCATGTCCTGTACTTCTGTCCCTTCCTAGCTTCATTCCGGCTACATTGGCCTTCTTGCTGTTCCTCAAACATCCCAGGCACGCTTTTGCTTCAGGGCTTTTTGCACTGTGTGCTGTTCCTACTGCCTGGGATGCTTTTTCCCAGGTGTCTAAATGGCTCAATTTCCAACTTCCTTCAGCTTTTTATTTGAAGGTCATCTCAGTGAGGCTTGTCCTGACAACGCTATACCTCCATTCCTCCATTCACACTCCTTAGCTCTTTGCCTTGCTTTAATTTTTTAACTAGTAGTGCTTTTCTGACAAACTATAAAGTTTACTTTGTTTCTCTTTCTCTTAAAATGTATGTTTCATTAAAGTAGAGATTCTGTCTGTTCATTGCTGTTTTCCTAGTGCTTAGAATAGTTTAGAGAATATAGCAGACATGTAAAATATTTATTACAAAAGGATTTACTAAATATGAAATGAATGTTATGTTTTTAGATAAAATTAAGCATATAGTTTGTGGTACTTTAAAAAAAAATTTTTTTTTTTTTTAACATTCATCTTTGAGAGACAAAGTGTGAGTGGGGGAGGGGTAAAGAGAGAGGAAGACAGAATCTGAAGCAGGCTCCAGGCTCTGAGCTGTCAGCACAGAGCCCTACGCTGGGTTTGAACTCATGGACTGCAAGATCATGACCTGAGCTGAAGTTGGACGCTTAACTGACTGAGCCACCGAGGTGCCCCTAATTTTTTTTTTTTTTTTTAAGTTTATTTATTTAGAGATAGAGCGTGCAGGCAGGGTAGGGGCGGTGAAAGAGTGTGAGAGAGAGAATCCCAAGCAGGCTCTGCACTGTCAGCACAGAGCCTGACATGGGGCTCTGTCTCATGAATGTGAGATCATGACAGCCAAAATCAAGAGTTGGATACTTACCTGACTGAGCCACCCAGGCACCCTTAGTTTGTGGTTCTTATGGGAATGAACATCTCTTCATATAAGCAATATATATTTAAGGTAGAAATTCAGAAAATGCAGATAAATTGGAAGAAAAAAATCTGTAATCTGATCCCTCAGAACTGTCGTTAGTAGTGTAGTATTTAATTAGAAAAATCTAAGTTTAGTTTTTAAAGCTGGCAATAATTCACATAGTTCAGAAATTAGGCAATAGTTTAAAAGACAGTTTTTCTTTCACCTTGTCTTTCCTCTGTTCAGTTCTTATCTTACAAAGTAAGGCCCTGGGATTATGATCTGAGCTGAAATCAAGAGTTGGATGCTCAAATGACTGAGCCACCTGGGTGCCCCACTTTCTGTTTATTTCTAATTTTGTGTGGTTGTATTTTCCCAGTTTACTTTTAATTAAGTTAGCTAGTGCTTCTTTTTTTTTTTTTTAATTTTTTTTAGCTTCTGGATTTGTTTTACTTTTTCTCTTTTTCTGCTGTCCTTTGTTTTATTTGCTTCACTTTCTAAATTTGAATTAAGTGTTTAATTCATTTGTTTTCTTTTCTCCCCCCCATTGGTTTGCATTTAAGGCTGTGAATTTTCCTTCAAGTGCTGCTTTAGCTATACATTTGATACTGTATTTTCAATATTGTTGGCTAAAAATTTTGTAATTTCAGTTTGTAAATCTTCTTTAACCCAACAGATATTCTTAATATTGTAAATAAAACTTTCTATGATCTGCATGGCTATTGTAATCCTTTTAATGGTAACTCTTAAGTAACCTGTCAAGACTAAGCTAAAGACTAATAAGATTTCATTGAGATTTCTAATATAAACCTAGATTTTTTTCCTTTGAAATAGTAAGATTGTTTAATGAAGTTTTTTAGAGTCCCATTTATAATTTTAATATTTATTTTGGTTCAGATCTGGATTTGAAATAGAGAACTGAGATTCAAGTGAGTGCTTGAGCAAAAGGCAAATGGGTACTTTCAGCTTCTGTGAAACTTTTAGTTTTAAAAAATTAAGATTTGGCAGCCATCTCTAGTTGCTAAACTCTGACCCTATGTTATATTTAATGCATAATACAAAACTCTTTTATTAAATAATATGAAATGTTTTCTGCTTTGTAGTCCCATAGCAGTTGGCCTTGTCAAGGCAAACCACTCAAATGTTACATGGGCTTCCTAATTAATATCCTTGTTTTGAGACCTTCCTTTTCAGTTCATCAGCCCTACTCCCTCTAGTGTTCTTTTTTTGAAACGGAAATCTCAGTATAGGATTCTAATCAAAAGTTTAAAAATTCTGTTGAGAATTTTAACATGTTTTCTTAAAACTTTTTTTTAAAAGCATATTTATTTTGAGAGAGAAAGAGCATGTGCATGTGCATGCCAAGTAGGGGAGGTGCAGAGAGCGGGAGAGAGAGAATCCCAAGCAGGCTCTGTGCTGTCAGCGTAGAGCCTGACTTGGGGCTTGATCTCACAAACGGTGAGATCATGACCTGAGCTGAAATCAAGAGTCAGACACTTAACTGACTAAGCCTCCTAGGTGCCCCAAGAATCTTTAGCATATTTGAGCCTAAAATCATGTTCTGAACTGTGTTTTATTCAACCATAATATATTAAGTACTTACACTGGAGGATTCTGGGCTTAAATGCTAGGGTTATGATGTAAGGGACAAATGTGATCCTTGCCCTCAAAGATACAGTGTGGTGAGAAAGAGATAGGAAATAAGTAAATAAAAATGTGATGGTGTTAGGGTGAGGTACAGAGTGATAATGGATTGTAATGAGGAATTTAACCTAGTTTGGAGAATTGAGGACAGCTTCCTTGAGAAAGAAGTGCTTCAGTTCAGACCTAAAAAATGAGAAGGACTTAGCAAGTTAAAATGGGGAAGGAGGAAGAAGAGCAGGCTAGGCAGAGGCTAGCATGTGTAAAAGTCCTGAGTAGGGAAAGAATGTTTTTACAAAGAGGAAACTGGAAAGAAAGCCAGTATCGATGGAGTGATGTAGTTGGAATGGGAAAGCTACGTGTACATCCTTATTTCCCATTTAAAGACTGTGTTTTTTCTTAAGGTCATCATAAATGATACAGATAAGTTTTAAGCAGAAAATAACTAGATTTGTAATAAAATCACTTTTAAGGGTGAGTGATGGTTTGGAGGTGGTAAGTGTGGGTGTAAGAAGACTAGATAATGGTTGGCTGTAGTCTTGGTCAGAGGTTATAGAGATCTTGCTGGTACCAAAGTAGCAGCAAAGGAGTTTGGGTAAAGTAGATTCAAGAGATAGAATTAGCATAGCTTGGTGATAGGATCTAGTAGAAGGAAGAGCCAAGAATGGGTTCCAGGTTTCTGGCTTGAACACTTGGATGGGTGGCAGAACCATTTATTGGGCCTGGAAACCCTAGAGGAGCAGATGGTTTTGGGAGGAGAGGATAAAAAGCTCAATTTTGGACCACTGATCAAAAAAAATTTTTTTTTAATGTTTGCTTATTTTTGAGAGAGACAGATAGTGCATGTGAGAGCATGAACGGGGCAGGGGCAGATAGAGAGGGAGACACAGAATCCGAAGTGGGCTCCAGGCTCTGAGCTGTCAGCACACAGCCTGACGCGGGGCTCAAACTCATGGGCCATGAGATCATAACCTGAGCCAAGGTCAGATGCTTAACCCACTGAGCTACCCAGGTGCCCCAGGACCACTGATTTTTTAATGTGGCTGTGAAACATTAAGGGGTGGGTAATATCGAATAAATGTTTGAGTTACGGGTCTGGAGCACAAAGAAGTTTAGTCTACAGTTAAGCTCATCTGTGTGGTTGCTAATTGAAACCATAAGAAAAGATGAGACTATGTTGGATGAGAATATAGAAAGGAGAAAAGCCTAGGACAGAGGAACTTTGACATTTAATGTTTGGATAATAAAGGCTAAAAATAATTATAGCTAACTTTAGGGTCAGGTATCATTTGAGTGATTTGAATTGGCCAACATCTCTGTGATGTAGGTCCTGTTTATTTTGTAAATGCTAAAAACTGGGGTGAGAGAAGTTTATGGAAAAATTACTGGTAAGTAAAAAGCTGGAGAAATGGGAGAAAAATGGAAGTTTAGTGTTACTAAAAACAAAGAGATGTTTGTAGAGCCAGAAGGTGCCTTTGTGTGGAAGTCTTCTGAGAAACCAGAATGAGAGTTATAAAAGATCTATGGATTTAAAAGGTGGTATTGACATGCTTACTTTAGCCAGGATAGTTCTGGTGGAATGATGGAAACAGAATCCAGGTTGATAAGGTCTGAAGAGGAAATGGAGACTGTGTAGCCATTTTTGAAACTTTGAGACTGAAAGGAGGGGGTTGCCAGAAAGGCGCTTTTTATTTTTCTTATTTAGATTGTGGGAGACTTGAACTTGTATTTATTTATATATTATATTTATTTATATTTATGTTTTTGAGAGAGAGGGCACAAGTGAGCGAGGGACAGAGAGAGAATCCCACAAGGGACAGAGAGATATACAGAGAGAAGTGGGGCTCACCTGGGGCTCGTGTTTTACTAGAAACGGGGCTTGTGTTCACCTGAAGCAGAGATTGAGCTCACCTGATGTGGGACTCGAACTCACAAACTGTGAGAACATGACCTGAGCCAAAGTCATATGCTTAACAACTGAGCCACCCAGGCTCCCAAGACTTGAACTTGTTAAGTACTAGTGTAAGCATCAACAGAGAGTGAGAAATTCAAGATTTTTAAAAGGGAGTCATAGAGTAAGATTTTTTATGAAGACGTAATTGAAAAGGATAGAAGGTAGAAGGATATTTCCTCCAGTAAGCAAAAAAAGGGAGGAAGAAAGGATGTATTCACATTGGATGATGGGAAGTTAAGGTAGTTCCCATTTGATGCTGCTTTTCTTGAATTAAAGTTAATACCATTTGGGAGTAAATATGAGGGAGTATTCCCTTCTGGTTTTATATACCTCTGAGGGCTGTATACTATGATTATGTTATCTGTGCAAGGTTCTATAGTAGGAAAACCTCTTCGTCTTTTTTATTATGAAATAATACAGTTGCAACTAAGTGTCGCTTCTAGGTTATACTGCATAATAAAGCAAGCATCAGAATCCACCATTCAACTCCAGTAGTACATTACCAACACCACCAAAGCTCCTTCCCAGTTCTTTCTCTTTACTGTAACCTGACTCTGAGCTGCCCACTGCCATTTCCTTGCTTTATTTTAATAGCACTTGTTTGTTGCCCTTGAATCTGTTAGAGTTGCTTTTTCGTACCTTATAATAAATGTTACCATACTGTGTTCTTTCTGCAGTTTGTCTTTCACTCATTATGTTTAGGATTTTTGTATTAAGGAAAGTAGTTATATTTTATTTGTTTTTCTCTACTTAGTAGTAGTTGTGAGTAGATGATGTCCTACTTAGAGCAATCTTATATGTGTTATTGAGACACAAGTGTGAAATTTTTCAGGGTGCACCTGAAAAATTACCTATCATGGGCTGTACGGTATGCCCATAGTTAACTTCATAGGTAAAAATGCCAAACTTTTCCAAAATTATTATACTAATTTATGCTAATGCTGGTAGTACGTAGTTATATAGCAGTATATAGGTAGACTCTATACTTTTGTAAAAGCTTATGTTATCAGATTGTTTTAAAACAGCTTTTTTGAAGTATCATATATAGATCATAAAATTAACCCATTTTAAGTATATAAGACAATGATTTATAGTCAATTCGTAGAGTTATGCAGCTTCCATGACAATCTAGTTTTCAAACATTTCTGTAACCCTTTCAAATTCCTTTTTGTCTCCTTATTTGCTTTCTATCTCTATAAGTTTGTCTTTTCTGGATATGTCACATAAGATAGTCTTTCCCATATGGCATCTTCGAGTTATGATTATGTTTTTGAGGTTCATCCTTGGTGTAGTATGTATCATTAATTCATTCCTTTTTATTGCTGATGAGTGTTCCTTTGAATGATTATACCACATTTTGTTTATTTACCAATTGCTGGATATTTGGATTGTTTTTATTTGGGGCCATAATGAATATGCTGCCATACAAATTTGCATGTAAGTCTTTATGTGGATATATGTTTTCATTTCTTTTGGGTAGCTACCTAGAAGTGGGATACTATATTACTTGAAATATGGAGACTTTAAAATACTGTATATCTTTATGTGGTTAGACAAGTTTCCCACCTTGGTCTGTTTCATATTAGCCCTTTGTTTTTCCAAACAGATTAAAGTCCCATTAAAAAAAAATCTATGCCTTTCCTAATTACCAACTTTGTTAATCTGTGAAATCTTAAAAAAAAAAGCCCCTTGAATTTACAATATTTTGGGGGTGTCTGGGTGGCTCAGTCAGTTCAGGTCTTGATCTCAGGGTCATGAGTTCAAGCCCTGTGTTGGGTTCCATGCCCGGCGTGGAGCCTACTTAAAAAAATTTACAATATGGGGGCTCCTGGGTGGCTCAGTCTGTTTAGTGTCTGACTTTGGCTCAGGTCATGATCTTGCTGCTCATGGGTTTCAGTCCCACATCGGGCTCTGTGCTGCCAGCTCAGAGCCTGGAGCCTGCTTCAGATTCTGTGTCTCCCTCTCTGCTCCTTCTCCACTCATGCTCGCTCTTTCTCTCTCTCTCAAAAATAAACAAACATTAAACATTTTACAATATTTTTGTTATAATACTTAATTTTGTCTGTTATAGGTAATTGTTTACAAGTCTTTTCTACCATAGTATAAATTTCTTGAAGTTGTTTATTTGTGATCCTCATTCTGCTACTTGTGTACTATATTTGAGTAGTGAATGAATATTGACAGAGGAATACTATTGGCTCATTGCTCCTGAAAACCACAGGCTCTAGGGGTGCCTGGGTGGCTCAGTCGGTAAAACGTCCGACTTTTGGTCATGATCTTGCAGTCTGTGAGTTCGAGCCCTACATTGGGGCTCTGTGCTGACAGCTCAGAGTCTGGAGCCTGCTTCGGATTCTGTGTCTGCCTCTCCCCCACTCATGTTCTGTGTGTGTGTCTCTCTCTTTCAAAAGTAAAATAAAACATTAAAAAAAATTTTTAAAAACCACAAGTCTGGGGCGCCTGGGTGGCTTAGTCTGTTAAGTGTCCAACTTTGGCTCAGGTCATGATCTCATGGTTCATGTGTTCAAGCCCCACATCGGGCTCTGTGCTGACAGCTCAGAGCCTGGAGCCTGCTTCTGATTCTGTTTCTCTCTCTCTCTCTGACCCTTCCCTGCTCATGCTCTCTCTCCCTCTGTCTCTCACAAATAAACATTAAAAAAAGAAAAAAACACAGGTCTCTCTGATCTTATACTGTACACTTCATAGTTAGGAACTCAAGTCTGTTGTTATGGCTCAGATTTCTAGCATAAAAATTGAATCTTAAAATTTATATAACTTCTATTAAATGCTCTCTCTTCCTACGTTTTTTGAGTATGGCTAGTCCATAAAGTCTTAAGTCTTTTCTACTCTTTTTATAGGAACACTTATTTTGACATATTTATATTTAGAAGTTAACAGAATTGATGTTTTCTTATCCTATTTGGTAGGAAGCGGTGGAGAAATATGAAGAAGTATTACATAACTTAGAATTTGCCAAGGAACTTCAGAAAACCTTCTCTGGACTGAGCCAAGATGTGAGTACATTTTCTTTGCTATTCCTGAAACCACTTTAGCCACGGATCTGGAAGAAAATATTAGCGTTCATTAGTGGTGTTCAGTTATTACCATCCATCTCATTCCTGCCGATATTTTATTGGGGGTGAGGGGGTTGACAATAGCTATTGAGGAACTAGTGTTTTCAGATTTCTGGAGTCTCAAGAGAGCACAAATGGTGTCCGAATATGAGACACTGTGAATAAAGTATTAGTTGTCCAATGTGTATTCGCTGTGGAGTTTTAGAAATCATTGAGAAGGGGAATAAAAATTATTTTGATGGACACAGTTTACAAAAGATTTTTTAGAATATAGGCTTGTAAATTTGTATAACACAGGCTTGGTAAGTTTAGCATTATTTAACGTATAAAGAAGCAGAATTGGTAGACTCTTTTTCTTGAGACCATGGCAGTTATTACCAGGAAGATTTGTGATTCATGGTAAATAGAGTTAAGTCTGGTTTCACAGCTTGTTAGGGTCTCTATGTTGGCAGTCCAAACTTCTGTCTCTGACAGATTTAGTCAGTAATTAATATGAAGCCTAAAGCATTCACTAATGAAATATTCTTCCCTGTTTTAGAATTGTATTAGAAGGCCCTTTAAAGATCATCTTTTAACAATTAAGAAATATTTTTGTAAATTCATTTCTGGGATGGGGAGCATGCTTCATAAAATAGTCGCTTTCACTTTTTGGGTATTTTCTTGTATAGTGAACTAAAATTCTCTTCTCCATTCCTCTGGCATCAAAAAACCTCCAAAAACAAACCCAACACATCATTTCTAGGCTGAGGACATCTATCATCTTTTTATAATATCATTGCTTTCTCTGGATGTTTGACTTACTTAACTCTTAAAAGGTAGTATGTAAATCTGAAATAGCCTAGTATAGAGCCATTATCTTCTGTTTTCTAGAAAATTCTGTTAATGCAACTCTAAGATGACATGAGCTCTTTTTGTCAACCATAGTATATTTTAACTCATGTTTACTCATTTATCACTTAATTTTAGTGCTTTCTGTGAATTTCACAGTTGTTAAATATTTCTAGGCTATTTTAGATACTTTTAAATTGATTTTTTTCCTTATGATTAATCACTCCCCCATTTGTTAAATTTATTTAGTTTTGACCCACTTTATAAAAAGATATTTCATATCTTTCTGGTTGGATGTTTGGAAGTATACTTCTATAATACTTAAAATTTTCTATTAACTTTTTTTACTCAAAATTATTTGATAATTTTAGTTTTTCATTCAGGTGTTTATTTTTTCAAAGTATGTTTTGTTTTATCCTTCTTTTTATATTTAAATCTTTTTTTAAACACCTTCCAAGTGCCAGGTACTTCTGTAAGTCAACTTGATTTTTACAGCAATCCAGGAAATAGATGTATATAGCCCCATTTTACAGATAAGGAATCCAGTGCTCAGAACAAAAGGAACTTCTTCAAAATCATATAGCCAGTAAGTGGTAGAGTGAGGGTAGGACCCTAACTACTCTTTATCTCTGAAAACTGTGTTCTTTATACAAGTACATAGTATCTATTTACATGCTTTTCCATTGCTGTTGTCTAGAGGTAGTTACCAATTCACCAAATTTTGTTGCTATCCATGAGGTTATTTTTTCTAATTTGTACTGTGGATTTACTTTCACTTTAGGTGAGATATTAAGGTACTTTGGAACATGCCTTAATGAATAAAGACCCCAAAGGTGCTTGCCAAATACCTTCCAGCCTAGTAATATTTTGAGTTTCCTTTTATTAAAGCCTTTCTTTTGTCAAACCTCTTTTAATGAGAGTCAGTTTTATAGGGTGTAACATTTTCTTTACTTACAAACTAAAGTTGGAAGCCTTTCTGTTCATCTCAATTACATCTCTCTTTGTCTTCATGACATAAGCTCTTTCCCTTGGTGGGGATTTATCATTCTAAGACAGGGATCAGAAAATAAATTTTATTATTCAGTGTGATTTGTTGATAGTGGTTGATTTCATATCTTCTGCCACCCCCGCTTTTTTTTTTTTTTTTTTTTTTTTGAGAGAGAGAGAAAGTGGGTGCAAGTGAGCGATGTGCAGAGAGAGAAGGAGAGAGAGAGAACTGGGCCTGGAGCTCACCCAACATGAACTGTGAGATTATGACCTGAGGTGAAGTCAGAAGCTTAACTGACAGAGCCACCCAGGTGCCTGTATCTTCTGCTTCTTTACAAACCAGTCCTCAACTGGTAGAAGAGAGGAAAATGTAACCTGACTTCTTAGTTTCTATATAAATAAGGAGAAATAGGGTGTTGTCAGTAGTTTTCTGATGATGATCTAGGAGACTGTACTTACTTGATACGTGATAGTCATCTGTCAGGCTTTATTTTGGGCATTAGTGATATATTGGTAAACAACAGAGGTCTAGTCATCACAAAGCTGAAACCTATGGGCATGCAGGTAAATAAAAAGATAGCCTTTTAATGTAATAGGTACTTTGATAGGGGGAGTTCAGGGTGTCTTAAGCCCATAAGAACACTTAATCCAGCCTTGGGAATGGCTAAAGACAGATCTGCGTTAATCCTGGGATATAAGTTTGTCAGTTGCCTTTCTCTGTACCATCATGAAACTGTCCAAGAGAATCCCACTGTCTTGGAGAGCTAGAATTGCCACCTCTATTCTCCATCGTCCTCAAACAGAAACTGAGGATAATGTAGTTTTGGTAAATGTTATTGGTGTAAGTCCATATTGAGATCTTGGTAAAAGCTTTTCTGAGTCTTTGCTGTCCTGAAAGTATCCTTGCCCTTGTAAGCTCCAGCCAGTCCATTTCTCATTCTTGAAATTTTACCTTCACCTATGATCTCTTGTCCCTGATAGTAGCACAAGCTAAATTTATTAAGTGATCTTCATACCTCCTAGAAAGCCATAATGAATCTTTTCCAGAGATTCCCCCCTTCTTAATCTATTAGGATTTATGAACATGTCTTTTGTAGAGTCCTAAATATGATGGTGTATCAAAGTACTTTAACTTACATATAGGAGAACTCTTTTAGATTTTTGTTTTATTCTCTTAATCTTCATACTTGGAAAATGTCCAGTATGATGGAAACATTACAATCAGAAAAGCAACTATGGGGAGAAAAGACCTTTTAGGTTTCTTATTGGAAATAGATGGTAGTTTTTATTAATTGGTATTTTATAAATGGGAAGCCACTTCCCATGTGTTATGTCAGACTTTAAGGTATTATAGTTCTGAGCTTTAGAGTAGATTCAGTGTGCTCAATCTACATACACATTTATTTGAGGGGAAATTTATGTTTTGCTAACTATATGTTTTGTCAGCTAAATATTGAAAAATAAAACTCCATCCAGACTATTGTGAAAATATCTTAGTTTTACTTAAAAAAACAAAAACAAAAACAAAACTATTTGCTGTGTATGTATTTTAGCATTACATTGGTTAGACATTTTATTTCTGTTTGGTTTTCAATTCCTTATGCTTTAGCCAGTATTCTTTGGTTGAAAATTGACCTTTTCAGTTTAAATTTTTTTTTTTTAATGTTTATTTATTTTGGGGACAGAGAGAGACAGAGCATGAATGGGGGAGGGGCAGAGAGAGAGGGAGACACAGAATCGGAAGCAGGCTCCAGGCTCTGAGCCATCAGCCCAGAGCCTGACGCGGGGCTCGAACTCATGGACCGCAAGATCGTGACCCGAGCTGAAGTCGGATGCTTAACCGACTGAGCCACCCAGGCGCCCCATGACCTTTTTAGTTTAAATACTCTTCCCCTGGAACAAGAATTTAAAAAGCAAAAACAAAAACTTCAAAACTAAACTGGAGCATTTTCTTAAAATCTTTGGCTTCAAAAGGCTTATATACATAAATATGGAAAAGTTAAATTTGGGGATTAATATGTGCATCAGTGATAGGTACTTATTTCTTATCATAGTGATATCAAAGGTACTAGATATAGCCTAGAGTTGGGAGTCAGATATTTTGACTTTCTTAGCTTTGGTTACCTGAGACATACTAGTTTATTACTCAGTCCCTTCCTCAACTGAAAAAGAAAAGAGGATAAATGAACCTGTCAATTTCACAGTGTTATATATGTGTATGTATGTGTGCGTGTATATATATATATATATATACATGTATACATATATATATATACAAGTATACATATATATGTATATATATACGCACACATACATACATATATATACATATATATATAAAATAAGATTCATCATCTAATCTCAGCTCTTTGGCATTATATATATATAATGCGTATATATATACATATATATGTATACATGTATATATATATATGTATACATGCGTATATATATTATATATATAATGCGTATATATACATATATATGTATACGTGTATATATATGTATACATGTATATATACATGTATATGTACATGTATATATGTACATGTATATATGTATACATATATATATACGCACACATACATACATACATATATATACATATATATATAAAATAAGATTCATCATCTAATCTCAGCTCTTTGGCATTAGATTTTTGTGCACTATGAATTGCTAATATGAGATGGTAGAAAGTTGCCAATTTTAATTAGAATTTTTTTTTTAACAGCTACTTAAAGCGCAGAAGAAGGCCCAGAGAAGGGAACACATGCTAAAGCTCGAGGCTGAGAAGAAAAAGCTTCGTACTATACTTCAAGTTCAGTATGTATTACAGAACTTGACACAGGAACACGTACAGAAGGATTTCAAAGGGGGCTTGAATGGTGCAGTGTATTTGCCTTTAAAAGAACTTGACTACCTCATTAAATTTTCAAAACTGACCTGCCCTGAAAGAAATGAAAGTCTGAGGTAAGCTGAAGAAAATATTTTCCTAAAAGAGAACACATAACATTTTAGCCTAGTTTTTTAGTTTTATATATTTTATAGTATTTATACATACACACACATGTACACACACATATATACGTATATAATAATTAAGAAAACATTATTGTGATTCACAATGGGAAACGTTGGCCAGACCAGACTGTGATAGGGTTGATAGGCTGTCTAGAAGGAAAGTCAATTTGAATGATCTCATTAATGTGCTTTTTTTATTGTAACATTGATTTTAAAAATGATGTCTCATCAAGTTTTGCCCCTATACAAGTATTAATTATGTATATGCTTAAAGGTTTTTTTTGTAATTGTCTCAGGCTATTGTATTACCTGAGAGTCTTTGTCTTCTTACTACTGCTGTACTTAAGTGGAGGTTAATAAAATTTAACTTGGCCAGTATCATTAAACTTTCAAAGTGAGATAGGGGCGCCTGGGTGGCTCAGTCGGTTAAGCGTCCGACTTCAGCTCAGGTCACGATCTCGCGGTCCGTGAGTTCGAGCCCCGTGTCAGGCTCTGGGCTGATGGCTCAGAGCCTGGAGCCTGCTTCCGATTCTGTGTCTCCCTCTCTCTCTCTGCCCCTCCCCCGTTCATGCTCTGTCTCTCTCTGTCCCAAAAATAAATAAACGTTAAAAAAAAAAAACACAAAAAACTTTCAAAGTGAGAATTATTTGGTGGTCTTCTTATACTGTGAATAAATACTGAGAAGCAAATCTGATAATTTCAAATACAAACCCAGCAACTTGAGGCTACCTAGTTTTTCCCAGTTATCCATTTGCTGTTTTTGCTTTGATGGGGGAAATCATCTAATGAGCAGATCTCTGTGCTTCTGCTTTGTTAGATATGGGTCCTTCCAATGTTGTGTCTTTGGCCATGCTAAAGCAGGGTCAGATTTCAACCATTACTGGAAATCAGCCCTATATCAGGAAAAAAATCTAATAAAACTCTCAATTATCTCTATAGTCATATGTATTTTTTTTTAATTCCCATTCTGATAGTGTAGCTCATCGTCATCACCTATGTGGTTGTTTCCTTCTCTTCACTTTGATGAATTTAGGGAGTGTAGCTTACTTTACTATGTGTAAGTGAAACATAATTTGAAAAATAAGCTGCTCTCTTTAAAGTCAAATGCAGCTTTTAATATTGCCATTCCACTGTTCTTCCTTCTAGGACATACACTTGATAATTAATGACACTGCATTGACAGCCTCAAACTCTTTTTGGTCTGTTCCTTAGTGGGTCTATTTGGTACAATATTTTAGTTGTTTTTAAGAGAAAATGCTTACGTTTGATATCCATAAATAGGCATTTAGTCATCTTTTACAAAATTTTAACTTTTTGAGAGAGTAAAAAGACAAAATTAACCTTGAATGTCCTGATTGCTGACGAGTTCTACCGTGTAAGTTGTACTGCTCCACGTGTATATGTGTGTACCTCTAAAGCTACTTCGTTCTGCTCTGCTTTTCCTTGTCAGTGTGGAAGACCAGATGGAGCAGTCATCCTTGTACTTTTGGGACCTTTTGGAAGGTAGTGAAAAAGCAGTGGTAGGAACGACATGTGAGTTTTCTCTACTCTGGACTTATGCAGTAAATACTAGACTTTATGTTTAGAAGTTTAGTATGATATTGAGGGCTGAAACTGTGTCAGTTCATTAGAACTTACATGTCTGACAATGCTATATTCATAGGGAAAAAGATCTCTGTTTAGTTTGGTTAAAAGCAGCTACTGTATAATCATACTCACTAAATGGAACCTAGGGAGAATTTTTAAGTGGCAAGTCACCATGATTTGAGAATAAGAGCTAAAGACTAGTGCTGGCTTCAACACTGGCTTGACCATTTTGGGGTTCAGTTCTCTGCATAGCAGTACTGTACTAGTTCTATTTAAGAATCTTAAATACATACATTGTTATGTATTGGACCTGCCTAAGAAAATGGGGATGGCTTGGCTACATAGTCTATTGAAGCATTGTTGTCTGTCAATCTGGAAATGATCTGGAGAGAAAGAGGCTTTTGGCTTCCTAAATAGACTTCAGCCAAATGACCAAGTACAAATGAACATTAAGTACATAGTTTTGTGTACTGGCTTAGGATAATGAGAACACTACAAGCTGGTAAACATTTTTGTTAGTAGTGAATGCTTCCTTTTTTGGAAATATATTTGTAGTATAATGCTTTCAAAATTTCTATGTCCTTTCAAGTTTAAATTATAGAAATTTTTTTCTTGGTTAGAAGGCGAAATGATACAAATAACTTTGGGACATAGTTTGACAGTTTCTTACAAGTGTATGCTTACCAAATGACCAAGCGATTATACTGCCAGTACCCAAGAGAATTATAAACACATGTTCACGTAAGTACTTGACATGAATGTTCATACCAGCTTCATTCATGATAGCCCCAAACTGAACACAACTTAGACGTACATCAACTGATAATTGATACACAAAATATGGTATGTTCATACAATAGAATCTACTCAGGAATAAAGAAAGGATAAACTGTTGATACATGCAACAACATGGATGAATCTCAAAATAATTATGCTGAGTGAAAGAAGCCAGACCAAAAAATGGATACTTATTTATATGGATAAATGGATTCCATTTATATGGAATTTTAGAAAAGACATAACTAGAATGATAGCAGGTCAGTTGTTGCCAGGGAGTGGGAGGAGGGGATTGATATAAAAGGGACACGAGGGAACTTTTGATGAAAATGTTTTATATCATCGTTCTTGTGGAAGTAACATGACTATGTACCTGCTAAAACTGTACACTTAAAATGACTGAACTAAAATGAATGAACTAAAATTGTACCTCAAAGTTTATTAAAAAAATAATAAACAGGGCGGCTGGGTGGCTCAATTGGTTAAGCATCTGACTTCAGCTTGCATCATGATCTCATGGTTTGTAAGTGGAGCCCGCTTCGATTTCTGTGTCTCCCTCTCTCTGCCCTGCCCTGCTCGTGCTCTGTCTCTCTATCAAAAATAAGTGAATATTAAAAAAAAAATATATTAAAAACCTGTCATAGTACTCCTATGAAAGGAATAATAGACCCAAATCAAGTATGGGCACCCAAACGTAATTTGGGAATTATGTTTTTAGGGGATATTAAAAGTGAAATAGACTTTAGATCTGTTTATGGTGCAGCTACTTTAACATCATTTTAAGATTTTTCTTGTTCATCAAATGGTGATATGCTAAGAGTCACAGCATAATTCAAGAGTAAAATCTTTATCATGGGATTTTGGAGTTTAAAAATCCTTTAGAGATCGTCCAAGCTCGGGTTTTCTAATGGTTATGTTTGAGGAACTTTTACTTCTATAAAGCCTTAATTACTTGGAAGGTAGAATAATTGCTGGTTGTGATGTCTTTGGGACAGATAGGAAAAATGGCTTTCTCTCAGTTCAGGGAACAGATGTGTGCTTTTGTAACATAGCCTTTGATTAGGGTCTCTGATTTTAGCCATTTTTCAAATGGTGGAAATGGAGGCCCAGAGAAACTTAAGTGACTTGCTAAACTTTGGGATTCTGATCTTTAAAATTTATATTGATTCAGCATGACAGAAATATGGCTTGCACATTTGCTGTTCATGATACTGACCAGTTCTTTGAATCCCCCCAATGTGGGGTGTTGACATACTGTAACTAGGATAAAATTATATTAGGATTTCTATTCCAAATAATTTTCCATGAACTATTAGGTTATGTGATAACTAAGTCTTAATCACTCTTTCTTAGACAAACACATGAAAGATCTGCTGTCTAAATTGCTGAACTCAGGCTATTTTGAAAGTATCCCAGTCCCAAAAAATGCTAAGGAGAAAGAAGTATCATTGGAGGAAGAAATGCTAATAAAATCAGAGAAGAAAAAACAATTATTGAAAACTGAATCTGTCAAAGAGTCAGGTTTGTTGTGATCTCGGAAATTCTTTATAGTAGTTGCATTTTTAATATTTACACAGAATGAGTGAAATCATTGTAAAAGGATTGCCTTATTTTAATTTGTTAATTTCTACATGCATGGAAATCTTTACTTGCTGCAGGATAAACTTAGGTTTAGAATAGGTCTCTAGGTTTTATTACTGTGATTTACAGAATGAATGCTAACAGAAACATAGTTTATCCTTTGTTACAAGAGAATACCCTGCTCAAATGAGGCCCTTATGGAATTTGAATGAACCTCTTTGTTAAATTGTTAGTAGGATAATTCCATTTAAAATTGTCACTTAAAATGTTTATAGTAGAATCCAATATGGTAGTAGAATGAGAATGTAAATAATCTAAGGTTAACGTATTTGGAAAATGTTTGCCAAAATCAGTAAATGTACTTTTCAAAATTCCACCTTTCTTAAGGGAAGAAATATTTTGAGTGAATGGCAGTTTTGCTCCTGTCTGTTAAGCTCAATTTATTAAAAAAAAAGTCATTTCTATGGGGGTAGAGAAGGCAGAGTTCCAGTGGCCACTACTAGCATGATTCAAGTCATTTCTTATGTCTACTTTCTATTAGTTCTTAACACTTCATCTAATGCTTTAGGGTTTCCATTCCCTTACTACCTTCCAACCTTAAACTGGCTCATAGGAGACCTTTAAGGTCTGTTTCAATGACTAATTTTTACCCCATGGGACTAGAGGTATAATTTCAACTTGAAAGAAGCTGTATTTGTGTGTAAGAGGAGATAGTCTTATTTTCAGTCAGTTTTTAACTGCAACTTGACTTTAGAAAAGTGTTATATAAGGAGAACTACTAGCTTTAGCTAGTCTCAGACCACATGCTTTTGACCAACAAGCAATAGTGAGAATTACTCCTGCCATTAATATATTTCATTGTACTGTCCCTTATTTTAAAAAATATGTTACTAGAATGAATTACAGTTGTAATAAGTCTAAAAATGTAGTTTAGTATTTGCTTAATACTCCTCTTATCTTTTCAGAGTCTCTTATGGAACTTGCACAGCCAGAGATACAACCACAAGAGGTAAGTTTCTGAAAGGTAATTTGCTGATTTTGGTTTTTGAGACTTTTGTATTGTGTTGCATTTAGGAGCTGAGGCTCTGGAACTAGGTTTCTTAAACTTGAATCCTAGTTTTGTAGCTTATGAGCTTAGTGACTTTGGCTAAGATGTCTAGCCCAGCTGTGTCTGCTCTCCTCATGTATATAGAATAGGGATAATAGTAATGCCTGCCTTATGAGGCATCTTGTGAGGATGAAAGGAGTCAAATTCTAAATTACTTAGAATTTGAATTTGACCTGGTGCACAGTAAACTGCTCAAGCGTTAGCTACTGTTCTTGGCCCTTTAAAGATGGGTAGGATTTTGCTCTCGTTAGAATTTACTCACATTGGTAGTAAAGTATTTGTTCTCTTTTTGAAGTGACATTGAAATTCATGGAAGCTGAAAAAAACCAAAGAGTCAAAGTCACAGTATGACTGATAGAGAAATAAAGAAAAGGCTGCTAATTCAGGAAACATAAGGCTTAAGGTTAAATAGTGTAAATGTGTGTAGTTGAACTATATCCTCTGCCTTAACATTTTAGGGAGTCGGGTAGTAGAGTGGTCTAAGGTTGGCAGAGGCAGAATAACCTTGGTCAAAGAGCCTGAATCAAGCAAACGTGGCACGGTGATGTGCAGTTCTTAGGTAGGTCAAGTATACATTGCTACTGTTGAAGTATCAAAGGTTGTATTTCTGTTAACTGAGGGAAAAGGAATGGACAAAAACATAGGATGGTCTTTTCAAGTAGGATAAGGACAGAAATTTCCTGTTAGTTTAGTATAGTGACTCAGACCAATGGACATAGGAATACTAATAGAGTTCAGTGTTCCCCTCAAGGTCTCTCAAGGTCTTTTATAAATCTTGTGACTCAAGCACGTATTTTCCTCTGGTCTAGTTTCTTAACAGACGTTACATGACAGAAGTAGATTATTCAAGCAAACAAGATGAAGAGCAATCTTGGGAAGCAGATTATGCTAGAAAACCAAATCTCCCCAAATGTTGGGATATGCTTACTGAACCCGATGGTCAGGAGAAGAAACAGGAATCCTTCAAGTCTTGGGAGCCTTCTGTTAAGCACCAGGAGGTATCAAAGCCTGCAGTTTCCTTAGAACAGAGGAAACAAGATCCAAAACTCAGGTCTACTCTGCAGGAAGAGCAGAAGAAGCAGGATGTCTCTAAACCTAAGCCAGCTCCTAGCCAGTGGAAGCAAGAAACTCCTAAGTCCAAAACAGGATATACTCAAGAAGAACAGAAGAAGCAGGAGACGCCAAAACCTTGGCCAGTTCAGCTGCAGAAAGAACAGGATCCAAAGAAGCAATCTCCAAAGTCTTGGACACCTTCTGTGCAGAATGAACAGGACATCACCAAGTCATGGACCACTCCTATGTGTGAAGACCAGGATTCAAGACAGCCAGAGACTCCAAAATCCTGGGAAAATAATGTTGAGAGTCAAAAACGCCCTTTAACACCACAATCACAGATTTCTCCAAAGTCCTGGGGGGTAGCTCCAGCAAGCCTCATACCAAATGACCAGCTCCTGCCCAGGAAGTTTAATACTGAACCCAAAGATGTGAGTTTGTTTTTATCAGTCTGCTCTGGTCAATGTAGGCATAAATAAGGACTGGTGGTAGTCATAACTTTTTAGTCCTCTTTAAAAAGAATCTCCGAAATCTGTGTTAAATTCATGTATAAAGTATTTCACTTAACTTCTTAATACGTAATTGGTTTTCCCCTTGAAACTGGAAGTAGACCTAGTCTGTGTTTTAAGCCTAAGCTGAGGTGAAATTTCCACAGTTAGAAACTATTGTTTGAATGCCAAAATTTTAATGACATGATATGATATGAAAATAGTGAATAGCTCAGACAAGACCTTAGTGTGAACACATGAGAAATGTAAATGCATGTCACAAGACGAGGGGCTTGTTTTACTGTGTTTCATTCATCATCTTCCGCCTGGCACATGGATGACCTTTTCTGACAGAAGTTCCATTTTTCTGTATTCTCTTGAGTTTCTTTCACTCTTTGTAATCACTCAGGTTAGCCTGCACTCTTTGAAGAAGGTACATGGTGGTTGCAGATATTCCAGTAGGTCGGGTAGGATCTGAATTAGTTCTCCATTTCTGTTTCAAAATGAGAATTTTTCTGGAAGTGGAAACTATAGGCTTTAAATATTCTGTAACTAAGTTTGGAATATGAGATTTAGTTCAAATAGAAGACCTCGTTCTGTTAATGATAACCTATTTCAGGAAGATAAGAAGGCTTATAATGAATAAGCCTTGGATACACTGCTATTAAGGTTATTAAATTACAAGTTGTTTACTTCTCTTTAAATATGAACTTGTTACTACCTTGTTTGCTAAGAAATGTGAACTTATCTTCCCAGTGTTTTCCATCTATGTCTAGTAGTGTTCCCTGCACTTCATGCCATTTCAGCCAGAGGCTCTCTGATAAATCTTTGGTCCCCTAACAGTGTGAAAAACTTTTGCTTGGAGAAATCAAAGCATTGCTTTTTATAAATAAACTGCCAAAGGGGCGCCTGGGTTGCTCAGTCGGTTAAGCATCCGACTCCGGTTCAGGTCATGATCTCACGGTTTGTGAGTTCGAGCCCTGCATCGGGCTCTGTGCTGACAGCTCAAAGCCTGGAGCCTGCTTCAGATTCTGTGTCTCCCCGTCTCTCGGCCCCTCTCATGCTCACGTGCTGTCTCTCTCTGTCTCTCAATAATAAATAAACATTAAAAAAAATAAAAAAAAACCTGCCACTGTTTCAGTTTTGCCTTACGGGAAGAGAACTTCAGAGTTACTTGTCTCCCTTTGCTCACCTTTTTTCCTCTTTTCTTCAAGTGCTAATGTCAATTTTAGCTTCTTCCTGACCCTATAGAAGATTGATAGCCTTATTTCATTAACCAGGTATCACACAACAGTAATTGTAATATGACAACTATTTTGAGAAACTTACTTAAAAAACCCAATTTAATATTTCAGTAAAGCTGTTTTAAGAAACCCAATTTAAAATTCCATTAAGTGTAGTAGTACTGAGCCTTTACCTTACCAGAATATTATACTATATGTTGGATAGTATGTAGAATTAGTTGGAAAGGCTGAAACTCATTTAATTTGTCTTTATGGTACAGACTGCATTATATTGAATTTGCAGGGCCTTTCAGTGACTGAGAGGACGCTTCTCTATATAGTACACTGTCTGTCTTGCAGTATCAGCTTTCTAGAACATGACTAAGTACAGTCAAGGACAAAATAGAGTTCAAAGCTAAAAGACTAGATAACGTGAAATTAATCACTAAAGTTCATGCTTTTCTCCTAAAAGAGTCTTTCGTATATTTACTTAGGATTTATTAACTCTTATTTTGTATGGCACTTTTGACAAGCTTAGCTGTGTGACTTCCCAGTGAATTAGAAGGTGGAGAAGAGGAGCTGGTGGAGACATACTGGCAGCTATAAGATGTTAACCCTATCAGCATTAGGTCTAATTCAGGGTATGCAGCTTTCATAAGCAACGTAGCGTGAGGACTAACCACTTTATAAACATCATTAGTCTCCCGAAGTACTTAACCTGATAACAAAATATAGTAGTGTATTTCTTCAACCTTGGATGTGTTTGTATACATATTTACTTCTTAATGTTTCTGAAAGCAGACATTTAAAAGTGGAATGTGGTGATAGTAACTTTTTCTCTGGGGAAAAAAAATCATTTGCGTGTCTTACAGTTAGTGGTATCTTATAAAGAATATCATGAGCTGATTGTCCATAATGAAAAAACTTTCTGTCAAGGAAGTTTTGTTACTCTGGGTCTTCCCTTTGAAAAGAGGTTGTTTTAGAAAGATATCCATTAGAGGTATTGTGAAAGGGAAAAAGTGTTTATAAAGTTTGCTTAAATTATTTAGAAAATGTATTGTTGTGGAAATTCTTTACCTGACATAAATCTGATAAATGGGCTTTGCTATGTGTTCTGCTTTCATTAAGATGTAGTGATAAGGTGAGTTTCCTGAATTAGGCTGTTGAATGTGAATTTCGCTCTTATACATTGTGGGTTTATTTTGTAGGTGCCTAAGCCTATGCATCAGCCTGTAGGTTCTTCCTCGACTCTTCCAAAGGATCCAGTATTGAGGAAAGAAAAACTGCAGGATCTGATGACCCAGATTCAAGGAACTTGTAACTTTATGCAAGTATGAGCCATTCTTAAATGAATCTTAAATGATATTCCTGGGGCTACTCGCTTCTAATCAGAAGTATTACAGTGAAGTGTTTTTGTTTTTTTTTTAATGTTTATTTATTTTTAGAGAGAGAGAGGCAGAGACACAGGGTGTGAGCGGAGAAAGGGCAGAGAGAGTGGGAGACATAGAATCTGAAGCAGGCTCCAGGCTCTGAGCTGTCAGCACAAAGCCTGATGCAGGACTTGAACTCACAAACCGTGAGATCTGACCCGAACCAAAGTCAGATGCTTAACTGACTAAGCCACCCAGGCGCTCCTGTAATGAAGTTGCTAAGAGGTTAGGTTCTGGTGTTCAGAATGCATGGGAATTCTGGCCACTTCCTAGGTCTCACAGTTCAGGCAAGTTACTTTACTCTTTGCCTTGGTTCTTTTTTTGAAAAATGAGGATAATAATTCTTATTCCTAAGTTTGTTGTGAGTAATGAATTAAACATGTAAAAAGTATAAGTGTTCAAATATATTTTCTGCTGTAGATCATTGGTAGTTTCCACTCAGACTGTGAGAACCTACTCTGTGCTTGGCATTCTGGTAGGTGCTATTGTATGTAGAAAATCATAAGACATTTATTGCCTTCAAGGAGTTTATATTCCAGTTGTATAAGATTTTAACTTGTGGCAATAGTTAAGTGCTAAATTGTGTCATACAGAGTCTTACAGAATTTCAGAATAGTACAATATTATTGAAGGAGGAAGTAGACAAATAAGATCTTTTTGTGTAGTAAAAAGATCTTGAGCTTTGGAATTAGACTTGTGTTTAAATCCCGGTTCTGCTATTTACTGGCTATAAAATCCATGGCAAGTTATTTAGCCTGTAATCCTCTACTTATAAAATGAGGGAATTCCTTACCCATTTAGGTTATTTGAAGATGAAAAGTGATTACTACAAGGGTAGCTTAATTATTCAAAATGTTGGAAACATTTGAAAACTAAGATAGGCAGATGGGGGAGAGAATCGTTACTCATTATGAAAGATCAGAGAGCATGAATGAGCTAGATTAGTGGTTGAGATGAGACTGTTGAACCCTCAGTTGTTGGACATAATAAAAGCAAGGTTACAGAATTAATGCTTGTGTTTAAGAGCTTAAGTCAGGAGTTTTTTTTTTTTTTCATAGTTAAACCTTGGAATTACTTGACATAATTTTAAGGTTTGACAGTTACTTTAGATTTTAACTCTTAACTCTTTCTCTTATGAAGACTAAGTTGTTGGAGTATCTGGGTGGCTCAGTTGGTTAAGCGTCCATTTCTCTATTTTGGCTTAGGTCATGATCTCACAGTTTATGGGATTGAGCCCTGCATTAGGCTCCGCTGATAGCATGGAGCCTGCTTGGGATTCTGTCTCTATTCCTCTCTCTCTGCCTCTGCCCTGCTCATGAGTGCTCTCTCTCATAATAAACACTTTTTTTTTTAAATAAAGAGTAAGTTATCAACATTTTGAGATAGTTATTAGCTAGATTCTTATAGCTAATAGCTATGGACAGTGTTGTGAATAATGCAATGGTAATAGCTTTTAAACAGTTTATTTTTTTTTAAGTTTATTTTTGAGAGAGAGCACAGGAAGGGCAGAGAGAGAGAAATCCAAGCAAGCTCCACACCATCAGCACAGAGCCCAACATGGGGCTTGATGTCATCAACTGTGAGAGCATGATCCGAACCAATATCAAGAGTCAGACACCCAACTGACTGAGCCACCCAGGTGCCCCAATGGTAATAGCTTTTAAATGAATAATTGTTTCTAGTCATGATTTAAAAAATCTTGTCTTTAGGAATCTATTCTGGATTTTGACAAACCTTCAAGTGCAATTCCATCGTCACAGCCGCCTTCAACTACTCCAGGTAGCCCAGTAGGTATGTAATCATAACTGAGAGTAAACATGCATAGGTCTAACATTTGTTACCTCTTACAAATAATTTTACTCTAGATATCTTAAGGGTTAAATTGTGTCTCTGTGTTAATTCTAAACGTATCTATGTGTCATCAGTTATATATGGGTAAATTACCATTAAGACATTAGTGTGCTCACCTGACCTGTTTGCCTTTTATAGAAGGTCTCCAGATGGTTAAATGGAGAAACACAAGCTGGTTTTGCAAATTTTGAAGTGATTGGGGTCCTTTTGACTCTATAAATCTAGTATTGAAACTTTTTGATCCCAATTATGAGTGAAATTACATCAGTGATATTTAAGTCCATCGATTAACACAGTACCTAATGACGGAACCTAGAATTGAATCTGTTCTGATGTTAGGATTTTTGCTCTACACTCATTTATTTCAGGGGAGGAATGAGGTATTTGAAGCCACAGTCCAGTTGTAGTGAGCAGACACCAACTAGAAGATGGGTGTAGTAATTCCTGGATGAAGTAAGGAGAATAAAGAGTAATTAACAAAAGTGATAGACATTAACAAGAAAAAACCAAACCGAAACTATATAATTGAAAAGCATATTAATATACATGACCAAAGGGGGAAAAAAACCCTGAAAAGACATATGACCCAGCTAAGAGTTATTTTGAAACTTGGAATTTGAGTGTATCACTTGATTACTATTCATGATAGCTTTGATTTTATCTTCCAGTTTACTATTACTAGTCATTTTTTAAAGTAATAGATTTTTGGAAGCTTTGAAATGCTGCTTTTGCCCTTTTAACCTTAAAACATCATTAGTGTCACAGATGGGACTAGTGTCTCCCAAATCCTCTCTGACTCTTTAGAGCTCTCACAGAAAATTCATGATGGCCTTGAGACCTAGTTTTTCTAGCTATGGCTTATTTTGTAAAGTATAAACTTTTAGTTTCCACCCAGTTGATAAGCATAAACTTTTCTCCTCCCTCAATAGTTTACTGTTGATTTCACTCTCTGCAGCATCTACAGAACAAAATCTTTCCAGTCAAAGTGATTTTCTTCAAGAGCCATTACAGGTAACTTCTCCAAAGTAATCTTTCTTTGCTATTTTTAATTTCTTTGTTATTCAGGGAAGAAACTCTTGCTTTGGTAAGATAGATCAGACTTGCTGATTCTAATATGCCTAACTAAATTATTGAAAATGTTCTAAGGATATCTAGTTTTTTAGATTAAGTACAACTGGCCCTCCAAAGGTTACCTAATGATCATGGGGAAGACATCTGTTAAAATAGAGAAGGCTGGCAGACTTTAATAAGGAAAGAGCAAGCCTGAAGAATTCAGAGATACCTTGTCTGGGAATCTTACTCTGCCATTGGCTACTTAAGTCACTTTGGTAGAGCAGCATAGTCAAGAGTCTAAAGAAAGATACTAATTTTGTTTAGCACATGGTTAGCTAATCTCCTGCCTCCCTTCACACATAAGAGTTGACATTCTGAGGAACTGATTTTCACAGAACACCTTAGATTTACAAAGGAACCAGATCATTGAGATCTCTGATGCCACATTGCACTTCTATCAATAGTAAGTTCAAGAAAAAAAAAAAGTACAAGGTTTGATAGTTTTCTGGTCATTACCTTTAAAAAAAATTATCAGGATCCCTCTGAAAACTTCATGGCAATTTTCTTAACAGTAGCATCCCTGATAGGTTAAGTATTTTGACCAGATGGCTCAACAGTTGTTGCCTTCCTGTCCAAAAACTTCTGAGTAAATACCATTTGTTTACAATGGTTTATATTTAGTTTGATAAGGTATGGCTCAGTTTTCAAAATGTATTTATTGAGCTGAGTCCCTCACCCTACGTACTGGTTTAAGGGTTCCATGTTACCTGTTCTAGCTGTTAGGGTTCTACATGAGGCTTTCAATGGACAAGTTAAAGGTTTTCAAAAAGCTGTTGGTCTAGTTTAGTAGTTCTCAGGGGCAGGTCTGTGGATGGCTGCATCAGAAGCACTTGATCACTTTAATAAAGGTATCTCTGTATATATATCTATATATCTATCTGTAAGGTTTTTTTAATTTTTTTTTTTTTTTTGAGAGAGACAGCAGAAGTGGGGGAGGGGCAGAGAGAGAGGGAGACACAGAAGCAGGCTCCAGGCTCCACGCCATCAGCACAGAGCCTGATGCAGGGCTTGAACTCATGAACCACGAGATCATGACGTGAGCCGAAGTCAGAGGCTTAACTGACTGAACCACCCAGGTGCCCCTAAAGATGTATATATCTAGATATCACCTTAGACCTAATGGATCAGAATTTCCAGGGGCGTTATCTAGACATCTATATTTGTAATAAGCTTCCTGGGTGAATCTGCACCTGCATTGTTTGGGAATCACAGGTCCCCAGCATCATGTTTACTCACCCATACCTAAAACTGCTTTCAGCTGGTCTGCTTAAAGAGCAGTAATTTGGAAGCAAGAATTGCCATAACTTCTAAAGAAATACTAATGTGAAGAATTTATCTTTATTTTTTGTTGTTGTTGTTAAGTGAACCTTTTAAATTCAAAAGCTCAGGTTAACATTTGTAAATCTTTCCGCAGCAGGAAACTTCTTTCCCCACAATACCCAGTTCCAATTATTTTGGGCAGTTGTCTTGTTATTTTAAAAACAGGACCAGAAGAAAGACCTAGTTTTAGAAACACTACAGTATCATAATAGTTCTAATATTTTAGTCGGATCTAAATTATACCTATTTATTTAGGTATATAAAATTTCAAAAGGATTAAAAATTTTTTTTTCTTAAGATCTCTTTTAAAACTTGGTCCCCATCTCCTTCCCAAGAAGTGGCCTATTATGATGACCCTCTCTAGAAGGTCACTAAAATGTAACTGCTCTGGATATTTGGTTGCCATTAATTAGTTTCCAATTAACCCATTTTATTACTTGGGCTTCTGAGATTGAGATAAAAGGAGTAGATTCATGTCATGGACACTTCAGACCTTGTGATTGCTGGATTTTTATAGATCTCTCCCTGTTATGTTCTAATATCTTTGTGCCATAGAATTCTTTTGTAGCCACTTTTTTAGTTTTTTATTGGTTACAGTTGTCACAGCCTTAGTTTTTCCTGTGCTTGCTTTCTTCCAGTTTTTGTTTTATGTTATTAGCTTTAACATTTTGTTAGAACTTTGGTGCCTCTGTAATTTATGTAGAGCTTATCATTTTTCTTTCTTTCTTTCTTTCTCTTTCTTTCTTTCTTTCTTTCTTTCTTTCTTTCTTTCTTTCTTTCTTTCTTTCTTTCTTTCTTTCTTTCTTTCTTTCTTTCTATGTTTATTCTTGAGGGAGAGAGAGACAGAGTGTGAATGGGGGAGGAGCAGAGAGAGAGGGAGACACAGGATCTGAAACAGGCTCCAGGCTCTGAGCTGTCAGCACAGAGCCCGATGTGGGGCTCGAACTCACAAGCCATGAGATCATGACCTGAGCCGAAGTTGGACGCTTAACCGACTAAGCCACCCAGGCGCCCTAAGCTTATCATTTCTCTTTGTACTTCTGCCTACCTCTTTAAGACAGTGGGAGCACAGAGAGCCAAACCACAGTTACTGTGATCCCTGGCAGAGCTGTGCTCACAGTGTTGAATGTGCCCTGAGCTGCTTCCATTGAACTGCTGTTGAGGGCCAGGTTTCTAGGGCCAAGAATCTTGATAAACGAGGATGGGATTAGATGTGTAGCTTTGGTGACCAGGCCTGGAAAGGCAATGTAGCTGACTGCTTGGGTTTGACTCTCTCTCACCACTAACTTAATTTTTGTGTGATATTGGATCCATTACTTATCTTTGCCTATGCCTTATTGTCTATAAAATGGGGATGGTTGTATCTACCTCACAGGGTTATTGTTAGGACTAAACACGTGAATATGTATAAAGTGTTTAGCATAGTATTTGGCACTAGTGAGTGCTTGGTAAGAGTTACATGTTATGAAGCTCAGGACACAAGAAATATAAAGTGAACAAAATGTGCCTTTTATCATGTTTTATATCTTCCTGTGTCTAGGCTGCTTCTTCTTCAGTTACTTGTAGCTCAAATGCTTGCTTGGTTACTACTGATCAGGCTTCTTCGGGATCTGAAACAGAGTTTATGACCTCAGAGACTCCTGAGGTAATAAGAGGCCAATTGTGCTAATTTCTTTTCTGTCTAAAATAATAGCAGAACCAGCTTACCTTATGCATTACAGGCATGATCAGTTGAATTATTTAACATTTATGCTTGACTAATGTATTGCTTTCTGTAGATATTGTCCTGGAATTACAGGTAACTTTGCTGTGACTTTTCCATATAAGTAAACTTAGTAGTGTAATGCCTTATCACATACAATAAATATGTCTAAATTGCTGTTGTCAAAAAAGATGAAAAGCTCTAGGTAGGAGTAAGTCAAGTTTCTCACTATATATATTATATTGATGGAATCCTTAGCAGAAAAATCTACTTATATAACTGAGACTCAATAAATTTATAGTGTTAATATTAGCACTACCTCCATAGGAATGAATTACATTTTCTTTTGGCTAATTTTGTCAAAAGCATTTTGATAGCACAGTTGACCCTTGAACAATATGGTCTTGAACTGTGAAGGTCCACTTATACGTTTTAGTTTTTTGATAACTACAATACTGTAAATGTATGTTCTTATGATTTTCTTTTTTTTAAAATTAGGTTTTAATTTTAATTCCATTTAGTTAACATGCAGTGTAATATTAGTTTCAGGTGTACGATATTGTGACTCAACACTTCCTTAAATCACCCTGTGCTCCTCACAATAAATGTACTCCTTAAATCCCCATCATGTATTTAACCCATTTCCCCTCTGGTAACCATCAGTTGGTTCTGCGTAGTTAAGAGTCTTGTTTCTTGGTTTGTCTCTCTCTCTTTTTTTTCCTCTCCTTTCCCCCCTCCCCCACCCTTTGCTCATTTGTTTTGTTTCTTAAATTCCATATATGAGTAAAATCTTACAGTACTTATCTTTCTCTGGCTGACTTCTTTTGCTTAGCATTATCCTCTCTAGCTTATCCCTGTTGTTGCAAATGGCAAGATTTCATTCTTTTTTATGGCTGAATAATATTTCATTACACACACACGCACGCACACACCACATCTTTATCCATTCATCTACTGATAGACACTGGGCCTTATGCTTTTCTTAACATTGTCTTTTCTCTAGGTTACTTTGTTGTAAGAATACAATATATAATACATATACCTTACAAAATATGTGTTAATCGACTGTTTATATTATTGGTAAGGCTTCCTTTCCATCTCTATAAGCTATTAGTAGTTAAGTTTTTGGGGAGTCAAGAGTTATATGTGGATTTTTGACATTGGGGTTCAGCACTCCTAACCTGTGTGTTTTTCAAGGGTCAACTATATTATGTTTGTGCTTTCAATTCTAAAATGATAGTTTTTGCTAAGTTTGAGCAAATCCTTGAAATAGGCATAGCAAGATAGCATGATTTTTTTTAGATTAATTTAGCAGCTCTTAGATTTTACTATTTTTGGTTCGGTATTATACAAGATAATGTATTCATTACAGAATATAAGAATATATAGATACACATTAATTTTTATGGTGTAGACTTGGTCTAAATTAAAATTACTTCGTTCCTCATTTTAAGAAGAGGAAGGTGTGACCAAGTGAGTCACAGCTCTGTTTCATAATCTGATTAGGACTGGTTTTTTGGTATCTTTTTAAGCCTTTGGATTTGTAATCTGTTACGTCAAGGATTTGCTTATTACCATAGATAAGTATTATTTAAATTAGATCAGGTTTGATTTTCTTTTTTAAAGGCAGCTGACTTAGAAATCCAGGAATAAGACTTTAAAATCCAGAAAAATTAACATTGACTAAGCAACTAACCCAAGATTTTTCGTAATTCTTCTGTATAGATTTGGAATAATATTAGATTCTTAGTTGGAAACTACCATTTCAGGGTTTGACTAGGTACTCATAAAAAGTTCAGTACCTCATCTGTTAGACTGATTAATAGTAAGACTCTTTCACTTAGTCAGCAAGCTGTGCACAGCAAATGCTAGTGTGCATCCTCAGCAGTTGTGATTTGAAATTGTAAGCAGAAGCTATTCTTTTGCATTCCTGTGTCCGAATGTCATCCTTTAGAACTTGCTGACTTAGGCCAGTCTGGGGTTTAGTGTAAGTTAACTGCTTGTTATATGGCAGGTGATTGGCTGATGCTGCATTTCTCCTTCCCAGGCAGCAGTTCCCCCAAGCAAGCAACCATCTTCACTAGCTTCTTCAAATCCTCCCATGTCAAAGGGCTCTGAACAGGGCTTCCAGTCACCTCCAGCAAGTAGTAGTTCAGTAACGATTAACACAGCGCCCTTTCAAGCCATGCAGACAGTGAGTATGAAACGTGAATGGTGATTACAGTTCATTGTTCCTGTTAAAAAGCCATTGTTTCTCTTACGTCCATTATTGGGTACTTACTATGTGAAAAACTTTGCCTTTTGTATTGCTCTTATTTGGGTTGATCCTTGCTTTGTCCAATGCAAATATTGTTTGTGGTGAAAGAGTATTAAATCCAAAGCCTTGAGAATTTTGAATGGATATTTTATCAGAACATTTTCCCCACTCAGAAAATTAGTAGCAGGCAAACCTGAGGGTTCATATTAATTAAAAAAAAAAAGTGTGGGTGAGAAACATAATTTTCTGTGAACAGCCTAATAATACTAACCATTACTAATACCACACTAGTGATGTTCCATAGCATCAATAGCCTGAAATATAGGGCACATACTTGGGTGTTCTGTCATTCTGGAAACTTTCATTTGATTTTATTTTGATCTTATGCTGATTTTGGATAATTGTTCCAATTTGTGTGGTATTCTGAATTACACATTCCTCTGCAAATTGTTTAAGCTTAAAACATTTTTCAAGGTAATATAGCTAGGTTTATATGTTTACTCTCTAAAACAGAATAGTATAGAACAGTTCTTTAGAAAAAAAGTCTTAGCCAGTAAGTATCTGATGATGCTTAATGCCGCACTCTGGATACTTTTCAGTGATGGTGGTAGGGTGGGGCCAGTGGAGTGGCAATGGAAAGCAGATACAATGCAGGGAGATAAACTTTTGAATTCAGGCACCTAAATTCACTAGTTTTATCACTTCATGCTTGGCCTTTTAGAACTGATTAGTTTCTTTGTTTTCCCTCTTACCCTGTCAGTCCCTCCTGCACAGTATTGCCACATTGGTTTTATTAACTTTTTCTCGTTAATGAAATCAGATACTGTTCTTAATCACTGGGGTTGGGTATTGGCAGTGAAAAAGAGACAAGTCTTTGTGCTCAAGAAGCTTACATTTGATAATGGAGGTGAGAGGGCTAGAGAGAAAAATATGCACACACACATATATATGTGTATACATATACATATATATATGTATATACATACGGGGAAATGTCACCTGTGTCATGGGGAAAAATGGAGCAGGGTAAGGGAGCTGGAGAGTAATGGAAGTGCTACTTTATAGACAATGGCCAGAGTCTGGACAGGTCATTTGCCTGCCATGTGGTAGAAATTTGGTAGGTGGCAGAGTTTTTTCATCTTTAATTTTTGAAAAAGTACTCTCTTGGCCTGTGTAGCTTTCATGCTCAGTAAGCATTATTATATCATAATAGCAGGAAGATTAATTTTTGTATTTGAGTTTAGATCTACTAGAAACCAGATAGGTTTTTTTTTGCCATAGTAAAATACGTATGACATAAAATTTACCATTTTAACCATTTTTAAGTGTATAATTCAGTGATGTTTAGTACATCTACAGTGTTGTACAACCATTTCCACTGTTTCCAAAACATTTTCATCATCCAAACCATTAAACTATACTCATTAAATAATAGCTTTTTATTCCTCCCTGTCTCCAGCTTCTAGTAACCTATCTTCTTTTTGCCTCATTACCTGTTCTAAGTACTCAGATAAGTGGAATCACATTATTTGCCCTTTTGTATATGACTTATTTCATTTAGCAAAATATTTTCAAGGTTTATTCATGTTGTATTATGGATCAGAATTTCATTTTTTTATAGCTAAATAATATTCTATTGTATGTCCAAACCACATTTTGTTTATCCATTCAGCTGTTGAACATTTGGATTGTTTCCACCTTTTGCCTATTGTTTTTTTTTTTTTAATTTTTTTTTTTTAATTTTTTTTTTTCAACGTTTATTTATTTTTGGGACAGAGAGAGACAGAGCATGAACGGGGGAGGGGCAGAGAGAGAGGGAGACACAGAATCGGAAACAGGCTCCAGACTCTGAGCCATCAGCCCAGAGCCCGACGCGGGGCTCGAACCCACGGACCGCGAGATCGTGACCTGGCTGAAGTCGGACACTTAACCGACTGCGCCACCCAGGCGCCCCAATTTTTTTTTTTTAACGTTTATTTTTGAGACAGAGACAGAGCATGAATGGGGGAGGGGCAGAGAGACAGAGGGAGACACAGAACCGGAAACAGGCTCCAGACTCTGAGCCATCAGCCCAGAGCCTGACGCGGGGCTCGAACTCACGGTCTGTGAGATCGTGACCTGAGCTGAAGTCGGACGCTTAACCGACTGAGCCACCCAGGCGCCCCCCTTTTGCCTATTGTGAATAATGCTGCTATGAACATTGATGTACAAAATGTGAGCCTCTGCTTTCAGTACTTTGGTTATATTTTAGAAGTGGATTTGCTGGATCATATGGTAATTGCATGTTTAACTTTTTGAGGAGCAACCACACTGTTTTCTACAGTTGGTTGCATCATTTTACATTCCTACCAGTAATGCACAAGGCTCAAATTACACCACATCTTTGCCAACACTTAGATTTTCTCTTTTTTTTTTTTCTTTTGGTATCAGCCATCCTAATGAGTATGAAGTGGTATATTATTGTGGTTTTCATTTGTATTTCCCTAATGACTGTGATGCTGAGCATCTTTTCATGTGCTTATTGGCCATTTCTCTTCTTTGGAGAAATGTCCATTTAAGTCCTTTGCCTGTCAAATAGAAGTTTTTGAATGTTGGAGAACTTTGTTGGACGTCATCCTTAATCCTTTTCTATGAAACATTACAAAGGACTTAGTGTACCCTTTGTCTCTTAAGGTGTTTAATGTTAATGCACCTCTGCCTCCACGGAAAGAACAAGAAGTAAAAGAATCCCCTTATTCACCTGGCTACAATCAAAGTTTTACTACAGCAAGTACACAAACACCACCCCAGTGCCAACTGCCAGCTATACATGTAGAACAAACTGTCCTTTCTCAAGAGACTGGTAAGATCTTTGCATATGATATTTAGAAGACTTAGATGACAGCTGGTAGAATGGAAAGCAATTCAGTAGTGATACTTTAAGGGTTCTTTCTTGACTAGTAAGCATTATTTCTTCGCATGTTCAAGTGTTGAGAAACACTTAAATGCCTTTCTTCTATTAATTAAGTTCGCCTATTAATTTTAACTTTTGTAGAGGTAGAACCTAGATGGTTGATTAAACCTTGAAGTAGGTTCATATTTTTAAATATGATTGATTTGATTACCATGGACGGTAATAGAAGTAGATAGGGCGATATATATATATAGCGATATATATATATATATATATATAGTGCCCTCCTATAGAAGTGCCCTTCTTCTACTAGAAGAGTTTTGAAATCACTCCGTTAAATCTTTTAGCACAGACAGATAGCTATCTGGCCTTTTCTCTCTTTTTCCCTCTTACAATAAAGCATTGATTAATGCAAAGATATAATTTTGTATGCTTTTCCATTGTTTGCTTAGAGATGAAAAACTGTTTTGCTCTTTTATGCTATCCAAATACATGAAAGAATAGGCAACTTTGTAGTTATTTCCTAATTTGATAAACACCTGTAGATTTTTAGTGTTGGTGTTTCAGATCCCCATTGAGTTTTCTAAAACTTAAGCCTGAGTAAATGAGTTGAACATTAGAGGTATTTGGTTACTCACAAGAGATACTAAATGTAAATCCTTGGACCTAGCCACCAATGACCTCATTCTGTTCTCACTTGTACTGAGTGAAAACATAGTGTAGATGATTTACATAAGGGATATTTGTCCTGTGCCTTCTTACGTATAGTATTAATTAAAATTCATTGTCTTTTACTCCTTGATCTGGGGTGTTTAGCCTTTTTTCCTTTAATTGTGGCCAAATATACATAACATAAAATTTACCATTTTAACCATTTTTAAGTGTATGGCCAGATGGTTGTGTAGCCATCACCACCATTCATCTCTAAGGACTTTTTCATCTTTCCCAAATGAACTCTGTACCCATTTAACACTAACTCTCCCTCCCCCTCTTCCTACTGCCCCCTGGCAACTACCATTCTACTCTATGAATTTGACTACTCTAGGTACTTACCTAGAGTAAGTGGAAACAGACAGTATTTGTCCTTTTGTGACTGGCCTATTTCGTTCAGCATAATGTCTTCAAGATTTCATCCATGTTGTAGCATGTGTCAGAATTTCTTACCTTTTTAAGGCTGAATAACATTCTATTACCTAAATATATGTATAGATACCAGGATCTCTATATATACGTACATGTATATATAGCACCTGTTGTTTTTTTTTTTTTTCAAAGGGAGAAAATTATATTAAAGGTTTTGATATACAGTGACTTTTAAGTATAAAGAATATTAAATCTTTGTTACCATTTAACTCTTGGACTTAAAACTGTTTCCTTAAGCAGCAAGTTATCCTGATGGAACTATTCAAGTAAGCAATGGTAGCCTTGCCTTTTACCCAGCACAGACGAATGTATTTCCCAGACCCTCTCAACCATTTGTCAATAGCCGGGGATCTGTTAGAGGATGTACTCGTGGTGGGAGATTACTAACCAATTCGTATCGGTCCCCTGGTGGTTATAAAGGTATGCTCTGAACAAAATTTAATTATACTGAATTATTTTGTTTATATATTTACTTAACTCAAACTATTTTTACTTTACCTTGTTCCTTTTTTAGTTGCCCTCCCTATTGTGGTAGAAAATTCCCTATTTCTGTAAAATATAGCTTTTCTAATATACCTGTTGCCTATATAACAGAGGAACTGTTTGTATGAAAAGCAGATTGATCCTGTGACTTGCTGCAGTGAAAGGTTGAGCATCTTTCTTTTCCGGGGATGAATGTGGGTTTTCATATTTGAATACTTACTTTTTTTTAATTGACTTGACTGCCCCAAGTCAAACTATGTCAAATAAAAATATGTCTCAAAATGTGTCATAATCAGTGCCCATTTTCTAGTTATTTTTCTATGAGAGGATACTATACATAAAAATGTAAATTTTGAGACTGTAATAGTGATATTTTCTTAAGTCTTAGATATGGTTCCACATGTTATTCTCTTGGTATTAGCAGAATTGCGCTAGACAGGCCTTAACCATGCACCTTTTTGAACCCCATCTGCATTGTAGCAGTAGTAAATCTCTGCCCTTGGCTTATTTGAAGTTAGCGGTATTTTATAAATACGTGTTTTCCTGTGGAAGCAATATTAGTAGAGTTTGCTTAAAGAAGGCATAAATCTAATGATGGTATTATAGGATCAGTTTAACTTTTAAAGTGGTATAGAATTAGACTATTTAAAAGTTTAGTATAATTTTGCCCATAATTTTATTTAAGTTGTTTGTTTATTAGGTTTTGATACTTATAGAGGACCACCTTCAATTACCAATGGAAATTATAGCCAGCTACAGTTCCAAGCTAGAGAGTATCCTGGAACACCTTATTCCCAAAGGGTAAGAATAGTTGTCATAGTTGAATAATATAGTACAGTTGTTGATGTTAAGCTGTGATTAAACTATAGCCGAGTCACAGTGTATTTGGTATAAGGCACTCTTTGTTTTTTTTTAAATTTTTGAAATGTTTATTTTTGAGAGAGAGATAGACAGAATATGAGCAGGGGAGGGGCAGAGACAGACAGAATCCAAAGCAGGCTTCAGGCTCTTAGCTGTCAGCACAGAGTCTGACACGGGGCTTCAACCCACAAACCGTGAGATCATGACCTGAGCTGGAGTCCAACACTTAACTGACAGCCACCCAGACACCCTAAGGCACTCTTTGTTTTAGAACTACTTGTCAGTACTGTGGAGAGTTGAGTTGGAAGCTTTTCAAGTAACCTACAGAAGATAAATGACAATTGTCTGTTACACAGAACTTAGAAGGTCTTAAGAACTTTATTTATCATGTTGTTTGCATTAACTCATTCACTCCTCCACCTTTTGAGAGAAACTGGGGTTCAGAAACAAATTACTTATCTGAGGTCACTCAGCAAATGAATGGTAGAATTAACATGAGACTGCATGTTTCCTAACTCCAGACCCTATGAGCTTAACTTTATTATAATTTTCTTTTCCTTTTTTTTTTGAAGGGGAGAGAGAGAATCTCACACAGTCCCCATGCTCCATGTGGAGCCCGACATGGGGCTTGATCCCACGATTCTGGGATCATGACCTGAACTGAAACCAAGATTTGGGTGCTTAGCCGACTGAGCCACCTAGGCGCCCCAACTTCATTATGTTGCTTTCAGTTTAACTTTTCTAGGTACCTGGTATAGCAAAAGTATTTTTCAAAAATTTATTTTTTTTATTTTTATTTGAATAGCTCAGATTTTCTTTACTATATATGATAAAAGACTGGTAAGAGGTTAGACATTCTACTTTAACAAACCGTGGGACCTCTTTGTCATTGATCATCTATGGGTATGACTGAATACATCAGAATTTTCAGTTTTGAAGTTTTACAAGTTTTTAAGTATGTGGTTTCCCACTGAATTCTGTTGTGATATAAAGTACCTGTTTTTGAGGAGCTTACAGTTAGTTAAATGAGGTAAGGTAGATGTCTATACAGAGACAGTATTGAAAAGGGGGTTAAGAACACACCTCGAAGAACACACCAAATCACTTAAATGACTTGGGTTTGATTCCTGATTTCATCACTTCCTTTGTTGTGTGACCTTGGGTATGTTGAGTAAACTTTCTGATCTGTGGTTCCTCATCTGTTGGATGAAGACTCATCTTACTCTGAAGTGTTGTGAGGATTACTTTCTGAGATATCCTGAGGATTAAGTGAATTAACATACATGAAGGCTTAGCACGGTAATGTCAGACAGTAATGAACAGCTCCTTTAAAAAAAAAAAATTTTAAATATTTTATTTATTTTTTGAGTGTAAGGAGGGAGAGGCAAAGGGAGAGACAGGATCTGAAGCAGGCTCTGCACTGACAGGCTGACAGCAGCCAGTCTGCTGTGGGGCTTGAACTCAGGAATCGTGAGATCATAACGTGAACTGAAGTTGGACGCTCAACTGACTGAGCCACCCAGGTGCCTATAATGGAGCTGTTGTTAACACCAATATTCTGGAATTTTTTGTGCTGCTTTAAATGTCTTGCTGGGATGCCTGGCTGGCTCAGTCAGTATAGCATGTGACTTTTGATCCTCAGGGTCATGAGGTCAAGCCCCACATTAGGCCTAGAGGTTACATTAAAAAAAAAAAAAGAAAGTCAATTTCTTGCTGAGAAAACATGAGATAGTTGTTGCTACTGGGAAAAGGATTAGGAGTTTGGGGTAGGAGACTTAATTATTGTGTGCCTTCTTGTCCTGTTTAAATTTTTTATTGCATGTGTTTATTTTTATTGTATGTGCTAATTTAATCATGCCACTGATCATTCTTTTCATGCGTTGTCTGGAGGCTGACTTTCAACATACCTGGGAGTCTGTTTGAAATGTTGCCTCATGAACATTTTTTTCTTGAGGATATTAAATTATGTTTTCAGGCAATAGTACATTCATATGGTATAATTCTTAACCAATCTCTCTGTCAAAATAAAACAAAATCCTGATGTAGTTCATAATTGTCTTCACAGTTTGATCTATAAATAGAGCAAGATTGAAATAGTCTGTGTTCTTGCCTTATTATTTCCCTTTATCTTGCGATAAGGGATAGAGGACCAGGCCATATTTCTGAATTTCCCTCATTACCTCACATTGTATCTTTTACATAGTGTTTCCTGGATGCCTTCTTGTTTTTGCAATTATTAGCATACCTAGTTGGTCAGGTTAATTCACAGATGAAGCAAGTATTGCTATTGTTGTCCTTTTTGCCTTTCTTGGTGTTTGGAAACATCTGAGCCTCTGTGGCTGCTGGGGAAGGGTAGAGAAAAGGCTAAGAGGACTTTAATCTTACAAATTTACCAGCCAATAACACTGGGAAAGGACTATCATCTTGCATTTTTGGTGCCAAGGTTAAATATTACGTGTTTGTTTCAGGATAATTTCCAGCAGTGTTACAAGCGAGGAGGGACATCTGGTGGTCCTCGGACAAATTCAAGAGGTAAGGATGATTAACTGGGTTACACAGAACGTACCTCTAGATCTTTCTTTGTCTTCTGTGAAGTTCTCCCCCGAGTACATTGTTTTCACCATTTAGCTTTTAAAGTTTTCATTTTGCATAAATGTAGTACTGAAGACCTGAGGGAAATACTAGACTACTGGAATGGCTGTGGAAACCAGTTGTCCATTTAGATTAAAAGTGTATGTGTGTGCTTTTTCAGTTTGATTGACACCACAGCATAATTCAGCCTATGATATGTATTCATCTTGCATACTTCAAATAGTTTCATGTGATGATTCAGGATGATGTTTCTTATAATAATGGGCATTTCTAGATACTCTAGTGTCACTACATTGAAAGATAGGAAAAAGCAGCAATTAAGACACCATGACTTGAAATTTCAGAAGATATTATAATACTTTTTAAAATGTGAAGGTTTAATAGGACCTTTAGTAGAAAAGATTCAGTGTAACTGAGAAAATCAAGAATTACTGAAGATTAACTAACTTTATCACAGAAAAACAATCTTTTCCTTTTAAGAAAACAATCAGTATTCACACTGCCTTGGCCTTCTATCTGAGCTATGTTTTTGTGTAGTACTTAAAACGTTAAGATTTCATGATATCACATTAACTTGGAAATGAAGAACAGGCATTCATCATGGGGCTTAGTATCATAACAGAGTATCTTTGAGTGGCAAGTATTTCTAAAAGTTGGTTCTTTTATGTAATCTCAGTTTTCTTGAGTCCTTGTACATTAGATAGTTTGAGTAGATTTATCACTGAGGAATGAAGAACTGAGTGAGAATTACAGAAGAAAGATAAAAGAAGTAAAAAGAGTGTTCAAACCTGGGTTTCAGACTTTGCTAATCTTTAACTAGTAACTTAGCATTTCCTGGAGGCTAATTTTCTTAAAAAAAAAAAAAATCTTAAAAAACAATGAGGCCCACTAGATAAGATCATCTAGGTCCTTTTTGGCTTAATAGTAATATGAAAGCCTATTGCTAGAAAACTTTAGAAAAGTATACTGTAGCTATACTTTGTTGTTTTTGTTTTAGAATTTACTATAAAATGTATTTTTATCTGTATTTCAGTAGCCGACTAATGTTAAATATTGTGTTCAAAGCTAACTGCTTCATTATGAGAAACTCACTGTTGCTAATAAAACAGCAGGGTGGAGTGATTCTTCTCAGGTGAGCAGCCCAGAAAGAGACAACGAAACATTTAACAGTGGTGACTCTGGACAAGGAGACTCCCGTAGCATGACCCCTGTGGATGTGCCCGTGACAAATCCAGCAGCCACCATACTGCCAGTACACGTCTATCCCCTGCCTCAGCAGATGCGCGTTGCCTTCTCAGCAGCCAGAACCTCTAATCTCGCCCCTGGAACTTTAGACCAACCTATCGTGTTTGATCTTCTTCTAAACAACTTGGGAGAAACTTTTGATCTTCAGCTTGGTAGATTTAATTGCCCGGTGAATGGCACTTATGTTTTCATTTTTCACATGCTAAAGCTGGCAGTGAATGTGCCACTATATGTCAACCTCATGAAGAATGAAGAGGTCTTGGTATCTGCCTATGCCAATGATGGTGCTCCAGACCATGAAACTGCTAGCAATCATGCAATTCTTCAGCTCTTCCAGGGAGACCAGATATGGTTACGTTTGCACAGGGGAGCAATTTATGGAAGTAGTTGGAAATATTCTACATTTTCAGGCTATCTTCTTTATCAAGATTGAAAGTCAGTACAGAATTGACAGTAAAAGAATGGTGTTCTAATTAGTAGGGTTAAAGGAGAAGTAGTCTTTGCCCTTGTGACTGGTTTAGGAAAATGTTTTCTTTCCTAGAGGAAGGTGGAGGTCCTTACTTTTTTTGTTTTCCTCCCCAAGGTGAAAAATTTCAAGCTGAATGACAATTAGCACTAATCTGGCACTTTATAAATTGTGATGTAGCCTCGCTAGTCAAGCTGTGAATGTATATTGTTTGCACTTAATCCTTAACTGTATTAACGTTCAGCTTACTAAACTGACTGCCTCAAGTTCAGGCAAGTTATAATGCCTTGTTGTGCCTCAATAAAAAAGTTACATGCACCTTCAGTGTTCTTATTTGATTAAACATTTAGTTAAGGGGTAAAGTATTGAATTTTTTGCTATGCATCACTGATAACTTTTGGATGGGTGTTAATTCATGGTTCATACTATTATTTTAAAGTAAGACTATATATAATAGCTCTTTTTAGAGTTTTCTCTGATGTTATACCTGTCATTCATCAGAAGATATCCTCTGTTTTCCTTTGGCTAAATAACATTTCTTTTTGAAGCTATTTTGCATTAGGACATGCTATTATCTGTTAGCTATTTTTAAGTACCTACTACTTGTATAATAATACAGGATACAATAGTAGATAGGTACACAGCTAATACTACTGGTCTGACATCAGTGAAGCTTATACCTTCTAGTGGATTCTCAATTTGAGTAGGTAGAATGTTTAAAAGATTTCTGGTCAGGCAGTGCTGTGTTTGAGTCCTGATTTTGCCACTTAGTTACTGATCTTGGGCAAGTTATTTTACCTCTAAGATCCCCCCTACCTTCTCTTTCTTTCTCTCTCTCTCTCTTTTTTTTAATAGACCATTTCCACGACCTCCTAGGGCAAATGTGAAGTTCAACTAAGAATATCTAAAAGACTTAACACAGTGCCTGGCACGTAAGCATTTAATAAATGTTAGGTGCTATGATTTTTTTTTCATTCCACATACTTACAGAATTGTGTGTGTGTGTGTGTGTGTGTGTGTGTGTGTGATGTAGTATTAGTATAGCAGGCATTGACAGAGTTTAGTAACCATTTTAGGCATGTATTCTCACACTTCACAATTTAAGCTTATTTATGTTTCTCATGAATAAGAGCTTAATAATTTTATTAATTAAAGCATAGTGTTTTTTTAATTTTTTTTTTTTTACATTTATTCATTTTTGAGAAACAGAGATAGCACAAGCGGGGGAGGGGCAGAGAGAGGGAGACACAGAATCCCAAGCAGGCTCCAGGCTCCGAGCTGTCAGCACAGAGCCCAACGCGGGGCTTGAACTCACGAGCTGTGAGATCATGACCTGAGCCAAAGTTGGACGCTCAACCGACTGAGCCACCCAGGCGCCCCTAAAGCATAGTTTTTAAAAGTAAGCATTTTTAGGGGTGCCTGGGTGGCTCAGTCAGTTAGGCTGCTGACTTCAGCCCAGGTTATGATCTTGCAGTCTGTGGGTTTGAGCCCTGCGTTGGGCTCTGTGCTGGCAGCTCAGAGCCTGGAGCCTGCTTCCGATTCTGTGTCTCCCTCTCTCTCTGCCCCTCCCCTGCTTGCTCTCTGTCTCTTTCTCAAATAATAAATATTAAAAAAAATTAAAAAAAAATTAAAGTAAGCATTTTGTATTCTGGAATATAGGAAGGGTTGGAGAAGGGCATTGTTAACCTGCAACCAAGGCAAGTTACTAGCTAAGGCAGAAATTTCTCGTTTTGATCTTGTTTTGAAAGTTTTCTGTTAAACACCTCTCACTCTGAGGTGGTAAGTAATCTCAAGGAGATGGTATAAGAGCATTAAATTATTATAGTCAATATATTAAAAATAATTTTTTATGTTTGTTTATGTTTGAGAGCGAGAGAGAGCACAAGCGGGGGAGGGGCAGAGAGAGAGGGAGACACAGAATCCGAAGCAGTCTCCAGGCTCTGAGCTGTCAGCACAGGGCCCGATGTGGGGCTCAAACTAACGGACCACAAGATCATAACCTGAGCTGAAGTCGGCCACTTAACCGACTGAGCCACCCAGGCGACCCTCTTATAGTCAATATATTTTATTTATTTGAGAGAGGGAGACAGTGTAAGGAAGGAGCAGAGAGAGAGGGAGAGAGAGAATCCCACCTAGGCTCCACACTATCAGTGTGAGGCTCGAAATCATGAACCGTGAGATCATGACCTAAGCTGAAATCAAGAGTCAGAGACACTTAACTGACTGAGCTAGCCAGGGACCCCTGTAATCAATATTTTTTATCTGGGCGTGGGTTCATCAATTAAACCCTTAGGCCACTTTTAACTCTCCATGTTAGTATAATGTTCTCAAGATGGAGGATGTAATGTCATTAACTATTTAACAGAATTTTTTAAACTCATGGTAGGTATTTTGTGGGTTAGGGATGTTAGTATTCCAGTTAAATAGATTAGTGGCTCTTATATACAGAATACAAACCAAGAAATATATGGAAAAACAAATATTATTAAATGACTAAGGGGAAAACGATGTGTTTTGGTTTTTTTGGAAAACTTGATGTTTAAGAAGAGTTGTGGATCAAGTTCAACAAGGCCTTTCTCAGCTTTTTTTAGCCATTTTGTTTTCTACCACATTAGGATCTTAAGCTTAGTCTTTTCTCCTGCACACAATCGGGACCATTTTTGTTAATTTATTTAAAATATTGTGAGTAACTCCTTTTTTATATTTTTGAAAGTATCTGACAAAGAGATTCATTAGGGTATCCCCTTATGTTGATAGTCATGTTTTAGAGAGTATTCTGAATGGAATACTATTTTCCCCAAGTGTAAAGACAATGGATTAGAAATGGACAATTCTTAGACTTCTGAGAATGAATGGAAAAGATCTTTCATTCTGAAATAATATAACTTTCGGAAGTTCTTCTGGAAGGTTTTAGTAAAAGTCCAGATATCTTTATAGAAAGATATGTAAAGCCTATTTGTGGACCTCATGTAAAGAACTTATATGTTAGTGGGAAACTCTTGTAGATACAACTGAAGAGGAAAAGCATTCCATATAGTTACCATGTGGTCCCTGAATATATATAGATTTTTAGCTCTCTTACTGTGGGAGAGAGAAAGTTTTTTTTTTTTTTTTAATTTAATGTTTATTTATTGAGAGAGTGAGAGAGAGTGTGAACAGGGGAGGGACAGAGAGAGAGGGAGACACAGAAACCAAAGCAGGTTCCAGGCTCTGAGCTGTCAGCACAGAGCCCAACGCAGGGCTCGAACTCACAAACTGAGATCATGACCTGAGCCAGTCAGACACCCAACTGACTGAGCCACCCAGGGACGTACTGAATTCTCCCTGGAGTTTTCTTCTTTGACTTTAAATTTTTTAGTCTTTTGTGAATGAACTGTCCCCCAAGAATTGTGAGCTACTGTTATCTTCTCTATAATGGTTTAATGAATAAGTTCAGGTATTTAAAGCAGGAAATGTTTTTTTGGCAGATTTGCATATTCGCTTCCTGTACCAATTATTTGTCAACCACCTGATTGTTTTAACTTTCTCAACTCCATAATTGCTGTATTGTTACACTGCTTTGATATCACATACTGTGTTTTTATACTTTAATCTTTCCTGATTGCAAATTTTAATTCCTTAGCTCTAATGGCTAATGTTCTATTGTGATTCTCGTGATAGAAAGAATGATAGTTTATGTATTTTATGAAGTGAAATAATTGTTGGCATATAGACATCAAAGTTTTTCCATAGGATTTCCACTCTGCTTCCCTGCCATACACTTCATTTTGATGAAAACCTTAGATTTGTCTCCCTAGGTCCTCTACTTGATAATTTATCTCAGGGTTATTCTTAATCACCACTTTAATGATTAGCCAATAGCTTTGTCCCCATTTTTCAGCTTTTGGGCAACTGTTGACAACTGATAGGTATATCACAGTTGTGATCAGTGCAAGATGCTGAATGTCAGATTATAAACTGTTAACCCATTATCGATACCAGGAGGCCTTAGGCTCACTCAGTCTAGGTTTTCCAAACATTATTTCTTTATTCATTTTATTTCAGTGGCTTCTTTTTTTTGAAATAAATGATTAATCTTTCAAGTATGTGGGTTATGTAATTTGTACCTGGCTCTGGGGCTACAAAGATGAATGACATTCTGATGTTCAGACACATCAGGTGTATCAATTTCATCCATTTCATTTGCTGAGAGCAAATCACTCTTTTGCATGATGCCATGCTCATCACAAGTGTAGCTGCCATCTGCCACCATACGATGTTGTTAAAATACCATTGACTATTCCCTCTGCTGTGCCTTTCATCTCATGACTTACTTATTTTGTAACTGGAAGCCAGTATCTCCCACTCTCTTTCACTCGTTTCTTTGATCCTCCCACTCCTTCCCCTCAGGCAACCACCAGTTCTCTGTATTTATGGGTCTGTTTCTGTTTTCATTTTTTTTTCAGATTCCACATATAATTGCCATCATATGGTATTTGTCTTTCTCTGACTTATGCCACTTAGCATAGTGCCTTCCAGGTTCATCCATGTTGTTGCAAATGGCAAGATTTCATCCTTTTTATGGCTGAGTAATATTCCATGGTATATATACACATCACTTATATGTCTATTACTCTATCAGTGGGTACTTAGATTGCTTCTGCATCTTGGCTATTATAAATATTGTCAAAGGAGAATCTCGAATTATTTCTTTGATTCTGTTACACTGTTTTTTTTTTTTTCCTGTTTTACATCTGGAACTCTTAACTATAGAAGCTAGACCTCCTTGGGGCACCTGGGTGGCTCAGTCAGTTGAGTGTCTGACTTCGGCTCAGATCATGATCTCGTGGTCTGTGAGTTTGAGCCACGTGTTGGGCTCTGTGCTGACAGCTCAGAACCTGGAGCTTGCTTTGGATTCTGTGTCTCCCTCTCTCTCTGCCCCTCCCCCGCTCATGCTCGCTCGCTCGCTCTCTCTCTCTGTCAAAAATATATAAACATTAAAAAAAAAAAAAAAAGCTAGACCTCCTTGGACCAGTTCTTTAATCTTCTCATCTTTTGTCTCTCAAGTTTCACTTTCTGGGAGATTTCCTTGATTTTATCTTCCTGTCTGTTCACAGAGTTTTAAATTTCTGCTACATCTAAAATTTATAAGTACACTTCTTTTATCTGGATGTTCCTTATATGTATGTATTCTGTTCTTGTTTCACGATTGCATTATTTTCTAACTCTAAGGATAAAGTTTTCTTCCCTGTGTAGTTTATTCCCTACGCTTTTTCTGTTCTAGTTTCTTATCTGTGTTGTTATATTTGCTTAGAACCTTGTGATAATTGGTTGACTGTTCATATTTAAGAGTGGGGCACCAAAAATTTAATTGGAAGCTTTGAATACAGTGGTGGGACTAGTTGACTTTGGTCTTCATGGTAGTGTGATTTGGAGCGGAGGATGGGGGCACTAATGTAGGAGAATGAAGAGCTTTCTAAATGGGACACAAAACCCAGAAGCCATAAAAGATGAACAAATTTTACACATAGAATTTATTCTCCAAAACTTCTGTTTGGTGGAAATAATGTCAAAAGACAAATGACCACCTGCAATCAGAGGAAATCAAGAAAAAGTTGGCCCCCCAAAAAGGGCAACATGTGTGGAGAGGCAGTTTGTACAAACATACACAGAGAAATAAGCATACATAAAGTTTTGAAGGGCATATTTTGGCAAGCATTTGGGGAAATGGACACTCACACTATAGATGGGAATAAAATTGGTATTGTGGGAGAGTAACTTGGCAATAGCTTTCAAGATAAGAAAGCATATACTTTTTGACCCAGAAATTCCACTGTTGGAATCTTACAGATAGTTTTGGAATTATGCCATGATACATGCCTATAGATACTCTGTATAGTATGAGCGATTAAAGCAAAATCTGGAGAAACAACCTAGATGCCCGCCAGTAGGGAAGTTATGGAGTGCAATATTGTTCCTGGAAACATTTCCAAAAGAATGTATGTATGATTACTTGGATCAGTTTTTCTGGTAGTATGTACAAGAAATTTAATAATGTTGCCTCTAAGGAAAGGGGGTTGTAAGAGGGAAGAAGACTTTTACTTTTCATTCTGAACCTTGCTGTAGAGTTTGAAATGTACATATCACTTGTTAAAATTTTTTTTTAAAGTTTGAGAGAGTGTGAGTGGGAGAGGGGCAGAGAGAGACTAAGAAAGAGAATCCCAAGCAGGCTCCGCACTCTCAGCATGCAGAACCTGAAGTGGGGACTTGAACCCATGAGCCATGAAGTCATGACCTGAGCAGAAATTAAGAGTTGGATGCTTAACCAACTCAGCCACCCAGAAGCCCCTGTTAAAAAGTGGTAGGTTTCATGGTTCTTATACCACCTTGTCTTGGATAGAAGTTGAGGGTTTGTTTTTATATCATTAAGCCCGGGGCAGCACATGGAAGAGTTTTACTGTAAAAACCTAACTACCTTCACTTTCCACTAATATTTGCATTTCCCTCATGTATGATATTATTGGATCCTCACAGTGGCCCTGGTGAGGTAGACACTGCTTTGGGATAAGAAGATTGAGTCTTTTGGAGATTGACTTTCTAAGGCCACTAGCAGAAGTGCTGGGGCCAGACTTCGCTCTCTCAAGTCCAAATTCAGCCTAGCATTTTCTTTTTTCTTTTTTCAAAATGTTTATTTATTTTTGACTGAGAGAGAGAGAGAGAGAGAGAGAGAGAGAGAGAGAGAGAGAGAGACAGGCAGAGTGCAAGCGGAAGAGGGGCAGAGAGAGAGGGAGACACAGAATCCAAAGCAGGCTCCAGGCTCTGAGCTGTCAGCACAGAGCCTGACGCAGGGCTCGAACTCACAGACTATGAGATCATGACCTGAGCTGAAGTTGGACACCTAGCTGGCTGAGCTACCCAGGCGCCCCAGCCTAGAATTTCTACAGTATTTTTTCCTTGTCTTCAGTTCTCAGGTGCTATTGCTTTTACCATATTTTACCCATCATTTTGAACTCACACGTTTTGGGTGCACTACTCAGTTTTGCTATAATTAATTAAACACTTTGTGAACCGGATAAACTGGACTCAGTTGAGACTGTCCTAAGTTGTAACTCCAGTAGGTTCTGAAGCTGAGACAGGATGACTCCTTTTCTAGTGCGAAATGTGGAAAGCCTGAGGAAATAAAGAAATGACATTTTGAGAAAAATGCCTGATTTGAAACTAAATATTTCTTCTTTAGTTCTAGTTAGTACTACTATCTTTAGCCTTTATCCCTCCCCATACCACTACTGTTTCAGTCTCTTGGAGAAGGAAGTTTCTGGCTTCTTTCAGAAATTTCCTAATCCCTTATTGCTTTAGCTTATTTATCACTGATTTCTTATTTTTATTTTTAAAATTTATTTTTTATGTATATTTATTTTGAGAGAGAAAGAGAAAGCAAGCGAGCAGGAGGAGGGGCAGAGAGAGAGAGAGAGAGAGAGAGAGAGAGAGAGAATCCTAAGCAGGCTCTCTGTGCTGTCAGTGCAAAGCCTGACAATGTGGGGCTTGATCTCACAAACTGTGAGATCATGACCTGAGCCGAAATCAAGAGTCAGATGCTTAACCGACTGAGCCAGGCTCCCCTGATTTTTTATTTTTAAAACTGAGAGGTCTGTCACATTCTTTTAGAAAAGTCCATTTAGGACCTTTGGTTACATGTGACATTTTAAAGGAGACTGTCATTGACTTTTATTACCCAAATACTAAGGGTCTTATATTTAGAAAATGTGTGTATATACTCTTGCATATATTTCAGATGCTATGATGTAGAACCATGCCATTGTAGATACTTTTGGGGTAGAGGTATTCACTTACAGATTATCATGGTTTAAAAGATGTATTATTAAACTTACAGATCAGGATTTTTGTGTGTTGAGTTTTTACTCCCATTTTCTCTTTACGGTATGGACTAGATTCAAGTCTTACTAACATAGACCAGCAGATGGGGAGGACAGCTGTGTGATATTCCATTTTGAGGACTAAACATATTAAATCTCAAAGGCTACAGTGGCAGTGCTTGGAGTAAAAACTATTTCCTGTAATTTGAGTTGTAATCATGCCAGTGATTCTCTATGCTGTATTTTTTGGGTAATGTCCATGTTTCTGTGCCAAGTAACCTATATAGACAGATGATTCCTAGTTCTCTAACAGCATCCCTGCATTCCTTCCTCTAAACCCTGCCATAGTTTCCTACCTCCTCACCCAGCTCTTTAGGGAGAGCTAGGTGTGAATTTCCAGTTGTCACTGGAAACCTCTAGCTGTAGAACTCATAAGCGCTTCTAGTTCAACATGTTGAAAGGCAAACTGATCTTCTCTCCAAAACTTAATACTCCTGTTTTCCCTGGTTAATGACTTCCATAGGTCATCAAAGCTTGAAACTTCAGAATCACTCTTGACTTCCCATTGTTACTTTATATGTTGTGTAAGTCACAAATTCCTGTTGATTCAACCTGTGAAATGTCTCATATCTGTCTTACTTTCTTAATTTCTATTGTAGATATCCCGTTTCAGAACCCTTACCTCTCTCACATGCATTTACTTATTCGTTCAACCATTTATCGATTACTTTTTATGTACCATGCATAGTGTGAGACTAGGTCTCACTATATCTCTTTCAACAAAGGTTGAACAAGGTCTCTCCTCTCTTTTAAATAGAATACAAAGTTAGTTAATACTGAGCATGTACCATGGGCAACGTGCCTATTTCATTTAGTCTTCACAACAGCTCTTGGAAGCAGATGAGGAAACAGAGGTACAAAGAGGAGAGGCATATGCAAACCATGATGGTCCAAGACAATATAGCTGGCTCAAATTCTACCGTAAATAATGTGAGTGTATCAAGAAATAAAGACATCCTCTCATGTGAAGTAATACAAAAAAGGGACTCATAAACAATGAGCCATATAGAATTTAAATATGAGTTATAGTTTAGGGAAAGCTATTTTAAAATACTTGCAAAGAAATCTGAGAGCAGAATCATAGATACTTATGTTTTTTTTTTCCTGTTGCCTTAGACACTGCTAATTTGACAACATTGTGTTTTAGTAATTTATCTTCACTGAGTCTTTCCAATGTCTGCAGAGGTTTAATGGGAGCATCAATTCTCTTTAATTATGTATTTTGTCAAATTTTTTATTTGAGATAATTGTAGATTCTCATGCAGTTATAAGAAATAATACAGATGGAGCCTGTGTACCCTTTAATTTCCTCCATGGTAACATCTTGCAAAACGATGATACAATATTACAACCAGGATATTGAGATTGGTACAGCAGAGATAAGAACATATCCATCACCAGAAGGATCCCTCATGTTGCCCTTTTATAATAATGCCCACTTCCCTTTTGTCCCCAGCCCCATTTAAGCCCTCACAACCACTGATCTGTTCTTTCTGTAATTTGTTATTTTAAGAATGTTATATTTAAAAAGTTATATAAACGGAATCAGATAGTATGTAACCTTTTGGAATTGGCTTTTTTCACTTCTCCGAAGGTCCATCCTGGTTGTTAAATGTATCATTCCTTTTTATTGCTCAGTAGTATTCCATGGTATAGGTGTGCCAGTTTGTTCGACCACTGTTTTCTGAGAGGTGGTATCCTTTTAAACCCCCACCAACAACATATGAGTGATCCAGTTTCTCTGCATCCTTGCCAGCATTTTTTAAAAGTCTTTTCTCTCTTCTTATGCTATTGAAATGACTGCATCAAGTCTCTCTCTACTCCAAACCATCTTCAGTGCTACCAGAGTTCAGTTTTAGACATGTGCCTTAAAGGATTTGGGCATATCTGGGTAGAAACATGGTAGCTATTTGCAATATCTAGTTTAAGAAAAGAGATTTTGGTTAGGAGCAGTTTTGTGGATATAAGCATATAAGTGGATGAAATGACAAAAGCAGAATAGGTTGAAGACAAAGAGGGCTGAAGACAGAGTCCTGAGAAGCACCAGTGTTTAACAGTTGGGTGATCAAGTCAGTAATCAAAACATTACAAATATATTCTTTAAGAGAAAATAAGGAAACATATAAAAAAGAAGAAGGGCACGTAATATAGTGCCAGATACCAAAGAAAGAGACGTTTTAGGAAAAGAACTGAAAATGTCTCTTGCATTTGGTATCTAAAGGATCAGTGTTGATTTTTGCTTGGCAGTTTCAGAGGGGGAAATGAGGTCAGAAGCCTGGGGATGGCTGATTGAAGCATGAGTGGAAAGTAAGGAAGTAGAGACAAGAAGTGAAGACCATTCTTTGGAATGAAAAGTGAAAAAGAATGAATAATAATTAGAGAGCATTACTAGAGAAAGATTGTCTTTTAACCTGGGGAGATATTTTTAGGCTGAGGTTGAATCCGTGGAGAGAAAGGCGTTGAAAATATAGGAAAAAGTTTTACAAAATTGTCAAGTGCAGGCATGTACTAATACTAAACGTTTATTTTAATGAAAAATCTATAGAAAAGAGAGAAACTTGTGGAGCAAGTTCCCAGAAGAGATGGGAAAGGATTGGATTTGTATTGGAGGTAAGGATGTGAAGAGGGGTAAGCAGAGATTAATTTGTGTTTGAGTGAGTTGAGCCTGATGGCTTTGCTCATCTTTGCAGGGCTCTATGAGACAAAGTAGGGAATTTGAGAAGAGTCTTGAGGGTTGGAACAGTTGAAAGGCACTAGGTTTCCTAAGACCCTGGAGTGGTAAGGAGTTTGTATTTTATCTTGAAATTGATGGAAATCATCAAGGAAGGGACATGACAGTATTAATCTTTAAGAAATGCTCTGATGGCAGTGTGGAGAATGGATTAAAGAAGGGCAAAACTGGAAGCGGTTAGAGACATATCGCCACCCACTATGCCATTGAATTTATCAGGTCGAGTATGGCCACAGTGGGTGGAAATTGTATAACCCTTCTTGCCTTTTACTACTTTGCTGAGAAGGTAGGACATTTTTCAGAAACCCTCAGGCACATAGTTTCTCAGATCTCTATTTCCAATTACTTCAAATGTTTGTACATCTGTCTCTTCTATCAGATTGTAATTTCCTTCATAATAACCTGCATCTCATTCATCTTGTTGTAATGTGGTACCTAAATATCTCAGTACTCTGGTTCAAAAACATATGTTTAACAAATGTTCAGTGAGTGAATGAATGAATGAATGAATGATGGTTTCTACCAACCAAGGGAACCCTGTCCTCGTGTGGGCTAGATGATCTTAAGGTCCCAACAAGTCTGCCCTGGAACAGGTTCAGTTGTGATGCCCAGTTTTCGTACTAAGAAAAAGTGCCATTCCATCTGTATATGCTTAATTACGAAGCAGCTGTAAAGAGACCCCGAGCCCGCTGGTTTCCTCATCTGGGAAGCGGCAGACTGTTTTCCGTAAGGCAGCATGGCGGCCGCCTGCCGGAGACAGTGAGTGCCGTTTCCCTCCCGGAGAGAAGCCACTACTGTTTTTTCGTACAGCAGCATGGAGGCCGCCTGTGGGGGCGGCCATAGAATCACGCCCTGGGGAAGAGGCCGCCGTAAAGGAAGCGCCGCTTCCTCTTCTCCCTTCTCCCGCCTCCCACCGGCTGTCGTAAAAGGGTGAATGGAGAGCGAGTTGTGGGGGGTAGAAAGGGAGGACAGGGGGCGCGGAGTCAGAGTGGCGCAGCAAGTGGCTGCAGGTGGCGACGGTGGCGGGGGGTGGGGAGTGAGGTAGTCCAGGGGTCGCGGAGGAGGAGGCTGAGTGGGTCAAAAGAAAAACTAAAGCTGCAGTCTGGCCTACTGGTCCGGGGGCCGCGGAGCCCCCACCCGGGGAGATGGACCTCAACCGAATCATCCAGGCGCTGAAGGGCACCATCGACCCGAAGCTGCGAATTGCAGCTGAGAATGAGCTCAACCAGGTGAGGAGCGGGCCTGCGGCGCCCCCCTGGCACCCCCCGCGGTCTCGCCCGGCTTTCCCTCCTCGGCGCCCCTGATCTCCACCCCAACGGGGGCTTCGGACCCTGGCGCTGGTCTCGGCCCGGCTCGCCCCCCGCCCCGGGGTCCAGTTTAGCGGCACTCCCTGGATCTTTTCTGAACAACTCGCGCACCTGTTGGCCACCTTTGCATCTTTTCGTGTCATTTTCCTTCCACGGTGCAGTTTGTTTAGCCCGTTTGGTCCGGAGAAAGAGGCTTTGGCAAGCTTTGCTAGTGTTTGCAGGGTGTGATTTCCCTAAGTTCGCTGATTTAGGGACACGGGTGGGAAAATTCACTCAAAATTCAAATCTGAGTTCGGCTTTACTCCAGACCAGCCCTTTTTAGGTGTTGCGGTGGGAAACCCTGCCCAGCGCCTGCTTCTGTGGGCTTGGTAGGACTGTTTTTGACACTGATTGGCAGAGTTTTGTTGGACTGCTGGGAAACGCTGCCGGGAGAGTGCTGGGGGAACAACAGGCGATTTTCATGGTGGTACTACTTTACAAAAGACACGTCGAGTAATTTGTGTTTGGAGGGATGTCTTATAAACGCTAAAATGTGTAAGACTTTCTTTTATCTTCTCTGTTCTTACTAGCCCTGATCTTGTTCCAGCGTTACCACTGACATTTAGAAATTGTAACGATCCCAAAATCTACCTTATGTTTTCCCTCCTCACCTGTAAATAATGATAGACCTCTCACGAATTAAGAGTGACAGCTGGTTGGTTTTGGGGGTACTCTTTAAAATGTAAAGGAATCAACATCACCTGGGAACTTGTTGGAAATGGAAGTTATGGGGCTTCACATTTAGAGAATCAGAAACTCTGGGGTGGGGCCTAATTATGTTTTAATTAGCTGGCTAGGTGATTCTGTGCTTCCTGAAGTTTGAGAGCAACTTAAGTAAAAGTTTCTGTAGGAGTTCTCTCAAGTTTTCCCCGGTTGGAATTGACTTCAAAGTGCAGCTATGTGTTTTGAATCTTTGAAATCCAGTGGGAAATCTGAGTGGTGCTTGGAGTAAGTGTGAATTCAGGATTCTGAAGAGATAAAAGGGAGAGTGAAAACACTGGTTGAGTTAAACTGAAGCCTAAAAGAATGTGTTAGTACCTCAAAAAGAAAAGGACTCTTGCTCACTAGTGGAAAGTTAAAGTCAGTACCTGTCCCAGGCTTTGCAGAGTAGAGGTACTATATGTTGATTGGCCAGAAGAATAGCAATCCAGGGGTTGGTTAGAAGGAACAAAGCAAGAGCTGAACTTGCAGTCTACTAGTATGAACAGGGGAGTTGGCCTGTTTGTGACCCCCTTCTCTTCACAATGAGGCCAGATGTTATTTTGATAGTGTGGTTGGGATCGTATCTTTGATACCATGTTATACCTTCCTGCCTCTGTTAGCCTATCCTTGCTTTGTTTCTGATTCATCAGTATTTAAGTGCAGACTGTATAGAAGGAGAAGGTTGGTGGGAAAGCCTGCAGAACTAGGAGAGACACTTGGGGCCCAGTTCTGCATTTTTCTTCATGGTATTTCAATCCAAAACCATTTCGTCCTGACTCTGCCCTGCCCCATATCCACCCATTTCATCACAGACCATAATTTCCTCTGCAACTTCTAAAACTAGCTTCTTGCTGTGCCACTCAATTTAGTATTTATGTTTTGTGTAATGCTTTGGATTGTAATATGCTCTGAGTCGTGTTTTGTTTTGAATTGTCTGTAAGTAGAAGACAAGTATAATGTTGCATAACCTTATAGTAAAATATGGTTATAATGTTGGGTTTTGTATGCTTATTCTTTATCGCCACTGTAACATCTTGCTTTGTTGGATAAATGGGTGGGTCATCTACCATAAGTGATTCGGGTCCAGTTCATTTATTTTCGTCTAGGTCCCCCCTCAGCAAATAGGCTGAGGAAATGGGAACAGTGTATTGATGATTTGTCAATTGTTAGGTAGAAGAGTAGGCAGTTTCAAAACAAGAGCCTGTGTTCTGAAGGGTAAATTCTTGTTTGAAGCTATATTTTTCTGTAGCCAACATATATCTGTTACCAGTGACTGGTTTCTTGATTGCCGTGTATGATATTGTATATATGGGAAAATGCATTTTCATTTTCTCTCATGATATTAAGAATGCATCCTGAATATATTCCTCCTTGTCTCTAGACCCAGAAGTCCCTTTAGCAGCAGCAAAGGAAAGTAGAAATGGGTAGATATCTTGCTCCAGTAACTCATATAGAAAAGTATCTTTTTCTAAAAAAGCATTCTCCACATGGCCTTAATAGGGAAATAAAGATAATTACTTTCATTGCCAAGCTTTGGAATCCCCGCTTTTCCGTGCATCTATCTATATCATTTCTGTTGCCCTTTAAGAGAGATTGCTTATATGAATAACATATTTATTGAGTTATAATGCAGGCACTAATATAAGCCTCTGCTTTCACGGAGCTTGCATTCTAGTGGGGTTTACAGACAAGTAAATAATATAATTTCAGGTCATTAGTGCTATAGATAATAAAGTCCTGGAGAGACAGTGTTGGGGTGTACAAATAGGGTGGTCATTCTCCTGAGTAGAGACCTAGATGTTGTGAAGGAGTGAAGCAACTGAAGGACTGGGAAGGCAACAGAGGGAAGAGCAAGTCCAGTAAAGGACTTCAACTTGGATGTTGGAGGACTAGAAAAGTAAATGTAGTGGGAACAGTGAGGCAGAGAATGGGAAACATCAGATCGTTGCTTTAAATGAGTTCTCATCAGATGCAGAATTTAGGTAAGTAAGCAAACTCTTGTTTATTTATTTATTTATTTATTTATCTATCTATTTATATATCTATTTAATTATTTAAATGCTTATTTATTTTTGAGAGAGAGAGCATGAACAGGGGAGGGGCGGGGGTGGGAGGGAGATAGAGGACCTGAAGCAGGCTTTGTGCTGACAGCAGAGAGCCGGATGCAGGGCTTGAACTCATGAACGATGAGATCATGACCTGACCTGAGATCAGGCTTAACTGACTGCACTACCCAGGTGCCCCAGTAAGCAAACTTTTGTTTTCAGAAAGCTTCACAGATACAAAGTAAATATCAAGAAATGTTTTTTTTTTTTTTTTCTTAGAAACTTGAAGCCCAAGGTGGAAAAAGAAATGGGAGAAATATTTGTGAGGAAAGTAGTATGAGACTCTATCTGAATTTACCCTTGAATGTTTTAGCTGGCCAGATTAACATAGGCTGAATCAGGGCTGAAAAGAGAAGAGAAAAAGTTGTACAAATTCATTGAAATGGCAAGCATTTGCAAAAAGAGGAGTTCCAAAATGTTTATAAAGGCAATAGTGTTGAAATAAAAGCAATCTCCACAATAAGTCTTCTTAAATAGATACCATTAATCAAGTGTAAAGATTTTGTACTTTGTATATTAAGTATCTAACTGTATGGATTAGAACTATAGATGTTTGTTTTTTTGTTTTCTTTTTATTCATTTTGAGAGAGAGAGAGACAGAGAGATGAGCGTACAAGTAGGGTAGGGGCAGAGAGAGAGGGTGAGAGAGAGAATCTCAAGCAGGCGCCACGTCATCTGTGCAGAGCCCAGTGTGGAGCTCGCTCTCTTGAACTGTGAGATCATGACCTGAGCTGAAATTAAGAGTTGGCCACTTACACAACCAAGCCACCCAGGCATGTAAAACTGTAGAGTTTTTTTTTTTTTAATTTTTTATGTTTATTTTTGAAAGAGAGAGACAGAGTGTGAGCGGGGGAGGGGTGGAGAGAGAGGGAGACACAGAATCTGAAACAGGCTCTAGGCTGAGCTGTTAGCAACAGAGCATGATGCCAGGCTCAAACCCACAAACCGTGAGATCATGACCTGAGCTGAAGTCAGACACTTAACCGACTGAGCCACCCAGGTGTCTCAAGTAGAGTTTTAATCTTGATTCACTAAAGGATCTTTCATTATCATAAACATGAGTTGTTTACTAAGAATGTAAACATAGGTTAGATTGGGTTAAATCTGTATTAATTTTGACTCCTGTAAACTGCTGTTAAAAGAAATCTATTTTCTTAAAAACTACTTTAAAATGGTGGTTTCAATGGTAAATGAAAGAGAATTTATATACAACAGATTGAAGATTCTGAGATTTATACAGGATAAAAAGAACAATTATAAGATAATTCAAAATTTTATAGAAAGATTTGGAAAGCATAATGTTCTTGGATGGAAAGGATTGATATTTTAAAGATGCGGGTTTTCTCCAGATTTTTTAGTCAAATCCTTATCTTAATAAATGCTATTATGAATAAATGAATAAGAAAGATGATAAATTAATAAGTTGAGTGGCATACATAAACCTAACGGTATATTGAAAGGGATGCCACCAGGGGCGCCTGGGTGGCGCAGTCGGTTAAGCGTCCAAGTTCAGCCAGGTCACGATCTTGCGGTCTGTGAGTTCGAGCCCCAAGTCGGGCTCTGGGCGGATGGCTCACAGCCTGGAGCCTGTTTCCGATTCTGTGTCTCCCTCTCTCTCTGCCCCTCCCCCGTTCATGCTCTGTCTCTCTCTGTCCCAAAAATAAATAAAAACGTTGAAAAAAAAAAAAAAGGGATGCCACCATAGATCGAGGCTCCTGGGAGAAGCTGAACAGATACTCTGCATCATTGTCAGCTTTAGCCTCACTGAGAATTTGAGTCCTTTCTGGGAATGTCTGTGGGCAAGGCCAATTGTAAGCTCTGGGAATGTGGCACGGTGGTAACATGGTCCAGGTAGTAGACATCTGGAGGGAATATGGTCAGAAGGAATGGGCTGCTCTGTGCTTTTTAACTTTTTTTTTTTAATTTTTTTAATGCTCATTTATTTTTGAGAGAGAGAGCAAGCAGGGGAGGGGCAGGGAGAGAGGGAGACACAGAATCTGAAGCAGTCTCCAGGCTCTGAGCTGTCAGCACAGAGCCCTATGTGGGGCTCACATTCATGAACTGTGAGGTCGTGACCTGAGATGAAGTTGGACGCTTAACCAACTGAGCTACCCAGGTGCCCCTGTATTTTTTAACTTCTAAAGTCACCATGGCCAAACTCAGGAGTAGTTCCAAGTAGAACATGTGTGTGGGAAGTGACCTAGGCAGCAGGACCTAGGCAGCAGGCATTCAGTATAGGCTCACTCGGGCATCAAGTCTATTTTATTTTTTTTATTAAAAAACTTTTTTTTAATGTTTATTTGTTTTTGAGAGAGACAGAGTGTGAGCAGGAGAGGGGCAGAGAGAGAGAGAGAGAGAGAGAGAGAGAGAGAGAGAGAGAGAGAAAGAGAGAGAATCCAAGCAGGCTCCTGTGCTGTGCTGACAGCTCAGAGCCTGATGTGGAGCTTGAACTCATGAACCAAGAGATCATGACCTGAGCCCAAGTCAGATGCTTAACCAATTGAGCCACCCAGGTGCCCCTGGGTGTCAAGTTTAAAAGATGCTCCACCAGCAGAGGGCAGATGGTGATGATACCTCCCAACACTGTCTTGTGAGGCACATTGTTCCAATCTGGACTGGTTCCTCTCCACAACTTCCATAATCTCCATAACCTTCTCCTCTTCATAATTAACATTATCTTGTCTGTTTTCCTGCGTTGGATCTCCTGTTTTCTGTAGCCCATGTTTTCCACGTTTCTGTTTGTCAGAAATAATACAAGCAAAATTGAAGCACAAATAAGCTGGGAAGAAACACTTGGAATGTATAGGTGCAATAAAAGGTTAAGATTTTAAATTCACAAATAGCTCTTAGGATTTAAAAAAAATTTTTTTTTCAACGTTTATTTATTTTTGGGACAGAGAGAGACAGAGCAAGAACCGGGGAGGGGCAGAGAGAGAGGGAGACACAGAATTGGAAGCAGGCTCCAGGCTCCGAGCCATCAGCCCAGAGCCCGACGCGGGGCTCGAACTCACGGACCGCGAGATCGTGACCTGGCTGAAGTCGGACGCTTAACTGACTGCGCCACCCAGGCGCCCCTAGGATTTTTAAAGAATAAAACAAATATTTTATTTAAAAAAGGATAAAGGGAATACTGAATTTGTAGAAGAAAACAAATAGCCAACCTTTTTGTTGATAAAATTTCAACCTAGCAGAAATGATATGAGAGTAAGGTTTTAAAGTTTTCAAAGAATGATAATGCTAATCCTTGTATTGGATAGATGGGGGTATTCTACTTTAGGGAGTGTAAATTGCTACATAGTTTCTAGAGAGCATTTTGACAATGTATGTTAAAAAAAACTGTGTAAATTGCTACATAGTTTCTAGAGAGCATTTTTGACAATGTATGTTAAAAAAAACTGTAAAAATGTTCTTACTCCTTTATTCATCAATTTGTTACAATTTTGATTTGAAGTATTTTGGTAATCTTAATTTTGCCTTGGAGAATTTCTCTCACTTTAAAAGTTTTCCTTTTATTTGCATAGTAATGTATTCAGTTACAGTGTTAACAGTTACTTGTTTGTATTGCCCTATTTTATAAATATTTCTTTGTAATTTCAGTCCTACAAGATTATCAATTTTGCCCCCAGTTTACTTCGGATTATAGTCTCTGACCATGTGGAATTCCCAGTACGCCAGGCAGGTGAGTAGGTTTTTTATCTTTTATAAAATTATTTATAGGTAAAAGTACAACTAGAGTTTTATTTTAATTCTAAGTATCTGTGATTTCTTTAAAAAATGGAGGTACACACAAAGCATTTCTTTTTTTTTATTTAAAAAAATTTTTTTTAATTTTCTTTATTTTTGAGAGGCAGAGAAAGACAGAGTATGTGTGGGGGAGGGGCAGAGAGAGAGAGGGAGGCATAGAATCGGAAGCAAGCTCCAGGCTCTGAGCTGTCAGCACAGAGCCAGATGTGGGGCCCAAACTCACAAACCTCGTGAACATGACCTGAGCCAAAGTCTGACGCTCAACCAACTCAGCCACCCAGGTGCCCCACATATAAAGCATTTCTAATGGCTTAGAAACTCACTTTCTTTTTCTCTGGAAACTTAGAGGTAGATACTGAGCTCTTACATCTCCCCTGCCTCTTCCTCTTCTTTCCTTTCTACCTGTGGATTCCTTGGTAACTTTGCCATTTTTTCCCTTGGCTTTCACAATTTTAATAGGTTAATCTTCATAATTTTTTTTTTTTTTTTTTTTTTTTTTTTTTTTTATTCCTGGTGGCCCACTCTTTGGTCCCACAGTTTAAGACTATGAATTTATGTATGTGGGTTTGAGCTCCATTCGTAAGTCAGATCATGGAGATAATATATGCACAGATGATCCTAAACACATGTTTGGGGAGCAGGACTTTTGTTTTAAACATGAAACTTAATTTGAAGTCTCTGGGACCTTATGGTAGTTCCATGATGCTGTGTATACCTCTTTTTGCCTTTTTAATGAGCTGGTCATTAAAGCCCAGAAAGTAAAAACTGGTGAAAGCCTTGGAGTGTCATGAGTCCTGAAAAGATAGTAATTTCAAGATAAAAGGAGTAAAATGACAAATGCTAAAAATCTGAAAAGACTTTTTTTATTATGTTATTGTTATATGCTCATTGTAAATAATTTGGGCAATACAGAAAAATACAAAGAGGAAAGTAAAAAAAAATTGCCCAGTATTTTCATTGCTCAGAAATGGCCATTGTTAATATTAGGTGAACATTAATTTTTGCATATGTTCAGGTAGAAGTACAGATTAACAGTTTTATAGAGATGAGTTTATACTCCATATGCTGATGAAAGTATTTAATTTTCCTTGAACATAACAAAGAAAAAGGTAAGGAATCATTAGCTTTGGGAAAGTACTTAACAGCAATATGTATTATTTCCTGTAGAGGGGAGCCTGGGTGACTCAGTTCATTAAGTGTTTGACTTCAGCTCACGTCATGATCCGTTTGTGGGTTTGAGCCCCACATCGGGCTGTGTGCTGACAGCTCAGAGCCTGGAGCCTGCTTCAGATTCTGTGTCTCCCTCTCTCTCTGCCCCTCCCCTGCTTGTTGTGCTCTGTCTCTCTCTCTCTCAAAAAATAAATAAACATTAAAAAAAGAAAACAAAGGAAAACCTATAGAGAAACATACACATTACAATTATTTGTTACTTTAATAAGGTTTATAAGACTTCTGTGTAGATTTTTTGAAACCATAACTCTCAGTTGTTTAATCTTTGTTTCATAAAATAGGGCTGTTCCGAAATAAAATTTTGCTAAATGGAACCTATTTTAATAACCTAAATAAGTATTTATTGGGCCATTGTGAAGTTCCTGTGAAGCTTTGTAGAAATAGTATTTTTAAAGCTCTTAAAGCATTTTGTTAATTTAATATGTCTTCTTTACATGACGTATAAACATTACAAAAACTCATTGGATTGCCCTTAATTCCACCCCCATTGATACCTATGATCAACTAACTGTTGGTTTAAAAAAAAAAAATTGTTTTAAATGTTTATTTATTTTTGAGAGAGACAGAGTGTGAGTAAGGGAGGGGCAGAGAGAGAGGGAGACACAGAATTGGAAGCAGGCTGCAGGCTCTGAGCTGTCAGCACAGAGCCCGACGTGGGACTGGAACCCAGGAACTGTAAGATTATGACCTGAAGTCGGATGCTTAACTGACTGAGCCACCCAGGTACCCCACTACTATAGTTAATTTAAACAATTTGATATATATATATTTTTATGTTTATTCATATTTGAGAGAGAGTGTGAGCCGGGGAGTACTTCAGTTTAAATCTTTTTTTGTTTTAATGTTTATTTTATTTTTTGAGAGAGAGACAGACAGAACATGAGGAGAGGAGGGGCAGAGGGAGAGGGAGACACAGAATCTGAAGCAGGCTCCAGGCCCAGGGCTGACAGCAGCAAGCCCAGTGCTGTGCTTGAACTCACAAACCGTGAGATCATGACCTGAGCTGAAATCAAGAGTCAGATGTTCAACTGACTGAGCCACCCAGGCTCCTCAACATTTAGAATTTTGAATCTTCTCACCAAGTTGCTTTTGCTTACTTTTTGTATCAGTACTGCATTAAATGCTAGATTCCTCATATCCTCTATGCAACTTTGAATCTTAATAACTTAGGTAATTAAGTTTTGATATAAAATGTAAATGGCATTTGTAGGCAATTTTTCTTCATAATTTATGTAGATTTCAAATCTGTTAGTCACAGGACAGAGTTTATCTTGGTGGTTCATTTTTTAATTTATTAGGTAATTTTCTATCCTAGAGCATCCATTTTATCATAGAATCTGAAATACACAGTGTAAAATTCTACATTATAACTGTCCTAAATTTGAATGCCACTTATAAATTTTCTGTCCTATTTAATCTGTGATTAAAATACAAGGATGCTCTAAGAACCTTATGGTGACACCCAGACAAGTAACTTGTGTTATCATGACATTTAAAAAAGAATGATGTGATCTTTGCTTTGAAAAAAAAAAAAAAAAAAAAAGCCTGCATAAAACTGTAAAAAATTATGCTAGTGTTAACTGGAAAGACATAGTTCTGCAGAATATTCAGTTCTTGATTTTTTGGTTTGTGGGCAATACTAAAGTATTCTTACTACCATCAATCAAGCTCATTAGTGAATGTCCCTTACATTACCTTACTGTGAAGAAATAGGAAAAAAAAAATGTAACATTTTGATATTGGTAAGCAAAATAAAATAAATTTGGATGTTCTCTTGTTTCCTTTTGAGATATTGAGGGGCATAATAGCATTATTAATATTATCATGTAATCTGCAGAGAAAGGAACCCATTTTAAATTTAGTACAGTTATGATTAAGAATCTCTCAAGTGACTTTGCTTCCAGTTTTTTACTCCTTGCCTGTGAGGAGACCCTCTAATATATGTAAACTTAGGTTAAGAAATGTCTTTAGTACATTTTGGAGTTACTGTCAGCAGAAAAGTAGTTTGGATTTAAAATTTGTGACCCTTCATCTTGGGGTTGTGAATTCAAGCCCCATGTTTGGTGTGAAAATTAAAATAAATAGATTAATCTTTATTAATAATCTTTATTAATAAGATTAAAAATAAAATCTTTAAAAAAAAAGATTAAAAAAAAAAGTGGTAGTTGAGGAGTGGGTGTTACATTAGACCCAAAGAAGCATTGTTAGTGTCTGGTGAGGGGACTGTCATTTAAAGAATAGCATGGTTTCTGTTTTCTGTCAGTTGCTTGCTTTTTGTTCTCCTGGCTTTTTGTATGTATTTCTAAAAGATGAATAGGGAGAGGATATAAAAATTCAGCTTATAGCTAAGCAATTCACAGGTGATTCTTTAAGTTTAACCTTAATGTTCTAAAATACAGAACCTAGAAAAAACCAGGAATATGCCTCCTATCAGTCCAGAAGCTTTACAAGAAACTCTTCCATTAAAATTCATGGGTCTTGTTTGTATGAAGTTCCTTGGTTCTTAGAATCTATTTGATTTTGTTTTGGATATTATTTACACACTTTATTTGATTTCCTAGCCATTAACAGATTCAACTGAGGGGGGCGGCTACTAAATTACAATGAAAATAGAAAAGCTTAGAAACATCAACTCAAAAAGCACAGCATTTTGCTTCCCTGAGTTCATAGTGGCATCCTTTCCCCTTTGACATTCTGGGACTGACTGACCTGTTTAGTTGTGGGTCTGGGTCCAGAGCATAGGGCGTAAGTGGTGATTCATTATGCTTGAGAAGGAAACTGTGTGTATGCTTTAGAAAGTTAATTTCAAACTTAAGATGCTTGGAATGGTAAGGAGATTTTGCAGAAAAATAAAGTTTAATAATTTCTTTATGACTGGATTAAGATGATACTTGTTTTGTTTTGATTTTGTTTCTTAGGTCTGGCAGATGGTTAGATGACTTTAAATAATTAAAGGGAGGTTTTTAGGTTATTGATAGTTTGAATTATCTTTGGTACTTTTCCTTCATCATTCTTAGCAATCCATGATTATCCATAAGAGAAATTAATATTCTCTTTTTAAATTATTACATTAAGTTCAATTTTGTTTTAACTAATTGAAGATTTATGTTACGATTTTAAAAAATTTTTATTTGAGGGAGAGAGAGGGTGTGGGGAAGGGCAGAGAGAGAGAGAGAGAGAGAGTGAGAGAGAGAGAGAGAGAAGCTTAAGCAGGCTCCATGCTCAGTGTGGTGCCCTGAGAAGGGGCTCAGTCACATGAGCCTGGGATCATGACCTGAGCCGAAATCGAGAGTTGGACAGTCAACCCACTGAGCCACCCAGGCGCCCCAAGATTTATTTTAACATACATAAATTGGTGTGCCTTTTATGTAGGCCATCTTGTATGGAGCCCTATAATAAAAATATTTTTTTGTGGTAAAATTAATAGCACTAAAGACTAAATTATAAGTAAGTCCACTATTTTACTATGTCTGTATCTTTGCTGTCTGAAAGGTGCTATTTTCAAGGCTAGTTCTGTAGAGATTAAAATTTGGTCTTGTGTATAATATAGCTGATTTTTGGGGTGCCTGGGTGGCTAAGTGTCCGACTCTTGATTTTGGCTCAGGTCATGGTCTCATGGTTCATGGGTTTGAGCCCCATGTAGGGCTCCGTGCTGACAGTGCAGAGCCTGCTGGGGATTTTCTCTCTGTCTGTCTGCACCCCTCCCCCTGCTTGCATTCTCTCTTTCTCTCTCTCTCAAAATAAATAAATAAATGTTTAAAAATATATAGCTGATTTTCTTTTGCAAAGATTAGTTTAATAAAATCATTCTGAACTACTGACAGGTTGGACCATATTCTTAGATTACTTATTCAGTTTTTCAACAGTCTATAAATTTTTATGGCTAATAATATAATAAATGACTGGGATAAAAGATGGTGCTTAGTCCAGAGCTTGTGTAACCTAATTAAAAACAAGTTAAGACAAAAACTCAAGGCATACCCCCCCTTCTGTCTCTCTTTCTCAAATAATTTTTGTTTTTATCCAAAAAAAAAAAAAATGGAAATCCTAAGTGGAATTGTCTTTGTCAGACCTTTGTTGAATCAAAACTAATGAAAGAAGAGCTTATAGTATGTCAAGTTCGTGGCTTTATTAAATTTCAATTGTATTACAGGCAGTGTAGAACATGTTGGTTTATTCTTTGTGTTATAATGCTTCTGTGAACCAATTTAGTTTTATGTTAAAACTAGGATGAAGGGAGGGTATGGTGGGGCAAAAAGGGAGAGGAGAAATTGAAGGGAAGAAAGTTACACGTCTTTGTAGTTCGCATTTCTTTATTATATATTATGTATATATAAGCATATGATATTATAAGTGAGTATTTACATTCAGTATTCAGCTGGGGTAATTAGAGAGCTTCACTTTCCCTATCAAAACCCTGTTGTAGTATGTCAGCTTGTTTCTTTCAGAAGCGTTTTGCTAACTATTGAAGATGGCTGGAAAGAATAGGAACAAAATGATTAATTATGTATTTTGATAGAAATAAACAGCTGGGAAATTTCCTGAGGTTTTACAAAAATATTTGAAGGCTGATGTCCTTTTCCCTATTATTGTATTTATAAGTGGTAATTATTTTAGAAGGGTTAGACAAAAATTAGCAATATTTCAAATATGGTAGTATGTGCAGGATAGTAGCCAGTGAAAGAAAATAAACAGGAGAAGCAGTCTACCTGAAGGACAGTAGAATTTCACCTGTTGTAAACTCAGCATTAGGCATTATGAACTGTATGATTTTTATGATATTAAAGTACATTAAGATAGTTTCATTTAGACTACCTGGTATTTAGTCTAAGGATGCATACTTGATTCCTCGATCATTTTTTCTGTCATATAAACTCGGAAGCTTGATTTAATGAAATGTTTTCTGCTTAAATTTGCTTTACGAGTTAAAGAGAAACTTACATTTCTTACACATTTTCCCTTCCCCAGTTTGCTATTTATAATTGTAAGATTTTCCATTTTTGCTGAGTATCATGTTTAGCAGTGAAGGGCTTAGCCTTGCATGCTCTGTAAAGCTGAATTAAAGCCATCTTTTCAATACTGCTACATTAGCATTGTTTTCCTCTATCTTAGCTGCCATTTACTTGAAGAACATGGTGACACAGTACTGGCCTGACCGAGAACCTCCACCAGGGGAAGCGGTATTTCCATTCAACATTCATGAAAATGATCGCCAGCAAATACGTGATAACATTGTGGAAGGAATAATTCGGTCTCCAGATTTAGTGAGGTACATTATACTATATATGATTAGTAGCAGGCACAAAATTCTTGGATGGGAGAGGTTGAATATAATCATCAGCTTCAAGTTCGTATTTCTAAAGAGGTAAAGTAATGAAGGTGGGCACTCAAAAAATATTGTTTTACTTATTTGTCTTTGCATTTGTAATTATTTGCCTCAGAATATTTTGGAAAAGATTTAGTTGCCATAATTAGCCACAAAGAGTTAAGGCAAAAATCATACTTAACTAAGATTATGTAAATCCTTGCTATTTAAATAATATGTGTTCTTAGTTATGGTTTCTTTACGTTTTACTATCTGTTTCTGCCACTTCCCCCACCCTGATACAGGGAAATTGACTTCTGGGAATTTTAACCTACCACTTTTCTTTATACTTTACCTATCTTTTTACTCATTTTTTATGAACTAAGTATCTTTTCCTTTGGAGAAGACAGGATAGAGTAGGTATAAGCTAGAAGATTGGCTCTGGTTTTTATTTTTTATTGTTTTTAAATTTATTTCATTTAAAAAAAAATTTTATTTGAGAGAGAACATGAATAAGGGTGGGGCAGGGAGAGAGGAAGAATCCCAAGCAGGCTCCATGCTGTCAGTGCAGAGCCCTATGTGGGGCTCAAACTCATGAACCATGAAATCATGACCTGAGCTGAAATCAAGAGTCAGATGCTCAACCCACTGAGCCACTCAGGAGCCCCTGGTTTTTAAAATTCAGGTTAGAGTGGCAACTGGGTAGCTTAGTGGGTTGAGTGTCCAGCTCTTGATTTCTCAGTTCAGGTCATGACCTTGCAATTTGTGGGATTGAGCCCTGCATTGGACTCTAGGTTGATGGCATGGAGCCTGCTTGGGATTCTCTCTCTCCCTCTCTCTCTCTCTGCCCCTCTGTGGTGTGTACACTCTCTCTCTCAAAAGAATAAATAAACAAACAAACATAAAAAAAATAAAATTCAGATTGGATGCTATAGAGCAGCACTGTCCAAGAGACCTTTTTGTGATGATGGAAATCTATAGCCATGGCATGACTATTGAGTACTTGAAATGTGGCTACTGTAACTGAGGAATTGAATTTTTCATCTAATTTTGGTTAAAGTGTTAACATAGAGCTAGTGGCTTCCCCTATTGCACAGCAGAGCTCTTGAGTCATAAAAATTTTGCAATTTTAAAAAAGGAAAAATAGATTTTTTTTCAATGTGAGCTTGTAATTAAGTTTCTGTTGAAAAGGGAGGAGGGAAATAGGTGAACCTGAGGTAGGGGAATGAAACTGTTTAATGTTAGGAGATGAGATATAGCTTTATCCCCGAGTGTCTCATGTACATTATGTCATAAGCAGTAGTAGGGGAAAAACGTGGGAGGAGAACAAAAGGAAGGAGAATAAACATTGAACTCCTCTTTGTGTAGTTATTTTGTTAGTTAAGAGGAGAAAGTAGGCATATTGATTAAAGACAATCACCATTATTCTCAGTGGGGTGCCCAAACGCCAGTCTGGCAGTGGTTCCCCTGTGCTACTGTCATGTGTTTGTGTCTTGTCAGATCTTTACATTTCCTCTCTGAATTGTGTGACCCTTCCACACAGTAATGGAAGAAAGGATGGCTGCTCATTGCCATTCTTGGTGTGGTTGGAATAAGAAAGGGTTGACGGGGGAGGGTCACCTGAAGGTGAAATTTAGAAAAATGAAAAGTTTCAGTTTTATTGCACACAAATATGACCTATTTATTGTTTAGGAACAACTGGTGGTGGTGCAAGAGGAGACTTTTATCTTTGTTATGAGGCAGTTGCTTTATGTCCTTAAGGCTTAATTGTAATCACTTTTGAAGAACTGTTTTCAAAGTTTATTGCAAAGGAAATTTTTCAAATGGATTTTGTAACATAAAGTAAAGGTATTATTTTGTGGGTTTCATTTCAGAGAATCCTAGTTATTGGCTATTCAACTGAACACACAGTTTTTTTTTCCTAACCATTTGCAAATGACCACATAAGGACATATTGATTGTTTGTAGAAGAAAAATGTTTTCCTTATTTTTTTTTTTCAATCTCAATACAGTAGGGATCCCATTGTACAAATGATTACCGACTTAAACGTTATGAGGTCACATCTTTTATCACTTAACTTTGTGGTGTTATTAAAGAGAATTATCTCGGGCACGTGGGTGGCTCAGTGGGTTGAGCGTCCACCTTCGGCTCAGGTCATGATCTCATGGTTCGTGGGTTCAAACCCTGCATCAAGCTCTGTGTTGACAGCTCAGAGCCTGGATATTGCTTCAGATTCTGTGTCTCCCTCTCTCTGCCTCTCCTTCACTCACACTCTGTGTCTCTCTCTCTTAAAAATAAATACAACATTAAAAAAAAATTAAAGAGAATTCTGTTTCATGACTTTCTTACTGCCTTTTTCTTCATTTCTTTGCAAATAACTCTTAGCTTTCATCTTCAAGAATTGCCTGCTAATAGTTTCTTATTCTTAAAGTAAAGAAATTATTATCTCAGGAAGCTTTGATAGGAGCAGCATACTGTGTTGGCTATTAACTGATAATGGATGCTTCAAGGTTTTGGCTCACAGAGATGCTTCCCACGGTTATGACGGCCTCTGTTTTACCTACTTTGACTATGTTTAGACTTTTTCCAGTTGAAATTATACAATACTTTATTTGTTTTGGTTTTTTTTTCCCCTTAGGATATAATAACCAAAAGCTGGAAAATTTTGCAGAGCTGAGGTGGATTTGTTGTCTGTTTTTTTTTTTTTTTTTTTGGCAAAAATTTAAGTGAATTTTTATTTTTAATTTCTTGTTTTTCCCCAAAGCTGTATTTAGGATAATCCTGTTTGAAAGTTTTCATTCATTTTAGGAAATTACCTATTTTGTTTGTTTTCGTAAGTAAAGATACTGAGGAGGTTTTCCTTTATAGGACTGTTGTTTTTTTCCCCCTACCCCAGATATGTAACTATATAATATAGGTACATAGGAGTTAGAGTGTTGTTATGAAAATTATTAGAGGTGTTTGAAACCTGATATTTATAACTACTTAGATTTTGGACTTTTTTCCCTCACCTTATAGAGTCCAGTTAACAATGTGTCTCCGTGCCATCATTAAATATGATTTCCCTGGTCACTGGCCAGCGGTAGTCGACAAGATAGACTATTACTTGCAATCACAGAGCAGTGGAAGCTGGCTTGGCAGTTTATTATGTCTGTATCAACTGGTGAAGACATATGAGTAAGTTGATTTCTGTTGGCTGAAGATACCAGTCTTGTGTTACTTAGAAAGGATTAAATTGCATAGAGAGATCTGCTCTATGGGTGTTCTGCAGAATCAGGTTAGTTTGGGAAATGTTAGGTTAAGCACAAACATGTTTATTTACTACAGTTATTCAAAGAACCTTTAATCTGCTATTGTATATTGCTAATCTCTAAGGCAGTGATAAGATATGCAGTGTTTCTTGGATTTGTCAGTTTCAGAGGCCCATTTATTAACAGCTTTCCTTGGAAACTCTCATATAGAGGTACTTTAACATTTGTGTTCAGGTGAGTGCATTGTTAAGTAAACCAAACATTTAACTTTTTGGATGCAAGATGTTGAAGTTTCTTTGCTAGTAACCTTCTTTTCGATAAAAGTTGCTTGGGAGATAGGAGACTAGTGTCACATTTAATAGCATTGCTTTCTGGTTTCTAAGAGGATTGCTTCCTTCTTAGGTATGCAGAGTCCTATAGTTAAAAACTAGTTAGTTCAGACTCTGTAGAGTCTTTAGAAGATATTTTAAATTGGGAGCAATTGAAATGATGTAAGAACACCTAAGTTTGCAAGCTATTTTAGCTTCTCAATTTAACGTATTATAAGAAGAAATGTTTTTTCCCCACATTATAATAGGATTGTCCATTTAAAAAGGCATATCAACTTGTATTTTATAGGAAGAGTTGTGGTATGATGAAAATTTAGTAGAAAAATTCATTTAGGAAATTTGCTAAATAGTCTAGAATGCTTTTAAATCAATTTAAATCTTTCTAGAAAGATTTTAGTTTCGCTGCCTAAAACAGGGATGTGCTCTTTCAAAGTTTCTTCCAAGTTTATTCTAACAGTCCAAACAAAATGTTAGCCAGTGTTTGCAATGTTTTGTTAGCTTTATCTAGTTAAAAAAATATTTTTTATTCATTATTTATAGCTCTTTTGTAGGGGGGAAAATGATTTTTTTTGTCTTTTTGTCTTTGCTCATGTAGATATAAGAAAGCAGAGGAAAGAGAGCCTCTTATAGCAGCAATGCAAATATTTCTGCCTCGTATTCAGCAACAAATCATGCAGCTCCTTCCTGATTCCTCACATTATTCTGTTTTACTACAGAAACAGATTCTGAAAATCTTTTATGCACTTGTTCAGGTAAGTTTCTACTGCAGAAGAAAAATATAGGGTCTTGTAAATATGACATATGGAAAGTGCTTAAGTGTCAGTTATTAAAAATTATTATATATATTCTCACATGTATTTATTTATTTTTTAAAAATGTTTTATTTATTGAGGTTGGGATGAGGGGAACAGAGAGAGGAGAGAGAGAATCCCAAGCAAGCTCTGCACTGTCAGCATGGAGCCTGACTCAGGGCTTGATCTCACAAAACTGGGATCATGACCTGATCCGAAATCAAGGGTTGGACCCTTAACTGACTGAGTCACCCTGGTGCCCCTCACATGTATTTCTTAAAAAAAAAAAACAACAAAAACAACCTCATGAGAGAATAGGCTCACAGAAATTAACTTAGTCATCCAAGGTTATCTTAGTGTCAGAGCTCAGAGTCACGGACTATACCTTTCACTCCAGTGTCTGAAGTGCTGGGTAAGGAAGAACCAGGGTAATTAACTGCCCCTAAATTACTTGCTTAATCTGTCAGCATTCTGCCTACTGATAAATTAGGATCATGGGAGAAGAGGAGGGAAAAGAAGAGGGTCCCTCTTTTACTGGGAAATCATACTGGTGATAGTTTCTTTGCAATTTGACCCAATTTAAAGCTAACAAAAAAGATTTAGTACCTCATTTTTCTTCACTTAAACTACTTCCTTTTTCTTATCTGAAAGCTATAAAGAATATTAATATGAGAGTCTAAAACATAATTAGAAGGGGACAGAGATGGAATGTTTTAAATATAAAAATATTTTAAATTTAATCCTTGAAAGATTTAGATAAATTATTTAGATCTGGGTGGAGGAAGAATAATTGTCAGGCTCTAAAGTGTGTGAGGATGAATGAGTCATATCTCTGTTAACATGCCTTTTTTTTTTTTTTTAAGTTTATTTATTTTGAGAGAGTGAGCGTGGGGTGGAAAAGGGGCAGAGAGAGAGAGAGAGAGAGAGAGAAAGAGAGAGAGAGAGAGAGAGAGAGAGAGAGAGAATCCTAAGCAGGCTCCACACTCAGCGTGGAGCCCGACACAGGGCTTGATCTCATGACTGAGATCATGACCTGAGCCAAAATCAAGAATCATATGCTTGACCAACTGAGCCACCTAGACTCCTCTAACATGACTTTTTAGTTAGTCATGGCAAGAGGGTAGTGTTGTTGAGCTAGAGAGCCAAGATAGTTGGTTTTGTTCTTGGCTCCATATGCCACTTAATTAAGTACTTTTGTAGTATTTCAGAATATTTCACTTTAATAACAATTTATATTTTTAGATGAATCTTTTAAACTTAAAAAATTTTTTTAAATGTTTTTATTTTTGAGAGAGAGACAGAGTGAGTGAGGGAGGGGCAGAGAGAGAGAGAGGGAGACACAGAATCTGAAGCAAGCTCCAGGCTCTGAACTGTCAGCACAGAGCCCAACATGGGGCTTGAACTCACAAGCTGTGAGATCATGACCTGAGTCGCTTAACTGACTGAGCCACTCAGGCACTCCAGCATCTCTTAAACTTTTAATAGAGAATGATCTGATGTAGGGTTTTTTTTTTTTTTTTTTTTTTTTTCCAGCTTAGCCTTTTGTGGGGAGATGGAAGGGAGGAGTAAGTGTATCTGAAAAGAGAGAAGAAACTAGGATACTTGGAAACTATATTCTGCCCCCCCACCCCTGCCCTTTTTTAAAACTAATAGAGAAGGAAGATATATGGTACCTTTGGCTATTTATTAAAACACTGTTCAGAAATTTTCCTTGGGAGAAGCACTCTACTCTGAGGGAAATATTTTTTATTCCGTGAGATGTTCTGCTGTTAGATAGAGGAACATCCCATTTATACAGAGGCTGGGCTTCCCTTTCCCATCTAGAGAAGCATAGTAGGAATCAGGAAGTAAGAGGCTGATGAAATGATTTTCCTAAAGCCTCCACCTCTGTTTGATTTGCTAAGAGGGCAAAGTCTAGAATGTTTTCTCTCAACACTTGCTGCTACAAACCTAAAAAAACCAATGCAAACCCTCAACATTTTTAATCACTTTGGTAATCTATTTTATGCTACTACAGTAATATGCTCCCTCTGGGAATCCTGGAAGCAAAAATTCAGGCAGCTTTAAGAGGTACTATACAAGGATAATGTATGGAGAAAGTTAATGTCTGATAATTTGGGAAGAGGCAGAAAAATTTATTTTAAGGAGTATGATACAATTAAGTTGACTTTGTCTAAGTAGCGTTTATTAAACGTTGTGTACAGGGCATGTGGATATTCCATACATACTTCAGAATTCGGTTTGTCCAGAAGTGAACTCCTCGTCACTCTCCCACTAATGCTGAATCTGCTCCACCTCTGCTCCCTATCTCAGGCCCAGACCATTCCCCGTTGCACTTAAGCTGGGAACTTCCTAACATGGCTTATAAAACCCTTCTGGCTCCACCTTATCTTTTACCATTCTTACCTTTGTACTTTACACTCTAGCCATACCGAAATTCTTTCAGCTTCATGAAACGTCATGCCTTCAGCCTCTGAAATGCTGTACAAAAATACAGGAACACGCTTGTCCTTTATGCCCTGGGCAGTTTGTGCTCTTTTTCCAGGTCTCAGCTTGTGTATCACTTCTAGAAAGATGTCCCTGATCCCACCAGCCTGGATGAGGCGATCCTTCCATGTGTGCCTTTAACAATGTTGTACTGTTTTATATCTGGATTATATATCATACCATATTGTAATTCCTTGTTTATATGTGTGTTTTCCCTAACTAGAGTGTAAGCATTGTGAGGACAGAGACTGCCTCTTACCTGTCACTGTGTTCTTAACGTGTAGAGGTTTCGAAAATGCATGGATGCAGAGGCACTGTGCCTTGCCTCCTGTAACTCACAGTGTGGTTATAGAGTAGCTATGGTGTTATGCTGCAGCGTAGAGGAAAGTAATTGAACAAAGTGTGTCATGAGGTAAAGATTTTCATTTAAGTGGTTAAAATGAGTTCTTACCACAAAAAAGGTAATTGTGTGAGGTGATGGAGGTGTTAACCTTATTTTGGTAATCAATTAAAAAAATATATATATGTGCATCAGATAATCACATTGTGTATCTTAAGCTTACACAATGGTATATGTCAATTATATCTCAATAAAGCTGGGGAAAAAAGTGGTTAAAAGGAAAAGCTTGATACACAAAGGGGCAAATGGTAAAAATCACTTATCTAGAATCTCATGCTGAATAAATGAGACCTTACTGTAATAAAGTTTTTTTTTTTTCATTTAAAAAGGTTGCAGAGAAACAATTCATGGCATGTATACTTCTAGATTTTCAAAATTTTAGTTTATGTATATATGCTTATATCTAAGTTAAATTTACGTTGAACCATATGAAATTACCATTTTCATGGTCAAATGTTAACCATTGGATGTATTTCAGCCTTCCAATATAGGTGAAATTGTGGCTTTTTTCGGAGGGGAAGAATTATTGTTTGATGACATCGTTCTTTTGCTTTCAGTATGCATTGCCTCTTCAACTGGTGACTAACCAGACCATGACAGCGTGGATGGAGATCTTTCGAACTATTATTGACAGGACAGTTCCTCCTGTAAGGAAGGGTTTCTGTTCTTCAGAAAAATTGGGAAAACTTGGGTTTGGGATATTTGTGGTGGGCCAATTGATTATCTTAGCCTGCTATTTGTAAAATCAATTACTATTCTCATAAAAATAGTAATACTTATTTTTATAAAGTTCAGATAAGCAAAATTAATAAAATATATTTAATCCTACTAAAGACGATAAGAACCATTTTTTTTTTTAATTTTTAAAATTAAGTTTATTTTGAAGGAGAGAAACCATTTTTAAAACTTGGTATTTATTTTTCTGGCCTTTTTTTCCCTCTGGATCTATATATGGCCACATTTTATTTATAAAAATGGCATAGGTAGGTACTGTTTTGAAATTCATTTTTCATTTAAAATCTCTTGTAAATATTTTTTATTATGAATGTTTTTATATTGTCATTTTTGTTGAATGCTTCATTTGCTGGACATTTAGGTGGCTTTAGGGTGTTGGTGTTTTAACTATAAGGATGTATGTAGTTAAATTTTTATGTACATACACTATTATTTTCTTTGGATAAACTCCTAGAAGTGTTTAAGACTTTGACAGATCTTACAAAATGCTCTCTAGAAACATTGTCCTGGATTATACTTTATTAAGTAGGGACTGAGAATGTCATGTTAAATTCTAAGGTTGCCAGTTTGGTAGATGAAAGACGGTGTCTCTTTTTTTTTAATTTTTTTTTTTAAACATTTATTTATTTATTTATTTATTTATTTATTTATTTATTTATTTATTTATTTATTTTAACGTTTATTTATTTTTGAGACAGAGAGAGACAGAGCATGAATGGGGGAGGGTCAGAGAGAGGGAGACACAGAATCTGAAACAGGCTCCAGGCTCTGAGCTGTCAGCACAGAGCCCGATGTGGGGCTCGAACCCAGGAACTGTTGAGATCATGACCTGAGCCAAAGTCAGCTGCTTAACCAATTGAGCCACCCAGGCCCCCCCCCCCGCTTGTTTTTCTTTATTTTATTTTATTTTATTTTTTTAACATTGACAGTGTATCATTTTTATCTGTAATAACAGTGATGCTGTATTTCACTAGTCAACCTAATAACTAGTCAAAATAACTAAATTAAATTACACATTTTTAAATGTAAGCTTGTCTTCAAATATGCAATATTGTTTCTTTTATCCATATCTTGGGACAGATTATATTGAGGTTTAATTTATATACAAAATATACAAAATTTAGTTAACAGATCAGTGAATTTTGACAAACATTTACCTGCATCACTATTTCCCAGATCAAGATATCAAACCTTTCTGTCATCCCAGAGTTTCCTCAAGGGACATGGTGTTGTGTATTTGGTTTTACATTTATTTGGGCCTTTTGAAGGTAGGAGATAAATGTGAACAATAGCATTAGTTAGTTGAAATTTGCTTTGCTTATTTAATTCCTACCTAGCAATCGTAAGTAAGAATTTGCATTTGTATGGCAACTTTAACTCACTATAATATTAATTTATAATAAGATTTATTTTGCTTTTGTTATTTACATAAACCCCTTTACCATGCAGGAATTTAATCTGGGTGTTTTTGTCCCCTTAGGAGACTCTGCAGATTGATGAAGATGATAGACCAGAACTAGTCTGGTGGAAGTGTAAGAAATGGGCACTACATATTGTAGCTCGTCTCTTTGAACGGTAATTCTGTTTACTAGATTTGTGATCTTATGGTCAATACCTCAGTACTGAATATAATAAAGCTCGATAGGTCTCTTGATGCTTCACAGTATATCACTGTTAGCCTTGTTTTTTATTTTTGAGAGAGCGGGAGAGCGAGCGAGCGAGCGAGTAGGGGGAGGGGCAAAGACAGGGCAGGATACAGAATCTGAAGCAGGCTCCAGGCTCCAAGCTGTCAGCACAGAGCCCGACTCAGGGCTGAAACTCAAGAACCATGAGATCATGACCTGAGCCAAAGTCAGATGCTTAACCAACTGAGTCACCCAGGTGCCCCTCACTGTTAGTCTTTAAAGCCACAGTGGGCAAAAAGAAGTCACCCTTTGTTTGTTTTAAGGTAGGCCTAACTGTGACTATTGGCTTTGAGATTATAATGATGTGGACAGTCTTCTCTGGTCTTTCTGTTCTTCTGTAAAAAAAGAATGGGCATGACATTTTTTTAGTTCATTGGAAATACCTAGGAATTGTACAAGAAGGTGCATGGCTACTTAGTTCCATAAGAAAGTTAGTGAAATTTAATTATTGATGCATTTTTTGAAAAAGAAAAAAGAGTCATATATAATATTTTTATTTGTAATATTTGCCCTTTAGGAACTCTTGGTTAAGCAGGTGGAAGCTTCTGTCTGAAATTTTAAGTATGGCCCAGAATCTAAGTACAAGCTTATTATGATTTCATCTTGGGGCTTGTGGAAAAGGGGCAAGTGTTAGTTTTCTGCCCACATAGCATAGATCTTTCAACAAGGGATGGTATTTAAACCAGTGAGCATGCTCTTGTTTTAAAAATTTACAGCATTTAAACATTTTCTCTTTGTGTTTTAAGATATGGAAGCCCAGGAAATGTCACAAAAGAATACTTTGAATTTTCTGAATTCTTTTTGAAAACCTATGCAGTGGGAATTCAGCAGGTAATAAACATATGCTTTTTAAATAGAAGGACAGTTACTCCTGAAAGTAGTTGTCATTTCTGTTCATTTAAAAGTAGATTATGAACATATTAATACATTATATATTTATAGGGGATAAAATGGCAGATCTGGGAATCTAATATAGTGCAATCAGTTTTAGAACCAAACGTCCTAGGGCAGCTTCCATAAGAAGTGTCCTTCCAAACTCCTAGATGCTAGATTCAAAGCTTTTAAGTTTATTGATACTGATGTCACTGTGACCAGTGCTTAGATTGGGTTCTTCTGTTAACTCTTGGACCTCTTATGGGTTTCTTATTCTCTGTTTGTTTGATCTCCCCTCTTTGTTCTAAACTTTTATATCAGAAGATTTATGTAATGAATTGATTCATTTCAAGAGAGCTTGAGCTCAGAAATTAAGATCTTTGGTTGAGAACTTACACATTTTTGTGGAAGTTGAGGCACCATTCTCTACAGTGCAAATTAGGAGTTCTTGAGAAATAACCCAAGTTGATATTAATATTTAAAACGTACACAGGACATTTGGGCATGAAGATTGGTTGATCTGTATTGCCATTTGAATCACATTTTTGTTTATATTTCAACAAATAAAATTTAATAACTATTCAAGCACTGGCTGTTTCAGGACTACAGTGAGGAAGCAAAGATTAATCAGACATAGTAAAAGGCTTTAATGATATAGAGGGTGTTTCTAGATTTTTATAAATCTATGCATATTAGTCTTCTTTATTGTCAGTGATATCAAGCTAACTGCCTCAAACCTGTCATCATAGATGGAGTACTTCCTTTTATAGATGATCGTTTTGTCTACTATCATTTTATAGATTATCATTTCTAAAAAGTACCTTGCAACAATTCAGGAAAGCTATGGCTGTAATTTTCTCACAAATTATTTTGTTGGCCCACAAGACAGTCTGTAGGGAATATTAGTGAATAATGAATAAAATTATCTGTTCAGCCGTTCAGTATGGAAACTAGGATAATCAGGAAGCCAGGCAGTTCTGTCTTCTATTATTTCCACTGCAGTTAAACTCATTAACCATCTTGAAGTTGATGCCTTCTTGAAGTGTGTTTGGCTGAGTTTTTCCAGTGTCATGTAAACGTGTGTATGTTTTGTATGTACATACACATTCAGATTTGATGGCATTGCATCCATGTCATAAACTATTTGTACGTTGGTTATTTAAGATATATATTCCTAGTATTTAAAAATTATTTTCTTATTAAAAACTGTTGTCTCCTTTGCTGTTGTTTCTTTGGGTGAGCCAAACTGTCTAGGAAGACCCGTGTTCCATAGCATCCCCTTTTGGCCTGCATTGCAGAAAGGGCATCTAGGCGATGGTGGGACTTCTTACAATGCTTATAAACCTAATTTTACATAACTTGAGCTGAATTTATGTTCTGAGTTCATCAATTCTGTACATGTTTTGAAAGAACTCTCTTTATTTATTTAGCAGTTTAGGTTTAAGCTTGCTATCCTGAAGTGCTCTGGGATCAGGAATTGGAAGATTTGGATTTTGTCGTAGTGCTACCTCTGATGAGCAGGTCCTTGGGATAGTCATAAGCCACTTTGGGCATGGTTCCTTCCTTAGAAACAATTTAAAAAAAAACCCAAAAACTTTTCAGTTTTGTGTTATATTTACAAAGACTTTCTGTGGTGTGGGATTATAAAATAAAATTCTTCGGTATTTTCTTCTAGGCATTCTATGCTTTCGTTTTTGTTGTTGAAATAGTTCCCCATCTGGAATTAATTTTGGGATGGGGTTTAGTTAGGTAGCCAATTTATTTTTTTTTCGTCGGGCTAATCAGTTGTCCTGATACTGTTTTCTGGATAACTTATTGTTTTCTCTTCCAATTTGAAATGCAGCTTTATCAAATAATTAAAATCTGTTAATGGTATCTCTTGCTGTATAGATGTTTTCAGTGTTCATTTTGTGAAGTCTGTTGTTATTTCTCTTAACCGGAGTCTTAACTTATTTGAAGAGCTTAGTTACATGGAATAGAGCATAGACTTGTGACTTGTTCTGCGTTGTTCCACAGGTTAGAAGTAGGACAAAAGGCTGGAAATCCCAGTGAGACGTCCTTTAGTTCAGTTTAACTTGTATCCATCTAATTAAAACTGCCCACAAGTTTTCTCACAAAATATTAGTTTCTCTAAAAATCAGTTTATTTTTATTTTTGTGGATTCTGGGTTTTATGTCATGCCTAAAATGCCCCTCCCTTTAACCTTAAAATTATTTATGTTCTCCTATACTTTCTTTCCCATTTACCTGTAGGTACTACTAAAAATTTTAGACCAATATAGACAGAAAGAGTATGTAGCCCCCCGTGTTCTTCAGCAAGCATTCAACTATCTCAATCAAGGGATTGTTCATTCTGTCACCTGGAAGCAGATGAAGCCACACATACAGGTCAGTGTCAGGGAATAGCTCTCCAAAATTATTCTCTGGTTAAGTTAGGTTTTCTAGACACTAATCCTGTATGTCATATTTAATATATTTTTATTTCTATTAATTTTAAATGTGTGCAGTCTTATATTTGATAGGAAGGGCTTGGAAATTTAAGTATTTGAGAAGAGTGAAGCTTTCAAGTTTAATAGAGTTGTAAGACCTGGATTCATTTGGTCTTTCTTGGAGTCTCATGTGGCCTCAGTTTCTCCTCTGTTCAGTTGGCTAGTGTTTTTCTATCCTTCTTATCTTCTTTTTTTTTTAATGTTTTTATTTATTTTTGAAAGAGAGACAGCATGAGTGGAGGAGGAGCAGAGAGAGAGAGAAGGAGACATAGAATCTGAAGCAGGCTCCAGGCTCTGAGCTGTCAGCACAGAGCCCAACGCGGGGCTCGACCTCACGAACCATGAGATCATGACCTGAGCCAAAGTCAGACACTCAACTGACTGAGCCACCCAGGCGCCCCTCTATCCCTCTCATCTAAAGGTCACTAGGATCAGATGTGGTATTGTATGCAATAGCATTTTGAAAAGAGTCACCAGGGCTGTACTAAGGTAGTATTATTTTGCAGTAGATGAAGCCTGAAGCATGATCATTTTCTTTTGTAGATAGAAGCTAATGAGGTTTTTATTTTTCTTTTTGGCTTAAGTTCTGTAGCAGAAGTTATAGTTTTCTGTTTTTATATCAATTGTTTACTTAAAGATAGAATTCAGCCTCATTATTTAAAGAACAAATGAGAATCAAAAATTATGAGCCATTAATGAATAAATTCTTATATGTATGTAGATAATTTTAGGTAATTCAGGGATGTTAGGAACTGAATTTTTTTTTTTCTCTCAAATTGTGAATTCTTAAATTCTGTAATCTCTGTGATAGTTCCTAAAAAGGAAAACACATTTCTTTACTTTGCCTTTGGTGTCCAGGATGGAATTTGCTTAGTATTACCTTATTACTGGTTTTATAAATATAATATCTTTTGTTTTCTGTAGACCTCTTAATAATATTTGTCTAATCCTGTTGATCAAATTTCTTTGCAGTTAATAATGGTACTGATTTCATTTTATATACTATGTTCTTATAAAGTAAGAGTGGATTTTTTTTCTTGATGCCTTTGGCCTTATTTTTACATAGCCATTGTATAGGAATAAGAAAAGTCCAGTCTCTTGGTTGAATTTTTTTCTCCCAGAATTTAATTTGGAATAAGTGAGAAGAGATGATCCTATTTCTACATATATAATTGTTAAATGGGCTTAGTAGAGCATTAGCAGCAGATATGATTTTTTTTCTGACTGAAACCTGCATTTCTAGAGTAGGAAATTAGGTTTTTGAAAGTGGAAGAGGAAAAGAAATTTTAATATTGCTGGCACGTTGACATTTAGGACCAAAATGGAAATGTAAGAATGTTCACAATAAGAAATACAATAATAAATATAATCTTGGCTTGATAATTATCTCTCTTCCTTAAAGAATTAAGGTGTGTTTAATATTGATCTGTTAGTAAAACTTTATTATCCCTGCTTTTGCTTCCAAGAATAGCATTTCCATTCATCTCTTTATATTTTAATCAGTTGTTTAAAAACAATCTTAAGTTTAATTCTGTCTGCCCCACACCCCCAGGCTTTTGCTTTCCTGCTTTCCCCTCAGCCAACACAGGCTGAACACAAAGATTAACAGTTTGGAAAACGAACATCAGAAAGGCTATCAGTAAATACATTATTAATATTCCCCAAATTTGAATAGCCTATAGCCATTTGTTGTTTTGTTTTTTCTCTTCTTAGAATATCTCTGAAGATGTGATTTTTTCTGTGATGTGTTATAAAGATGAGGATGAAGAACTGTGGCAAGAAGATCCATATGAATATATAAGAATGAAATTTGGTAATCGAGATGATTTTATTCCTCATTAGTCCCTTGATATGTAGAGTAATATAACTTAATTTATATTTTTAAGCAGATTTTATTGCTGTATTAAATTCCCAAAGTTCTGCTTTACATGATAAACTCTGAGGAGTTTGATGTTCTCTTGAGCCAGTGGACTTGAGGCCTTTGTGTGTAGAAGATGGAAAGCTGTTTTGTTCACCCCTCTTAGGGGTGCTAAAGCAGTCATGGAGCCAGCTACAACGTTTTCTGTTTTGATGCTGATCTGGAGGGACCATCCCTATCTCTACCTTTGGGAATACCCATTTGTAGATTGGGTTGTTCTTAGTCTGGATCGTTTGGATTTCTGCATATTTTAGGAGCATTCCAATTTAGTATGCTTCTTTATCTTAGTGGCTGAGTATTCCAGAAGAGAGTGAGATTACCACTGTGTGGTCCCATTCTCTGGAGGTTCTTTTTGCTTGGATCTTTCTGGAAGTTATTGAGTTGTGTAGGTTGCCTGAGTTCATTCCCTTTTACCCTGTTTTAAATGAGTTGCTTCATGGAATACTGTCACTTAACATAGCAAAATGTTGTTTGAATACCTGTTTCTCCTGCAGCTTAAAGCCATTTGAGGGCAGGGACTTTATCTTGTTTATTTGCTTTATGTTGCATTCTCCATCCCTCCTACACCTCTCCATTCCTCTACTAGTATTTGGCTCTAGTCTACCTTCAGTAAATGTTGAAATAAATAATTGATAAAATTAGCCCTGCCCAAGTCATGATGAAGATAGTGACAACACGGTGCTTTTCCCTTGTTTGGCCAGGTGTCTCTGGCTACTTGAGTTCAGTCTGCTGGTATAGATGCTAAATTATTGGGTTATATTGTTTTTACAGTGCTTTGTACTTAGTATTGTTTGGTCTGTTGAGTGAGGGAGTGCCTCTTGTCTTGGAGACAAAGTATGGGAAAAGCAAATGAATGAGAAACAGTATTTACCATCTGCTTTATCCCTCCATTCTACCATTTCCTTTTGAAAGTCATTTCACATATGCATGATTTATTTCTCCTTCCTAATGCTTTTGTTTTCTGGAACAGAGTGATTAGCCTATCTTTCTTCTGTCTTCTTCAAGATATTCTTTTACTGTTTAGTTTTTCTTTAATGCCTGTGAGTTTTTCTAATGTGCAGAGTATTTGTTTAGTGTTCAGGAAGCTATCATTATTTCACTTTTCATGTTGAATGAGATAGTATCTCAGTTTTTAGAAATATAATACTTAAGAGCTGTGAGTGTTGATTGATAGAATTTACATTTTATTGATTAAAATAATATGGACAATTCAAGACTAACTGAAGTATTTTTTGAAAAATAATCTTCTTTTGTGTACTAGAACATAGTGCCTACTATTTTTTTACTTTTGGATATATTGGATGCATATATTTTGAATACATATATTTTACTTTTGGATAGCTATAGGAAAGAATAATTACAGAATCATGTAATTTTCTTTTTACGTTTTTGTCATTTATAGTTATTTACATGAACAAATTATTCTTTTTTTTTTTTTTTAATTTTTTTTTTCAATGTTTATTTATTTTTGGGACAGAGAGAGACAGAGCATGAACGGGGCAGGGGCAGAGAGAGAGGGAGACACAGAATCGGAAACAGGCTCCAGGCTCTAAGCCATCAGCCCAGAGCCTGACGCGGGGCTCGAACTCACAGACCGCGAGATCGTGACCTGGCTGAAGTCGGACGCTTAACCGACTGCGCCACCCAGGCGCCCCTGAACAAATTATTCTTATCTAAATGCATTGACTGATACTAATAATGTTTTTAGATTTGGTAAAAACTATGAGAGCTCACAGGTTCTTGATGTTACGACAGTATGGGTGTGATGCTGGCTTGGTCACTTATTTCTAAATTTTATTAAAAATTTTTTTTAATGTTTATTTATTTTTGAGAGAAGGAGACAGAGGATGAGCAGGGGAGGGGCAGAGAGAGAGGGAGACACAGAATCTGAAGCAGGCTCCAGGCTCTGAGCTGTCAGCACAGAGCCGGATGCTGGGCTGGAACTCATGAGCTGTGAGATCATGACCTGAGCCAAAGTCAGACGCTTAACCGACTGAGCCACCCAGGTGCCCCACTTGGCCACTTATTGTGTGACTGTGGGCAAGTTACTTACCCTCTCTGAGATGGAGTGTTTTCAGCTATAAAATCAGCAATGCTAATAGTGTTGGGAAGATTAAGCAGGATAATAGTTTATTAACTTATTTAACTGCTTAGAGTAGAATATTAGATGGTTGTAAAATCTTAGCATAGTGCCTGCCAAAGAAGTAAGTGCCTGGTACAGTAGGTAATCTCATTAGTATAGTGCCTGGCACTCAATAAGTGATAGTTATTAGTATTATTACATTTGTATTTTATATTTTGGCAAAGACTTAGATTTTTTTTTTTATATATTGAAATATGGGCATATAAGATACTTTTCAAGTTTTCAGATTTTTATCTATAACTACCTATTCTGAAATTTGTGAAATTTTTCTTGACATTAAACAGTGTGTTTTAAATAGGTGTGTATTCAATAAATGCCCATTGAATACCTGCTAAATCTACCTGTTGACAGAGCTGAGCGCTGGCCTAGCAGTCCATCAAGGCTTTTACACTTGTGGTTCCTTGGCTTGGAGAGCTTTCTCTTTAGAATTCCATGTAGAGTTTTCTCCCTCATTCATTCAATTTCTGCTTAAGTGTTGCCCTAACAGAATTAAAGATGGTTTCCCTGACACCCCATTTCCCTCACTCTCCATACTCCATCACTCTCTTTCTCCTTATCCTGTTGTAAATTTGTTCTGAGCCTGACTTATTATGTGTGTATATGTGTATAATTGGTTTCTTTTTTTTCCACCATGTGAGCTCTGTGAGGGCCCTGTTTGTTTGATCTTTGTGTCCCCAGAGCCTAGAACAGTGCTGGCACATAGTAAGCACTAAATAAATTGTTGTTGTTTTTTTGATAGAAAGCACTTTTCCTGTGAAACAGATATGCCAGCCATGTATTATCCTCTTTAATATGCTTGTTTAAAAGGACAGCCTACAGAGTTTGATAAATAATTGTCGTGCATGGGAGCACCGATACACCTTTAACTTTTTTAATGCTATAAACCAGTGTCATATGTGGACTGTTTTATTTTTTTGTTTTGGAATAGTGGTCAGTCAGGTTTAAAATCTATAATAAGTAATTGTATTTTTACTAATGTGGTTTAACCTTTTAAAATCTTAGATATTTTTGAAGATTATGCTTCTCCCACCACAGCAGCCCAGACTCTCTTATATACTGCTGCAAAGAAAAGAAAAGAGGTATGCAGTAATTCTTTTTAAATCCAAGATGGAGAGGTGCACTGTGTGGATTTGACACTCTGTTATACCCCTAGTATTTGACAAATTATATTGTTCATTATAACCTATCACTTTAGGAATATTTTTCTGTCCTAGTAAGGGAAAAGGGTTGTTTTCTTAATTATAATTGCTTGATAAAACACAGTAAAATGGCTTTAGTTTTGAAAATTTGTACATCCTATTTAATATTATAGCAGTTGGGCAGTGAAAGCTCACGTAGACTAAAACAGATTCTTCTGTTTCTGTAGGTGTTACCAAAAATGATGGCATTCTGTTATCAAATCCTGACAGACCCGAACTTTGACCCTAGGAAGAAAGATGGAGCCCTGCATGTGATTGGTTCCCTTGCTGATATTTTATTGAAGGTTCAACTACTCAAAATATAATTTACTTGAGTGTAGGCAAATGAGAGGATATGACAGTTATGAATAATTTAAAACTTGTGACTGCTTCTGCATAATTGATTTGACTGTAAACATCCTTTTCTCTGTCACCTGTTTCTTTGATTAAAACAAAAATTTTACTTTGTCAGTTTTTCAGCATGAAACTGTTGCTAAATTAAAAAAGGATGCAATATGGCTTTAGTGTTATTGCTGCAAAAGTCAATCAGTATCAAATTATTTTGTAAGGTACTATTTCTTGTTTTAAAACATACAATATGTAGGTCAAATAATTTTATAAAATTACACATAGAAGTATACTAAGCATAAGTCATAATAAACACTTTATTTGGTTGTGATTTTTATATATGAAAAGGGCATTGATAAGTTAAAACTTCATATCTATCTCCTAACAGAAGAGTTTATTCAAGGACCAAATGGAGTTGTTGCTACAGAATCATGTATTTCCACTATTATTGTCTAACCTGGGATATCTTCGAGCTAGAGTAAGTTTTCCATATTTCCATTGTGTTTCTTAAAATTTTCATTTGTGGGGCACCTGGCTGGTTTAGTTAGAGGAACATATGATTCTTGATCTTGGGGTTGTGAGATCGAGCTTCACGATGGGTATAGGGATTATTAAGAAAACTAAACTTTTCTTTTTTTTTTTTTTAAGAAAAATAAACTTTAAAAAATGTTCACTTATAAGATATTTTTTGAACTAAATGTTTTTGGATAAATTGACCTTTTACCATGTATTGGAACAAAATGAAGTCAGTCAGACTGTCCCTTATGGTCACATAAGTTGAATAAAGAACAAACTAATAAATAAAGGATTTATGGATTTTAATTCCAGCTGCTTTAAATTTTCACTCTAGCCCCACTTGCTGCATTCATAAAACATGGAGTGAGAGGGATAATGTTATAGCAATAGTACAATGTAAATTTGTAAACTGATTAATTTTCAGTGTCCAAAACAGCCTGAAATTCTAGTTTGGCTAAAACCTTAATTAGTACAGATAGTATATTAGGTCGATATGCCTTAGAAAAATGGGGAAGATAATAATTCACATAAACTTATTTGTGTTCTAAGTGTATATGACTTCTAGAATCAATATCTTTTATGGAGAAATAAAAATAGAACTTTAATTCGAGAGCCTAGTGTTTATCTTTATAATTACATCAACACAAAAAATGTCTTGCTATAAAGAACATACGTTAACAATGTCTTACACACTAAAGCCTTTTTATAAACAGATGGCAACATTCACTGGAGAAGTATTTGGGCACATGTAGATTAGAGGTATGGAGGGCATACAAGTGTTTTTATAGGTAGGCTGTAACCTTTGACAGGCTGTGTGAATTGTAATTCTCTTGCTAAAAGTCTTTTAGCAGTAAAACAAATTACCGTTAATTGTGTTTTATGTACATGGAGAATTAAAGTAATAATATGATTCTGTGGTCTAATAGTTTAAAGTTTGGTAATCTATATAAGATTTAAAATTCTTCATACCTTATATGAGCAAAAAAGTTTGCTAAGTCCTTACATGAGTAAGGGAAAATAATATTTCATTTGTTTGCTGGGAAGGCCAGCAAATGAAAGTTAAACGTTGGTTTGTAGTAGCTCTTACATATAAATAACACATTAGTTATGACTCATAATATTTATTAAGCATAAACAGGATTTCTTTTTTCAGAGACGCTTTAGTTAGGCCCATTTTATTTTCCCTGTGAAAAATTGCGTATAGATAATTTAGAAGTAACAACTGCCTTTTTATTTATTTATTTAAAAAAAATTTTTTTTTAACGTTTATTTATTTTTGGGACAGAGAGAGACAGAGCGTGAACGGGGGAGGGGCAGAGAGAGAGGGAGACACAGAATCGGAAACAGGCTCCAGGCTCTGAGCCATCAGCCCAGAGCCTGACACGGGGCTCGAACTCACGGACCGCGAGATCGTGACCTGGCTGAAGTCGGACGCTTAACCGACTGCGCCACCCAGGCGCCCCTACAACTGCCTTTTTAAATAAAAAGAGTGGGAAGTCCAGAAGTTAAAAACTATGGGTCATATGCTACCCTCCAAAAACAAACAGTACTTGGTAGAGTTAATGATATTTTACTAAGAAGTTCTTATGTGCATGACTTTATTATAGAATGCCACAATCCTAACAGTTTCCTACTTAATTTCTTCTTATAGTCCTGTTGGGTACTTCATGCGTTTAGTTCTTTGAAGTTTCATAATGAGCTCAATCTGAGAAATGCAGTTGAACTGGCAAAGAAGAGCCTGATTGAAGATAAGGAGATGCCTGTCAAAGTTGAAGCTGCCCTTGCTCTTCAGTCATTAATTTCTAACCAGACACAAGGTAAAGCCAAAAATACCTTTTAAAGGGTTTATGTTATTTTATTTTTTGAAATCCTTTCTTCTTATCCTTAAGGATGATTTCTCTGAGTCTTCAGGTGCAAGGTTTAGATTTCTGAACTTTTGTTCCCTCAGAATTTTATAGCAGTTTATCCTTGCCCTTTTCAGGAGTTCCTGTTGACTGGTCTCCAGAAAAATTTTGGATTAGGAAATAAGTTGATAGTTATTGGCCGCTGGGGTAGGCTGGGAATCAGGAGACCTGGTGTCTAATTTTGATGGTGCTACTAGGTTGCTGTGTAAGCCTGTGTAGAGGCATACCATCTGTCAAGGGTTAGCTTTCCATATATTTAAATTCAGGGGATTGAACTAAAAGGCCTCAAGAGACCTTTCAGCTCTAGGACTCTGATTCTACTAGTTCTGAAAGTAGCAAGTGGAATTTCTGGTGAGTGATAACACAGATAACTCGTTTGTTTGTTCAGAAGAATATTCTGTTCAAAGTTCAAGTAAACCTTGGGAAGTAAATTCAGTTTTATGAAGTACATGAATCTAATTTACTTCTGTTCAACAGTGTTTCAGTGGGAAGACTGAATATTGTACAAGGACGTGTGGGAGGAGGTATTCGGCATAGTTTTTATGTACATGATTTTTTGTACTTATATCTTGATATATACATGTTCTGTAAGTCATCCTGATGATAGAACATTTGTATAATTAGAATTTCTCAATGAAGGGTCTTGGCATTTTGGGCAGGACAGTTCTTTCCTCTGTAGGATTGATTACCTCTAATTAAGGGGAAGTGGATGTGTTAGTGAAGATTATTTTGGTATAGCTTTTAAAAAATTTTTTTTATTTTGAGAGAAACAGAGAATGTGCTGTGGGGAGGGACAGAGAGAGAGGGAGACAAAGAATCCCAAGCAGGCTCTGTGCTTCAGTGCAGAGCCTGATGCGGGACTTGAACTCACAAACTGTGAGATCATGACCTGAGCCGAAACCAAGAGTCAGACGCTTAACTGACTGAACCACCCAGGTGCCCTGGTACAGCTTTGTATCTTATACCATAAAGCAAGTATCTGTCAAGAGCCTATTACCCTGTGTCACTTAACCTTGTGACCAAGTTAATTCCTATCGCCAATTTTGAATACCTAATTTTTTTACTCGTTTTGTTTGTTTTATTGCATTAGCTAAGGAATATATGAAGCCACACGTAAGGCCTATCATGCAGGAGCTGTTGCACATTGTTAGAGAGACAGAAAATGATGATGTTACTAATGTTATCCAGAAGATGATATGTGAATATAGTCAAGAAGTAGCTTCAATTGCTGTTGATATGACCCAACATTTGGTAAGAATGGGCAAAGTTTTATGTTAGTTTGAAAGTAAATTCAGCCTTGAATAATAAAAATAAAAGCCTTGACTAATCTAAGTAAATTGAATTCCAAAATTTGGAGTTCAGTTTTATATGTAATTGAAATGTTAATATAAAAATGTTTGCTCTAGTAATTCTGACAGTTGTGAATTTCTATATTTAATTAGACTTAAATCTAATAACATTGGGATCATTTCATCTGTAATATTCTGAGATTTTACAATGATGTACTTTGCGAGCTTTTTAAATTTTCATTTTGTGGGTTTTGAATCTGGAAACTCATTTCCTTCAGTTTTGGGCAATTTTTGCATTACTTATTTGATTAATTTCTCCCTACCATTTTTTTTTTTTCTATTCTATAGTTCTGATAAGGAATATTGGATCAGGACCGAGTCTTTAATTTTCTGACCTTTTTTTCTCTTGTCTTCCATGTCTATCTGTCTTTTTTGTTTCATTTTCTAGGTGATTTCTTAACTTTGTCTTCTACCTTCTATCAAATTTTTCACTTGACTATTGCTAGATTTCAGTTTTCTTAGACTTTGGGTTTATTTGTTTAATGACAACCAGAAGTTAAATAATAGCTAATTGTTATAACTAATGTATATTCCACTCTAGTGACTAGATAAGGAAAAATTGGCTGTACTTAAAACATGATAGTCTATCATTGATTTACTTGGTAAAGTGTGTAACTTATGTTTGAACAATGCTGACGTCTAGATGAGTGCCACTGCCCTTTTATTAACTTACAACAACAACGAGGGGTAGGTATAACATTACTAATTGTTGAATATGTTTACGTTATGTTCATAGGCTGAGATATTTGGCAAAGTCCTTCAAAGTGATGAATATGAAGAAATCGAAGACAAAACAGTAATGGCGATGGGAATTTTACATACTATTGATACTATCTTGACAGTTGTAGAAGATCATAAAGAGGTGGAATTTGTGTTTTATTATGTCATTATAGTACCATTAACTGAAATTTATATGATCAATGGGCATGACCTTAAAGTTGCTATTTAGGGGCGTCTGGGTGGCTCAGTTGATTAAGTGTCTGACTCTTGGTTTTGGCTCAGGTCATGATCCATGGTTCATGAGTTCCAGCCCCATGTCAGCTGTGCTGACAGCTGCAGAGCCTGCTTGGGATTCTCTGTCTCCGTCTCTCTCTCTGCGCCTTCTCTGCTCTCTCTCTCTCTCTCTCTCTCTCTCTCTCTCTCTCTCAAAATAAATAAACGTTAAAATTGCTATTATATATGTTGTTAGATTTTAAAAATTACCTTCAAATTTTCAAAGGCCATATTAAAATGATTGAGGGGGGAAATATTACATGTTGTTGTAAGGTATATAGGACATCTCTGTATTATTAAACTGAGTTTAGTTCATCACATCTGTGTTCCAGGCTAGATTTTGGGGGAATATCAAATTGAATAAGACATGAACTCTGCCTTTTGGAACCCACAGTCTAGTCTTCTTGTAGAGAGTGATAGCCATTCAATCACAGTGGCAGATATTAAGTAGTGGAACAAAATTCAAATGTAACAAACATCATGAGAATGGAAGGGAAGAAGAACTTAAAACATCATCTTTCTTAAACTGAATTCCAGAACAATATTGGGAGAAGAATTTGTGCAGATAGTTATTAGGTGCTTTCCCTTCTGTTCACTGATAGGATTTTACTAGTGTCACCATGAGATCACTAGAGCTGGTAAATGGTGGTGTCCTTTTGCAGAAGTGGAAAACAAGTTTATGTAGTATCAGGAGTCTTGCTCATGGCCATAGAGTTTTGGGTTTGCAGTCAGATTATTCTGATAATATATCCATTTATCTCCACCTGAAACCTGCCACCCTCCTCCCCAAGTATTACATCGCCTCTCAGATTTGAGTTGGTTCCTTCTGTGAGCTTAGGCTGACTTGCTCAGCAATGGCGGCAGCTCCTGTTTCATACAGTGGGACTTAGGAAGCAGGTGGTGGTTCTTTAAATAGCATTGTTAAACCCCGTGGCTGTTGATTTATCCTGTGTTTATCACACACCAGTGGAAAATTACTGGATTCTTAAAAACAGTTCGATATTCTTCTCCTGGGCAGGCCTTCTTCACCTAAAAAGGCTTAATGTGAATTTTTATTCCCATATTCATTATTTTATTTTTGTATTCTTGTTAAAACTGTATGGGCCATTCAGGAACAGTGAGACGTTCCAAATTACAACAAGCATACTTAAGGATAATTCTTTTGCCTTATATGCAGAACTTGTATTTTTAAATTTGGAGACCTTAGAAATCTCCTAATCCAGTTTTCTAAAATATGTGTGTGTCGAAGATGGGCAGTAGTAAAATGAGCAGCAAGATTAGTTTGAAAACAAAACAGTACTTTACCTTTTTGTTTTAATATTTTTACTCTTGATATTAATTTTGCATTTCAGGTAAAGGTAAAGGAGCATGTGAACTTACTGTGATTATCAAAGGAGGCATAGTTTAAAATTGAGAAGCACTAATCCAATCCAGCTTCCTTACCTATGAAAAAAATGTGAAGCCTTCAGTGAGTGGCTTTACGAAGGTCATAGATAATTAGAGGCAAAACAAGGAGTAGAATCTTGGTCTCCTGACTGCCTGTCTTGGGATTTTGAACTTTGGCTTATTAAAAGCAAACTTTGAGAAAAGTCTTTCCTTAAAAGGAAAAATCACATGTGTATGAATACATGCACACTGAGTATATGCAGAACAAAATTAGAAATCTAAACCGGATGTTTACGTATATGCAGTTTTCTTTAATGATTTAAATATATTGACAAATTTTCAAACTGGAGATTTTGGATCATTTGAACTTTAACACAGTACTTTAAAGCTGAATATTCAAAGAATATGCTCAAAAGTTGAAATAGGATACTTAGATGGACAATGTAACCCATGATGGAGTTTAATTTTTGCTTATTTAAAAAATATTTAGTACAACCTGTGTTGAAAAATTCAAAAGACATGAAAAGGTATTCAGTGAAATTTCACCTTCTCACTCAGCTCCCCAGATGTCATTCTCCTCTGTGGAAGAGGTAGTTCCTCTCCTAGGTTTTTGTACCCTTCCAGAGATATTTTCTCTTATAACGTCTAAGTAAAAAAAAATGAGCGTGTATTTTTTTCTTTTATGAAAATATAGTATACAGTTTTTATCTGCCATTTTTGAATTATGTCTTGGTGATCCTTCCATAATTATTAGCCACTAAAGTTAGTATTTTTAGTAGTTGCATAATCTTTCTTTATGTGTCAGTTTATTTAACCAGTCCCTCATTAATGAATATCATTTAACTGTCCCTTCCTAAATGGACCTTTGGTTATTACTAATCACAAACATTGCTGCAGTGAATGGCCTGTTACATGTCATTTGCACAGGTAATAATATGTCTGGAGGACAGATTCCTTGAAGTGGACTTGCTGGGTCAAAGGATCTTGAGAGATAATTGCTAACTTGGCCACATTACACTCCTCAAATCAGTGTAGAGCAGTGCCTCTCTTCCCAGCTAATACTTTTTGATCATTGCCAGTTTGATAGGTGAAAAATGGTAATCTTGGGCTTAGAATTTGTACCCTTCTCATGTATGAGAGTTAATATCTTGTTATAAGCTTAAAGTCTGTTTGTATTTCTTTTTCATGACCTTTGCCTTTTTTTCCTCTTGACTTGATTTCACGGGAGCCAATTTGATATTTGTCTGTGATACCATTTGAAAATAATTCCCTCAATTTTTCATTCATCTTTGACTTTTCCCTACACTATGCAGATATTTTTAATTTTTGAAATCAAATGGCTCAATATATTTGTTTCTGATTTTTGGCCTTTGAGCCATTTTCCATCTTCAGGATTATACACAACTTCTTTTCATTTCTTCTCGTATTTCTATGGCCCAGGTTTTCACGTTGAAATCTTTCATTCACTAGGAACTTACTTTGTTGTAAAATATGAGGTTAGGAACTAATTTAATTTATAATTTTATTATGGATTTAACTCTCACTTCCATCATTTGTCTACTTTTCAGAATTACTTGGTTATTTTTTTCACTTGAAATTTAGAATTGTCAACTTATCCCTCCAAAAAAGTTTTGTTGATATTTTTACTGGGTTAGTATTTATAGAGTAAGAGTTATCATGGTGGATTTTATTTTATCTTTTATTTTATTTTTATTTATTTTAATGTTTATTTATTTTTGAGAGAGCACAAGTTGGGGAGGGACAAAGACAGGGGGCAGAGGATCCTAAGCGGGCTGTGTGCTGACAGCAGCGAGCTTGATGTGGGGCTCGAACTCAAAAACTGTGAGATCATGACCTGACCGGAAGTCAGATGGTCAACCAGCTGAGCCACCCAGGCACCCCAGTTATCACGATGGATTTTAAACTAAATGTTTAAATTTGTCTTTAGGTTACTCAGCAGTTAGAGAACATCTGTCTGCGGATCATTGATCTCGTTTTACAGAAACATGTAATTGGTAAGTTCAAAGGTAGAGTAAAAAAGTTAATTGATATTTTTTAACTTGGTAAACTTAAAGTGCATTTTTAGCCCTTCAGATTCAACAGTATGGACAATTTTGAGGGAGAGAAGCTTTCATTTTCTTCTGTTTTTTGGATATACTTTCGAGTATTATATATCTGTATTTTCATTTAGAGAAAAATTTAATACATCCAATTAAGAATTCCTAGTCTTGGAATTGAAAAATGTGAAATGATAGATCTATGTCTTTTCAGAAGTATGAAATAATTATTGTTCCGTTATCTATTATAGAGCCCAACTTCTGAATAGAACCAGTAACTAATAGAATCAGGATGTTACAATAGATGGGAATTTGTAGAAGAGGCTGTTTTTCCAGTATCCAAGCACTTTGCAGGTGACAGCCCCCAGGCCTGTGCCCTGGAGAGTGTTGCAGCCTATATAGTGTGCAGACAGAAAGCTGAAAGAAAAGCGTGTTACTGCTTAAGAGCAGTTGTCTCTAAAATTTTTCTCACTCACACCATTGATAGAAAATTGAGCATGCATTTCTAATATATGTGAATGATATTTGAATACAAGTTATAGGCAATATATATGTTACGAAACCACATTTATATATATAAAAACAGAAATGTAGAAGGATGGGATTAAATGTCTATATAAAGTGTTCTAATACACATTATATACATATATACACACACATTTTTATACTATGTATATATTATATACATATATCTATGTATTATTTCCCATTTCAGTACACTGCCTAGGGTACATACCCCTTACTTTTGAAATCATTGCTATAAAGCTGTAGTTCTCAAAC